>NC_090448.1:487554539-487898027 GCF_031143425.1 Pleurodeles waltl
GATTAATATTCATGAGATAGGTCTATTGCGACCTCATTAGGAACAGCTAAATGAAACTCAGTAGGTTTCATACATTTGGTATTGTGATTTCCTAATTGTGATTCACCAAGAATCGCACTTAAGAAATTTCAGTCCCTAAGATTTGTACATGTGGCCCTATCTCCCTTAAATAATTATGTGGCGCCAAGACAAATTGTTGCGGTTTTCCTGGTAGTGTTTCCTTCAAAAGTTTGCACACTATGATAATGAAAATGAACAATTCTCCAACAAGAACATGTTAGCTAACATCAGACATTTTCACCATCCTCTTAGGACTGCCGGTGTAACAACATGGAGGTCTGGGGAGCATGTCATTTTTGTCAGCACACTGACATAAAGGGGGATTTCACATCCCTCGCCTCCCAGGGACAAAGCCATAAGTGGCTTGAGAGTTACAGAGCTCTTTCTTCTGAACAGCTGCATGCTTTTCTTTGAAGACGAGCTGTCGAAGTTTTGCTCCAGGAATATTTATAAGGTATGACTCACTGCTACCCATTTCTCAAAATAGGTCACTGGAGGGAAATGGCAAAAATCTTAATTGAAGAATGCCAGTGGTATCTTACTTGCGTTTTTCCAAAATCCTAACGATATAAAATAATTGCTGACAATACAGGGTTAGAAATTCAAGCTGTCCTATCCAGTTACATTCTTCCCCTAGACTTACGGCTTTCTGGAAATAAATACAATTCAAATATGTACTGCGTTTTAGGGGCAGCCACCCTGGCAGGTGACTGACTCTGACCCAGCACAGTCAGCCTTTCTTACCAGTGGAACTGGTGTAATCCGTCATTCGTGTGTGTGACGTTTACACAGCCCTACACGCCTGTGAAAGAAACTGCGTAAACATGTGACTGGTTGTAACCCAGCCTACCAGGCCTTTCTGTTCGGGGCCCGAAAGTTAAGTGACGGTGCTGCGGAGCTGTCAAACATTAAGGGGAGAGCACAATAGTCGTCATCAGTTTTTTTTATTTGTCCCCAGAATCCCCAAAACAGAGTACTTTATAGGACCACACTATACTATCCACTGCTAGTGTAAATATGGCACAATTGACAAGCTTAATGTCAATTTGGTCGTTGCACTGCAAAAGAGTGCCCGCCGGATCTTACTTGATATGTTAGGCTTGTTGCCTCGACACAATGTCACAGCACAGATATTTACGCACTTTTGAGATGCAGATCATGTTGGATGGACTATGCCAGTTTCAATTGCTTGAACATTCTTGGCTGAGAAGAAGCCTAGTTTATTTTGCTTTCAATAAATGCTAACCCGTTTAAGCTTTCAAAGATTCTTCTGCGACCCACCAGCAACACACACCGTATCGATCATCTTTTTTTGTGTTTATTTTCTTCTTTTTTTTATGAAATGAAATGTTCGTTCAGAAATGTATTTTACAAATCAATTGAGTACAACATTTTTAAAATTACAAACCCTTCCAACAATACTCCATTTTAAAATCCAGCCTTCGAGTTTTTATTGACGTAACGCCATTGTAATTTCGATTAACATGACCCGGATTGATGCAGTTGTGGTACTTAGCACATAAATGGAGAGAAAGCACTAGCTTAATGCCTCGTGCTGTGCACAGCTTGATATTTTTTTGATACATATAGGCTAGATCCTGCTTCATGTATGCTACATTAGTATGTTCCTGAAGCTTGCCATTAACCTGAGCCAGCCAGCCTGCTTCGTGAAGCTTGATAACGCGTCAGAACCTTGATAAGTAAACTTACAAGGAGACACGTCTTAGGCCAATGAACCTTTTGACCACGTTTGGGGGCTTCCCAGAACGAGATATCCGATTAGCATTGCAGTCAATAGATCAATAACCTCATCAATATTCACAATAACTAATCACTCAAGCTAATCAATAACGTTAATATAAATCAATACAGCTGACGCACCATGACCTTTCAGCCATGAATAACCACAACAAATCTAGTAAGAGTTAGGATATTTATTCCCTATTAGTTACAATCTAATATCATGTTTATTCGTCTCAACATAGCAAGCACATCAAAACCACTATAATTTGGCAACTCGAGCAAAACTTCATCAAACCATAGATCATGAACATTAGAATAAAGCACGACATTAACATGAGTCAACTTTAGCAGAGTATCTATTTGCATTCAATACTAGTGAACTCCTTAACTAACCTCGAATTAGCATCAGCATGTTGGGCTTCATGCAAAACAATTTGGCAAACACAAATTTAGAAAACATCTAGCCTCTATCAAAAAGAGCAGTTGGTACCTAGAAAGAAAAGGCAAACAGACAATTACAATTTCATCAGGTAGTTACCCATCCGAAAGAGTCAGCAAGCAGCGTCAGTCGATTCGCCATCAGACAGGGCAGACAGGTAAGTCTCAGTAGGGCATAGTAAGAAAAAGCTCTTCCCTCATAAGGAGGAGAAGTGCATAACGGACAAGGAATAAGTTGAGAATGGTTTAAGGTATAAGACAGCTAAAGACAAAGGGCCTGATTCTGACCCCGGCGGTAAGGAACCGCCGGGGCCAGGGTCGGCGGGAGCACCGCCAACAGGTTGGCGGTGCCCCACAGGGCATTCTGACCGCGGCGGTTTTGCCGCGGTCAGAAGTGGAAAACCGGCGGTCTCCCGCCGGTTTTCCGCTGCCCATTAGAATCCTCCATGGTGGCGCAGCTCGCTGCGCCGCCATGGGGATTCTGACAGCCCATACCGCCATCCTGTTCCTGGCGGTTCTCCCGCCAGGAACAGGATGGCGGTATGGGTTGTCGTGGGGCCCCCGTAAGAGGGCCCCACAAAGAATTTCACTGTCTGCATTGCAGACAGTGAAATTCGCGACGGGTGCAACTGCACCCGTCGCACCTTCCCACTCCTCGTGGGAAGGGAGTTTTACACTGGGCTGGCGGGCGGCCTTTTGGCGGTCGCCCGCCAGCCCAGTGTAAAAAACAGAATAGCCGCAGCGGTCTTCCGACCGCGGAGCGGTATTCTGGAGGGGGGAAGTCTGGCGGGCGGCCTCCGCCGCCCGCCAGACTTAGAATGAGGCCCAAAGTCTCTCAGAATGGTAATGGCAAGGTTTGGTGAGGATGAACGGCCAGGAAGGACTCATTAATGGCTCGATAATGACTGATTGCTCTTCGGGTCACACCGTTATATCAAAGCTGTCGAACAAGTCTCTTATTTCCCATTGGGCAATATTTGCTGCATCGTTATCTCTGTCCAATAATACGTCACACACCTTACTAGAATTTTCACCTAACACAGTTCTCATGCAGTTGATTGGCTCCTGTGACTGACGTCTTCAACGGGTGGAATGTTAGGTAAGAAAAGTTACACTTGTCGCTACAGTCAGTAGTTCCATTGTCTTCTCTCAGTCCAGGCGACCTTGCACCTGTTGCGAATTACACTGTTGCATAAAGCAAGAAAGTCTCCTTGAGCAAGTCTGGTCCCATGAGAAAGAATTTACTACGGCTACACACATGTCTCTAACTTCTGGAAAAGTACAGCTTCGTGTCCTTCAGGAAAGCAGCACATAGCACGTTAGAAAACACAGTTAATATGAGGCCAGGCAGCTAGGCCCAGACCCTTACTAACTAAGGCCTAGTGATTTACTTGGCAAAAACCCTAATACATAACTCTTAATGCTAATACAAAATCATACATTAGTACATTGTTAATTCATTATTAGTCAGTTTCATTAATCATCGTATACATTGATGGTCACTCCCCGTGGGCACATTTCTAACACGTACATTATTTCTACATTAACACATCTTCTATGCAGTTTCACTACACATTATATTGCAAGCTTTTTATGTTAATATTAATTCTAAAAGTCACTCTCCAACAAGCTGATGGTCTTTAACATTTACTTCAAAATGGCTTACCATTGAACTCGATCTATTTGGAATAATATTTATTACTGGCAAACAACTCTTCCCCGAAGATCTTCAAAATCTGCAGAAGGCCAGAAAACGTACTGGCAGTAGGTAGATCGTAATAGACATAGGTAAGCATGTTAGGGTTTTTGGCATCATGTATTTTTGTGTATTATTAATAACATGAATAACAGAATGAGGATATATTCTTGAATTTATATGCTCAGACTGACCTGATGCTATTGCACTTGACCCACAATGATTCCACAGAATTAATATTAGTCCATGAGAAGATTTGGGATGCTATCTGTTTTTCTATTGATTTTGCTGCTCTCTTGGGGCTTACATTTTTTCTGGGACTTGCCCATTATTCTATAATGCTCTGTTCTAAGAGCCTTTATGGCACTGGCTTTATGCTTTTGAATGTATGATCTTTGTACCATAACTCTGGAATTTTTATAATAAATCTTTTAAATTTTAAACCTCATCTAGAACTTAAATATTGAGTGTGCCCTTAATTGATTGTATTTAATCTGTTGTGGGGCGCCTTATCTTGGAGACACAATGCCTCATGAAACTAGTTTTAACACTGTCCCCGATTCATCAATCTGTGGGCAAGTATTTGAGGTAATATTTTTGGGGTGCACAATTCTATCCTTAGGGTTGCACCAAATGTCTGGGGGGGTATTAGAAAGCGTTTTCTTTAGACATTTAACTTCGTAATGGTCAACTTCTACCCCATTGTCCTGAACAAGAAGACTTACTCTGCACAAATCAGTGGGATAATCTTCCCTTTAAATACCTCAAGTACAGGAATGCAGGTGAGTATATAGGTCTACCATGTGGATGAGTAAAACATAATAAACCATTGACCGATATTAGTGCTTGGAAAAGCATCAGGCCTAAACGGAGAAACCTTGAAAACAACTGTGACAATGTCACTGCAAGAACCTATAAAAGATTGCTCTATGCAATCTCTGGCCCACATACCACAACATCCCCTTGATCCAGACTCACGCAAAGTACCCTGCCTTGGTCTTCAAATTTACACTTTGTTTGGTGACCTGAAAACGGATAACCAAGGCAGTTTGTTTATTCTAGAAACCCTAACCTTTGAATAATCAAAAATCACCATGCCATCTAAGTACAAAAGGCTGGATATATAAATAAGGCCATTTTTGTAGAAATATCATAAGCACTTTGTTTGGTGGACTAGGAAAATCCTCTCAAATTGCTGCTAAGAGAATTGTAGCCCAAACCATTCTGAGTCACAATATGTTCCGACAACCATCCAAGGGATCTACCTCAACCTGAAATCTGTTATTGAATGTAAAATGGTAATAGAATGGGGCATAATCCATCTCTCCATCTTCTCCCAGAACACTGGCCTATCTACCCTATCAAACACTACTGTGAAATCGACAAAGTAGTACCACAAACAGCACCACTACTTCACCAATCTCTGAGTCAGCGTTGACAGGGCAAAGCAGTAATAACGAATAGCTCCTGCAGAACTCAACATGCGCCAAGGCAATTAGACCATGTTCTCCCACCAAATCCATTATTTTTTTTAAAGTTATTTTCAATTGTTTCAACTAAGTGAGGAAAAGCAATCTGGGTGGTTGCAAAACATCACTTATTCCTAAACAAGGTTTAGGAACAGTTAGCTGAATGAACTAAGGCTTGATTTGCATTACAGTAGCAAGATGTGCTCTGGCTTTTTGTGAATCAAAACAAGATTTTGAGAACCAACCAATGTACTAATAAGTCAGTTGACAAAATAATGAAAAGCAGTGGGTTAATTTGAGATGATCCTGGATATTTCCTAACTTGGCAATCAAGAAGTTCCAAAGATATGCAGCTTGCACAGTGAATGATGGTCCACCAATAAACTTTTTTCTTATAGAGAGGTTGGATAAATTGAGGAGCTACACAACATATAGATGCCTGGTATTTACCGTATGTACACTTTTTACACTGTGGAGTTATGCTAGGGAAAGCTATAAGTGCATATGCTGGAATCACATGAATAAGTCAGTGCTGTCACATTTCTGCCTGCCACTTCCCAATAGGTTGTGAGGGTGATTCTTCTGACCAACTTTATCAGAGGTTCCGATTTCACCTTTAAAACAACTAGACTCATTTAATCTTATTGAACTGTATCACAGATGTTACTGTGAATTAATTGCCTGTCAAACAAGTTAGCAGTCCAAAGGGGCGAACATGAAGGACACCAACAAGGTTTTAGGGAACATTCTTTCATGATGATACCAGCACTAGCAATCATTAACATCATTGCACTATTCCACTCTTTGAAGATAGCATATACTTTTACCTTGTATCTCTTGTGGCTCTCTGTGGCATCCTCCTTCCCCAACTGTCAGCATCCTGGGATGCCACATGAAAAGGATCCTAGTAAAAGGATATTTTTCAGGGAGTCTGTAAGGGTGTAAGACACTCCTGTGACTTGCAATGATTTCACGCCCTCCATCTCATTGGAAGTTGTACCTCAATTGCATATAGACTAGCCATGGCAGAAGGGCAATCCAGCTTTCTTTGGTGGCAAGCAGTACAATCACAGGCTGCACTTCTTTACAATGCTAGATTATTAGAAAGTTCATACAGTGGTCTTTTTTGGAATGTAGAGTCTTATCAGTTCCGATGCTCTGCTAGGTACTCTTAATAGTCAAATGTTGTAATTAGGTGTCACTGTCCAAAGCTGTAGACAATAGCGGATATTGGATAGGCACTTCCACATTTATGGGTCATACATCAGGCAAGGGTCCATAAAGAGGGAGAGGCAATTAGCAGACTTTAGTGATCAAAACAAATAGTAATTATACTTCTAGCACCTGCCTGCAGGTCTAAATGTGCCACAGGAGCTCCTTGGACCAAGAAATTACCAGAAAGTCTGGTCTGCAACACAAATGCTTACAGCTAGGCTCTTCCCTCTGCTGCTCTTCGACCTGCTTCTGGCCCTGTAAAAAATCCCACACTATAAATTTTATTGATGCCCCCAGGATTCACAGTGTTATTGTCATGAGCTCACCTTGTTCCAAGCGGGGAGACAATGCTGGACCTCTTATCCCCCCTCAGAGGGGAGACCACAATCAAGGAACCCAAAACCCTTAAATAATACATTGCCCTTGAGGGAAGGGTGTTTGAGACAAAATAAGAAAAGATAGACTTGCTGCACCTGTCCTACTTTGCTGCCTTATGACCCTGCCTAAGAGGTTCTGCACTCCCTGGACCTTTTCTGTTGTTGGTGTGGATGTAGTACACTGGAAATAAAAAGAAGAATAGTTTACCAACAGTTATCAGCTTACAAAGATTATGTATTTATCCACAATATTGTGCACTTACAGGCTTCACCACAAGTTCTGCACAAGAACAGGTACAAGATTTACGGGTTGGGTTTCTGGCACTCTCAAAAATCATTTTACATTCAGTTCTCTGTACAAGTTAGTATACATATATAGTGTGCTCTAATAAGTCCTCTCTTGTTCTTATTTCAACAATTTGTCAAGAATTACTGGTGGGCGGATTTCAGTTCCAATATCGTTTAAATCCAGAGCACCCACTCTGTAAAGAAGTTCATAGTGCTAAAGCTATTTAAACAAAGGTAGTGTTCGATTCCTGGAAAGCAAGCTTTCTCTTTTCAGATCTCAGTTTTATAGATAGTCTTAGGCCTAATCTAAGGATTAGTGCACAGTATGCTGTGATCAAGTACTTAGCCTTGTCTCTCCTACTTAAAACTGGAATCCGGAGGAATTCTTTATAGCTGTTGCGTAGAGTTTCAAAGAGGAAGAGGAATCATCACACTGGAAGCAAATATGACAGAAGTGTTGATGGCATCAGGCTCACAGGAGCTGCAGGGAGGCTTGGCTGAGGAAAACTAGAGCGCAGGAGGAAATGCGGTCAATTCAGGAGGTGAGTACAGGGAAGATGCTTGCAGGACAGGAATGAGGCCAAGCACCTACTCGAGTTTCGGGTGTGGTTTAAATACATTATGGGTGTGGCTGACTCCTCCAAGGCACATGGCTCACATGGGAGACAGGTAGGTTCCAAGGGGCCCTGGGAAAGACCACCTATCAGCCTAATGGTTTTGACCTTTAATGCAGGCAAGTGCAATCAATTAACATTAGCAGATGGAGTCAAAAGGTTATTGCAGTGGTAAACAAAAAACAGAAGCAGGTGGAATCAATTAAGATTAACAGGTGGAGTCAATAAGTCATGGCAGTTGGAACTAATAAACAGAAGCAGGTGGAATCAATTAATATAAGCAGGTGGGTCAATAGATCATGGCAGTTGTAACCAATAAACAGAAGCAGATGAAATCAATTAACATTAGCAAGTGGAGTCAATAGATCATGGCAGTTGGAACAAAGAAGCAGGAAATACATATCTATTCTTCGGAAGTATGTAAATGGAAAAACAAATTGAACAACGGTACCAGAATGTTCTAATGGGTTCATGTGTTCTGGGAAAGAGCCTGCCAAGAATTTAAGTGTAGTGGAACCATGGAGCCTAAGGGGTGTTTATCCTGGTGGCGCAGGAGGCCATGAAGTGCCACAGGGAAAATACAACATGAACTCTGTGCGTCTGACTCATTTTTCAGAGGGCGCAAGAGGGGGGTCATGACAGGTATGAGGTGATCTCTGTTCAAGTAGTCATAATGTTTTAGCTCTAACCTTCACTGAGATAAGAACGTAATAACTTCTTGATCACTCTCCAAATTTCTCACTAGCTCAGTCACTGGGAGTCACACCTAGAGCAAGCATTCTTGTAAAAGTCTTTAAAAATTATACCGATTATTGGTCAATTTGGTAAGATTTGCGTTGCATGATCCCAATATATGAAACTGGGTCTATTCCAAATGTAAACATTATGTATGACTTAATGTCCACAGTGTGGTGTAGTGCCTATTATGAAACAGGGCTGCCCATGTGAGGTGGCAGGACTTCAGAATATGGGGGACTGAGTCCTTCCACACAATCAGAAGCTGCCAGCCAGTTCCGGGCTAGCTCACAACGCCTCATTTGAACCACATTGGATAATATGGTGAGCAATAATGCACAGTCAAAGTTTCCATGGTGCACGTGTAAGCCTTAGAGGCAAAAGCAGGGACCTGGTCTGAGTGCAATGCACCTACTGCATATGTCCTCATGATGCAAGTCTTTAATAACAGCTCGAGCATCAGTTGATCACTGTGGCCACACCCAAAGGAACCTGGAGCATGAATCTGTTGCAAGAAGAACATATTTAAAAACACCATCAGTATTTAGGGGCTGCAATGGTATAGGTGTATACATTGAAATAGTTTGTTGGAAACTGGGTGGGGTGTCTGCGGTGGGCACTTGATGGTGGAACCTTTAATTTGCTGAAAGATGTCACAGCTAAGGACATACTTGCTGGTCTGTTTGCACAGGCCATGCTACCAATGACGTTTTTGTAATAAAGAGACTGTAGCTGCCACACCAGCATGGGCAGATGCAACTTCCTTGTGTGCTGCTTTTATTAATTCTAGCCTCTGTTGTTGGTTGGGGATAACTCAGTCTCCCACCCCTGGTACTGTTGTATTTGGAACACGTTGGGCACTCAAGTGGTAGGAATATTTTCCTGGATCTGCTTTTGGTAATGCAGTGTTATTGGCCAAAACGTTAACAGCTGTCATAATGTCTTCATCTACCCTTGTATGAGAATGAGTAATCTTAGCTACTGTGGTAGTCTTGGCTGCACTTTTTGCGGCTCTATCAACCAGTGAATTTCCTGCAATGTTGGTGGCTTAGCGCATGGATAACATGAGCCAGTGGCAGGCTAGCTTTCATTTCTGCCACCTTCCCGCAGGGCATTTTATGCTTGATAATATTCAGTATAGAGTCTCTGATTCCATTTAGGCACCAATAATAAAAATGTTCGTTAGAAGGCTGGACACAGTAATACCAATCACACACTATTAAAGTGGGAAATTCAGGATCTGTATGTTTTAAAGCCAGAATTAATGATTTTAATTCAGGAAGCTGTGCAGTACCCAAAACACTGTGTGTGTGTTCTTAGAGGATGGAACCCACCATTCCTCATTAATCCATTTAAGGCTGAGCAAGCCACGGAGTAGGTTTTTAGTACCTATAGCAGGCTGGGCGGACCCATCAGTGTGTGTATATATGTGTATATATATATATATATATATATATATATATATATATATATGCTACTCAGGAGACCCGTTGAATTAGCCCCTGACCTAACATTGGTAGCTCCATGTGGTGCAATTCCTATTATGAAACGGGACTGCACGTGCGAGACAGCAGGACGTCACAATGTGGGGGACTGAGTCCTTTCACACTATTAGAAACTGCTGGCCCAGTTCCTGGCTAGCTCGCAGCACCTCACCTGAACTCCTAACCTTACACGGAGAAGGTGATTTGTGGCAGCCTGAACATGACGCTTGGACTCCCCAGGGCAGCCATTAAGCAGATCTCACATTTTTGTTATATTACTCATGCATGTCCAGGCGAAAACATAAAGAAGATATATGATGAGTTTTCAATGCATTTATTGAAACTAATGTAATCTTATGTAGAGAGAATGAGCTCCAATAATTAGGCAGATGAAACAGAGCAAAATAAACAGCATTATGAACAGGGTAAAAACAATGAACATTCCCACCATTGTTAGCTGGTTCCAGGGGCAACTGGTTTTCATGGGCCAAAGGGACATTGGTGGAGAGGCAAGAACAGGAAAAATAAACAGAGCAGCTGAAAAGGAATTACTGCTCTGAGACACTTCTGAATCTCCTGGGTGAACTCTAGTACAATTTACAGATGAACCACTACACAAGCGCCAGGTGAGTAGGGTTTTCTTTGAACTGAAGGCACAAGCTACAGCAGTGACATAATAGGGGGTGGTGCGCTGAGTTAGAAAGCCATGGATCTGGTTGCTTTTGGGATGCATAAACAGTGGTCCTGGAGAAGTCAGCAAGGCTCCATTCACGTCTATGGCTGGGAGTGAGTCAGGCCGATGAGGCAAGGAGGGAGAGGGTGGAAACAATTTGTTGGTTATCACAGAGTGGCAGGCTATAGGAGGGGTGCAGGGGGTTGCTTTCCTTGCAGTTATATGTGTTTAGTACTGCATTTGGTTTCACTTTGCTAACGTTATCGAGCTAAGCACCACAGACTGCTCCTTATCTCGACTGTAGAGGCCCAAGAGAAGGAAGGAAGCAGCTGTTGTTAAGATTGTGCATCAGGGGCATTGTCACCCTTCACCCCACCCCACACTCCTCCCTGCTTTAGCAGCTACGGGGTGGGGTTCTTGATGGGCCTCATCTGCCTCCAGCTTGGCAGAAAAAGGCTCATAATGGACTTGGGAGCATGTTAGAGTGAAAGGATAGATGTAAGAGTGAAAGGGAGAGAGGGTGAAAGGGTGCATGGGAGAGAGGATAATAGGGTGTATGGGTGAAATGATGTGTGGGTAACTAGGTGTATGAGAGAGAGTATGGATGGGAGAGGGGTGTATGGGTGAAAAGGTGCCTTGGTGAAAGGGCGGATGGGTGGAAGGGCGGATGGGACAGAGGGCTAAAGGGAATATGGGAGAGAGGGAGGGTGGGTGAAAGGGCACATGGGAGAGAGGACAGATGGGAGAGAGAGCATGTGGGAGAGAGGGCATAGGGCATAGAGGGTGTGGGAGAGAGGGTGAAAGAGTGGATGGGAGAAGGCGGATGGGAGAGAGGATGGATGGATGGATGGAAGGATGGATGGATGGTGATAGAAAGGATGGATGGATGAGTGGAAGTGTAAAAGCATAGACTAGTGGATGCATGAATGGAGTTAGAATATGGATGTATAAGCAAAATGATTGATGATTGTAAGGATGTTTGTAAAGATGGATGAGTTAAACAATGGATGGATGAGTAAAAGGCAGGGTGGATGGATTAATGGGTGTGTGAGTGGGTGGATGAGTGAAAGGGTGAATTGATGGATGAATTGATGGATGAATGAATAGATGGATAGTTGGGTAGATGGATGATTGAGTGAAAGGATGGATAACTGAGTGAAAGGGTAACTGGAGGGATGAATGAGTGGACAGATGGAATGAAGGGTGGATAGATGGGTGTAAGGATGGATGGCTGAGTGAAAGGGTGCATAGATGGATGCGCCAAAGGGAAAATGATGGATGGATGGAGTTAAAAGATGAATAGATGAGGCAAAAGGGTGGATGGATAAGCGAAAGGATGGATGGAGGGTTGAAAGGATGGATGAAAGGGGGTGGATAAGTGAAAGGATGGATGATTGAGTGGATGGATTGGTTTGATGGATGTGTGCCGTGGACCAGTGGCTGCTCTCCTTTATGGGCCTCACAGCTACACTACATCCTACTTGTTTTGTGGTCCATTTTTATTGTCTCAAGAGAGAATAATTATTCTCTCAGTACAATGAAAATTAAATGTAAAATGAGTGAGACTGCATGAATTAGTGAGACAAAGTAAGACTGAGTCAAAGTGAGACAGTAAACTTAGGGAGATATTTACAAGAGGCCTCCACCATGCGTGCCTTTGCATGGCCTCATAGATATGGACTAAGGCAAGGCAGTGCAAAGTGCAACGTTGCCTCACTCTGTTTCAAGGAAGCATTCCATGGGCATTGAGGTGGGTGTTTCCATGCAACACCCATGGATTTTGATGCTGCCCCAGATTTAAAAAGTCAGGTAAACCTGGGGCAGCACCAAAACCTTAAGACTCCCCAGAGCAGGTGGAATAAGGAGAAATTTTTTAATTTCTCCTTTTTTTCCTCTTTCCATGTGTGTTGCAATCTGCAACACACGTAGATCGAGGGCAACTCCTCCATGGATTGTTTCTGTGCAGGAAGGTGGCTCTTCCTGCGCAAAAACAATCCTACCACTGACGCAGAACAAGGATACCTGCATTGGCGCTAGGCACCAAATTGTGCGCCAGCTGAAAGGACAGGAATGAACCATATCTCGTTGATACAATGTATTCATGCCCTTTTGATGTGGTGTAGGGCAAAGCAGCCAAAAGACTTGTGACACTACCCTAACCCAAATCTTTGGAAATGAGGCCCTTATGCAAGAAAGTGTGAGATAACCCTTCAAGAAGATCTCATTGGAATTAGAACCAAGGATTACGCCCCACCACTTTTAAAGGTTACCAGCCCCCACTGGCTGATTAAAGAAGTTCTAGAGATTCTTACTCTGCCCTGATACCCTAAAGAGAGCATATTTGGGTGTACCCTTCTGCCTGCCCAATCCAAGGGATTCGCCTTAGCCTCATACCCGAGACTGGTGTCTGGAGTCTGCCTGTGTGATGAATGGCAATCCTCATAGAGAGGGTGGTTGATCAGCACCAGTAAAACTGCATTGTCTAGCACAGTGGTCCCAAAATGGTTGCACCTGGAATGCCTCTCCAACCCTTCCAGTCAGCCCACTGCTTATATAATAAAACTGTAATGTATTGGAAGATGCAGCTCTGACATGATGCATTGTTTTGTTATTATAAGCTGTCACCTAAACTGGCAACACAGCTCCCAGAATATCTCGTTTTGTATGTAGCTTTGGAGAGAATGTTCCTGATGGTGTGTTACAAAAGCATCATGTGCTCTGCCTTCTCAGAAAAATATCATGTAAGCTTGTACATAAAAAAATAATGCTGCTAAAACTGTGATGTAGCTAAAATGTAGAACATTTAAAATGTGCAGTGTGAAAGAAAGTCCTTTCCTCGGGATCTGCACGCCACCGAACAACAGGCCCACCTTCCGACGTCACCAACTCGGAAAGCTATTATAGCACAGAGTTATGGTGAAGCCAGTAGGGGGAAGGGAATTAGGGTAGGGAACAGCAGGGAGAGAGATCTGAAAAGGAAAGATGGTTAAGCATGTATGTATATACTTCATAACAGCATTAATATTCAATTATACATTTAAATAAAGGCATCTCCATGAATGCAAGTGTTGAGACCCTTATGGAATAAACAAAGGCGTCTTAGTGAATGCAAGTGTTGAGACCCTTGGGGGGGCGTGGCCTGGCCACCGGGCAAGTTGGCCGTCACAGTGTGAGGCTCTGCCGGGCCCGGGGCCGTTTATCCGCTTTATTTCTCCTAGAGGCGGTGCTGGCAGGAGCGGACCTGTGTGCTCCTCGAGAAGAACCCCCGGGACGCTTCTGACGTCCCGGGAGTGAGAGTGCGGCCGGAGCTGGTGTGCTGATTTGCACGGGCGGGCCTGTTGCCGGCCTCGCCCGCACATGGAAGCTGAAGGGCGCGCGGACACGGAGGCCCGGAACCGCTTTCGGCGAGCGTGCAGGCCGGAAGCGGTGGAGTGTCTGGGGGCCGATCGGTGGCTAAGTCGAGCCGCGGCCCCCGCAGCGCGCCTGGGATTTCACGGCCCCCGCGGTCGCGGACACCTTTCTGGACCTTGCGGCCCTTGGGATTCCCCGCCGCTGTGACCGCCGGGAACGTTTGGGCTCGGCGGGCCCGGTGGTGTGGAGGGCTGTGTGAGGAGCGGGCCCGGTTCTGGGTCCAGGGCCGACCCTGAGTGGAAGGGGTTGGCCCTGAGGACTGAGGCAGTTGAGGGCACCAGCCCTTGGTGCATGGACTGCTGGGGGAGCCGTGCCTTGGCGTTGCGAGGCCCCTCCCGGTGTGGTGTCCGGGCGGGCTCACCAGTACTCCCCAGAGGGCAAGAGCAGTACCGCCTGGAGCGTCTACTTAGATTTTTTGAGCTGAATGTTGGAGATACGCGGTGGAGCCCCGGTGGTGGTAATGCTGGCTGTGACCGTGGCGACCCACTGAAGGCGAGGCAGTGGAGGCTCCCTTTTTTGGTGGTTCGGACTCTGTCTCTGGGCCATTCTCCCCACTGTAGTGCAAATTCATTCTGCCTGAACAGTGCCAGTGTATACTGCGAGAAGCCGCGTGGACTGACTGGTTTCTTGGAGTGCTCTACTGCTGACCCGGGGACCATGGTGCTGGCCGGTGGACCCGTGGATTTGGGCTACCGAGAGTGGGATACTGATTGCGTAGGTCCTTGCTCTGGCCCTTCCAGTTGCTCGGGTACAGGCAGGTGGCTGTTGGTGCTGAGTGGAATAATGGGCAAGTCCGATCAACGTCAAGCAAAACTCACCTTTGAGGGTGGGAAAAAAAGGAGTGCTGTTTCTGCCCCTCAGCCCAGTGACATCGTAAATGGAGAGGATAGCCCAGAGGTGTCGGTAAGGTCCATGTTTTTGGAACTCAAGACTAGTCTGGCTGGCATTGACGCCAAGCTGGACCATGTGACAGAACAGCTTGACCGCATCAGGGCCTGGGTAGATGACCACGATTCCAGGTTCGAGGCGCTGGAGTCACGAACGTCTGGAATAGGAGACGCACGCCAGGGTGATAGAAACCAGATTGCACGAATGGAGCGTATCCTGGAGGTAATACGAAATAAGAACAAGGATTTGGAGGCGCGGTCCCGTCGTAATAACGTCCGCATCGTGGGGCTACCGGAGGCGACTGATATGGGTCGCATGGAAGACTTTGTGGAGCGGATGCTGACTGAATTGTTTGCCGGCGAGCTCTCTCAGATGCTGGTGGTGGAGAGAGCGCACAGGTCCTTGGGGCCTCGACCCCCGCCGTGGACTCCCCCGCGTCCAATTATCACGCATCTATTGAATTACTGGGATCGAGATGCTGTTCTCCATTTGGCTAGGGAGAGAAGACCGCTGTTATACAAGAACTCGGAAATCAACTTTTTTCCTGATTACACCCTTGGTGTGCAAGCTCAGAGGCGTGCTTTTTTGCCAACCAAGCGCCTGCTGAGTCAAGCGGGTGTAGGTTTTGCCCTATTGTATCCTGCCAAGTTGAGGGTGCGACATGAGGGCAAGACGTTGTACTTCACGGATCCGAAACTGGCGGCCAGGTTTGCTAGACGTTTGCCTAAGGTGCGGGGGCCGCGGGGCACCGGGGAATGGGCGTGGACGCCGCCGCCTTAAGTGATAATGACTAACCGGCTCTGGTTGGCCTAATACCACTTGCTGGGGCTGCTGGAGTGCTCTGGACTGCTCTTTGCCTGGTCCCGTCCGCTGCGTAGCTTGTATCCTGGCCCATGGGCCCCTCTTCCCTAGCGCTAGCTGGGTGGAGAGCTATTAGGCCGGCTATCGCCCCTGGGATGAGTCCTGACAATTCCTGGTTTTGCAATTGGGGGAGGGTTTGGGGCCTGAATGTGTGGGCTACTGGAAGGGTCCGTTTGGGGGGCCTGAGTGGGTGGGGGGTGGTGTGGGTTCTCCCTGATTGTAGGGAAATAGTTTTTTCTGCTGTTTTGGTTGTTCTCATGTTATGTCCTTGGCAGGTGGAGATGTGCTTTTGTGTGCGATGTTGGATGATGACCGATGGGGTTGAGAGGTGAGGAAGCGTCTGTGGTTCAGTGTTTGACTTGGAACGTGCTTGGGCTCAATGACAGGCGGAAGGCTCAACTGGTGGCCACATATGTTAAACGGCATGAAATTGATATTTGTATGCTGCAAGAGACGCATTTGGTGAGGGCTACCGTGGGTAGGCTGAAGACTGGGTGGGTTGGAGAGACACACTGCTCCACGTACTCCGGCTATACTCGTGGAGTCGCAATCTTAATCCGCAAGGGACTGCAGTGGCGCACGCGAGAGGCCATAGTGGATCCAAATGGTAGATATGTAATACTGAGTGGTATGTTGCTTGATAGAGCCTGTCGGCTTGTGGCAGTGTATGGGCCGAATGTCGATGACCCAGAATTCTTTCTGGAGCTGTGGCGCCTAGTTGAATCGATGGGGGTGGGCGCAGTGATCTGGGGTGGTGATTTTAACGTGGTTCTGGATGCCAGGATGGATCGTGAGAGTTTGGCCAGGATGCAGCATGTCTCTGCGGCTAAGTCATTGGGGGCAGTGATGCGGAATGGTGCGCTGGTGGATTTGTGGCGGCAGCAGCATGGCGGTGTGAGAGAGGGAACGTGTTTGAATTACGTCCACGGTAGCTGGTCGCGGATAGATCGTTGGCTGGGTACCAGAGATGTGGAGGTCTGGACTAGAGCGGTGGATCATCTTCCTCGCACGCTGTCGGATCACTCTCCGGTTAGCCTGGAGTTGGCGATACCAACTGAACTGCGCCTGTCGGTTATGTGGCGGCTACCTCGGGGGGCGCTTCGGGATGTGGCTTTTCGGGAGGAACTGCGCAAGGCGATTAAGTTGTATTTTGCCGAGAATCGGGGGTCTTTGAGGTCTCCTGGCACTCTTTGGGAGGCATTCAAGGTTGGTATTCGTGGAGTCTGCCTCTCGAAACAACATGGCATAGTTAAGGCTTTGAGGCGAGAGATGGCTGATATTGAGGGACGGCTTGCTGAGTTAAAGAGGCGATTGGCTTCTAGTTGGTCCGCAGAGGTCCTTGCGGAGATTCGACGAGAGGTATCGTTGTATGAAGAGGCCTACCTCAGAGAAATTTGCTTTACTGAGAGATATGCTCGGGCCTGTCATTACGGGGAGGGTGAGAGAGCCGGGCGAACGCTAGCGGATCTGCTTCGTAGTCCTTGGGCTAGTGACTATGTTACTGAGGTTGTGGATGCCGAGGGCGAAAGGGTGACGGGATCGAGTGGGGTTGTGCAAGTGTTTACAGAATTTTTCACGAGGCTCTATGCGGCCCCGGTGGTCCTGAGTACGGCTGCTGCACAGGCGTATTTTGAGGACATTGCGCTAGTGTGGTTTGATGAGGCGCACAGGAAATATTCCACACGACACCACACTTCAACACGCTACTCCATTCTATGCCACTCCAAGTCACTCTCCTCTATGCCACTAACTTTTAGCCATGCTACATAGGTGTACAATATTGCTAAAGCACATTGGCAAAGCCAGTAGCTCTTTGTCAAAGCCTATTACTGCTAGGCCTGACGCTTATCTTACATAAAAATTGCTGTATTCTGACTAAAATGCCCTTGTCATATATCCTGGATATCGTTGCCACCAATGTTCAAATAAATATATTCTACATTCTAATTCACTTTCATTTTTCCCTCAAACCCTTCAATTTTTCTCACATAGTGTATTTGTAAATATTTCACTTTGACTTCACATTTGCCTTACATTATGTGTTCTTACACTCCAGCAGAGTAAGACACAATAGAAAAAATAAATAAATAAAATAAATACACTGGGAGCTAGTTTATAAATGCACAGCTACCAGGAGTTATACAATAATACATTCAGGTAAACTGATTGACACTGAACATCAGCACAACAGAGCAGCGGTGGTGAACTCCCGAGCCACAGGAATAGTGCAGTTTCCCTTGAAGAGTGAGCATTCCCTGTATCACAATATAAACGCTTGGGAGTCCTTAAGGACCATAAACCCTAAACTGAAGATAAGTGACACAGAACGTAAAGAAGGTACTAGTTCTCTGTTAGGCACAAGATGTTTTTAATCAGACGAATAATTCTGTTAAGGAGTTATGGAAATGAAGTGCAAGGAGGAATGCTACTGTGGGTGTGTCAGACCTTATTTTTTTAAATATTATTATGATAAGGGGACACGTATAGGGTACATCATCTATTATCCTCAGAGGTCGACTCAGATCTTTTGACTCAGACAGGACTGTGAAATCATCCAATCAAACATTATAAACCAATAATCATCAAATATGATATCAAATAATCAACATAATCAATTGTAGTCAGTAATCTAAACACATCATGACCTATGTGGTCATGAATCACCACACCAGTTTACTAAACTTTAAACATTTATTGCCCTTGCCCTAACAATGCTAAGATCACGTAAATTATGCGCAAGACCAAATTATAATAATACAGAAACATCACAGGCTGTCCAAAATGCCTGAAGAATCTCAGCCTACTCAAAGCATTTATGATTAAACACTCCAAAATAACAATGCAGAATAACAACAGAATCAAGTGAAACTAGAAACAGCATACATTTAGTTGGTGAAGTGAAATAATCAAAATAAATTAATAAACAGTCAAATTCAGATATTAGATTAGGGATTCCTAACTATTACTCTAATTAGAAAGCATGTGTGGGTTTCGTGCAAAAAGAAAAATAAAACAAAATTAATTTGAAAAACATCTAACTATGGAACTAACCAAAATATGCGGTTTGATGTTCTATGGGAGAAAAACCTGCAGGAAAAACAAGTGCACATTGGTTATACCTCTTCTAAATGGATCAGCAATCAGTAGTATCTCCATCAGCAGAGCGCAGGAACATCAGGTCTTCATTAGTCAGCATCAGGACATGAAAGCGAAACAGTTCAATAAAGTTGGAACAGAACTGAAGCTAAATGGAATCTGACTTACATCACCTAAAGCTTGCTATATTAAAGTCCCAAAAGTTACTAACTAAGCTTCTAATGGACATGACTATGAGGCGGTTTAGTTTGCAGCCAACAAAACATCATCTGCGCTTCAGATGTATCTTTTCACGCTTTCTTCACAAAGGATTGGATCATGCTGTCACTACCTTCTCATCTCCTGACATCAGTTTCCATACAAAAATTACATTTAAAACTTTGTGGAAACATAACATGTGCTTCCTGACAAATATGAAACTCGAGCAAGAACAAAAAATGCAACATGAAAACACGACATTGAGGTTTATTGTTTAACTAACAGTTTTTATCTCAATTAAATATACAACACCAGCAATTAAAGCAGGATAGAAATTTCCACTGTGTAAGCCACACAGGATGTTTGAAGAAAAAACATTTTGCAGAGTTAGCAGGTCACTTAAAACATTGTGTTTGTGGAAACTTACTAAAACCTGAGACACTTAAACTAAGCATGAAGAATAAAACGTTTCATAATATCTTTAGACCATTAATTTTTTAGTTTATATTAATTATCTTTTTCAGGACATTTAATTATGATTAAGCAAAAAACATTTTCATTAGACATTATTATTTCACATTAATGCACGTTGTTTATGGTGTCCACCAAGTCACCTACATATTTTAATTTCTAACACATGGTTTTCAGTTAGGCCTTTTAATGCACATAATTTCATATTATGTTTTAATGACACAATTTCTATCAATAATGTTTGCTCTCTAACACTACCAAGATAGTTCACAGGTAGATAGTACACAAAATACACCTAACATTAAACACAAGGCCAAGGGACCATACTAGACCCATCATAGCATCTCTAAACTGATTGTTTTCAAGACCTTGCGCTTAACATACAAAATAATGTAAAACAGGAGGTCTTTGTATCTCTGGACACAAGTCACCAGATATTCAATCCAGAAGGCCAGAAGACATGGCTCAATCAAAGCCATGCATCTGATTATGCCAAAGCCAATCTTCAACACACTAGAGACAAAACTTTGAGCTTCAGAGGCACCTCTATTATTAAGAAAGCCATGCAACTCCAAAACGAATATATGAACATTCACAAAGGCCTAAAGACTGCTTTAGTTAAGAAGACATATGAGGAACAAATAGATAATATAGGAGCAATGGCCATGAAGCAGCTTTGAATACATTATACATTTTCTGTTAAAAAGGTTTAACAGTTGCAGCTTTCTTCTATCATATTTTTTTTAGATCAGACATTTCATTTCAATTTTGAAATGCTACGCTGGGTCCAGGTTTTAATTATATTGCACATTGCCACAAACATCAATTCACTGAAAGGCAAGGGCTAGCGGAAGTGTCATCATACCCCATTTGACCTATACATTCACTCACCTGCAGATGCTTACACATTAATACACAATCTCACACGCACGCTCTTTCAAACATAAACACACCGTCACCTGCATGCATACACACAACACATTTAAAAGTAGTAGTAGTAGTAGTAGTACAAAAACTTTATTCGACTTTCAGCAAGTCATAAAAGTATCAATTAAAACACGTCTACATACAATAACACAATAAATAGATAAAAAATGTAAAAAAAATATATATAAATGACAGGAATAAAATACATATGAGTCAATTTCCATTCAAGCATGGCTATATGACCTCGTTTAAGTTTACACCAATGCCCCGATAGACCTTCTTGCAGCTAGTACAGAACATAAGAAATTTGCCAAGGTTCCGCACATTTCAATGGAGGATAAAACCTGTATGCTGATATACGCAGTACGGGACTGACGTAAGTTAAGCGATCTTAAAAGAGGAACTAAGAGGGTCTTTCTCTGTTTTGTATAAAATTTGCAGAACAAAACCACATGAATCGTAGACTGTAATGACGTTGCGTCACAAGGACATGCCCTTAAGATTGAACTCCAATCATTCATAGTCGGGAAGGTTACTAAACGGTGGAAGGTATCTAACCTTAGTCTTGTGAGAACAAAGCGGTTCCAAGGATTTACCACATTTGCCAGGTAGGGCTGCATACCCTCCACGGACAAAATTAATTGGTTAAACATTATACTGGGCTTTTTTGATTCCGCTTCCCATCGACATTCTTCTAGATACTTTAGTGTTAAAACCCTCAATTCCTTCCTAGTAATATATTCCAATGAGTCCAGATTTGTGTAGTATTCTTTACTACCCATGTCTTCGAAAAAGGTCTTAATATATCTCAACCAGGGGACTCTTAACGAATTAGTTAGGGAAATACAATCAGATAAAATGATTTTGTTTAGTCCAGTGTGTTCAGAGGTCCAAACTTTGTGCCATAATAACAGTGGCTGTATCCTTATCAAATCAGATAAAAACGAGGCCCCTAGCTCTGCGTGGATTATATATGATGATGTACCTTTTGGTACCAATAACAGGTTTCTAAGGAAGTCATTTTCCACCTTCTGGATTGGTTTACAATTAATATATCCCCAAATATCTGATCCATACATCGCAGACGGAATACACTTGGCTTTATAGATTTTTACCATGTTCGGCGGGGTAATCCCTCCTAGCTTTTTTGAGAAGATTTTCAGCACCACCGTCGTCTTGATAATCTGGTCCTTTTTCGTTTTCATACAGTGTGCCCAGGAACCCTTTTTATCGAACCTTCTGCCCAAGTATGAAAATGTTCGAGCTATGTCGACCTTCCCCTGTGGGTAGTAATGTTTTTGATCTTGCCCTGTTTCCTACCACAATTCATTATGAAGGTTTTGGAGTGATTGACGGAGAGGCCCAAGTCTGTCATAAATATTATGCAGGCAGTTCAAAGTTTTTGAAGGGCTAATGGTGTCCTTGCCATAAGAACTGCATCATCTGCGTAGAATAATACCGGAACGGCACGGTCGCCTATTTGAGGAAGATCTTTACATCTAGTTGTCAGTTCAGATTCTAAATTATTTATGTAAAGTGCAAACAAGAGCGGGGCGAGTACGCAACCTTGGCGAACTCCTCTATGTAGGCTAAAAGACCTAGTGCATTCCCCTCTTGTCCCATACCTTACTCTTGCTTTGCACCCTGTATAGAGGTCCCGTATGAACTGAATTATTGATAAATCTACCCCCATTCTACTTAGAATGTCCCATAACTTCTCATGTAGTACGCAATCAAAGGCTGAAGATAAGTCTATAAAAGCCAAATACAAATTACTCTCTCTGGTCCTTGTATACTTTCCAATTATGATGCTTAAGTTCAAACCCCGCTCCACCGTTCCTATTCCTGTACGGAAGCCATATTGTACTGGAGACATAATACCTTTTTAATCTGCCCATGTCTGTAATCTATTCAAGATAATTCTCCCTCCTATTTTAGCTGATGTGTCAAGTAGAGAGATTGGCCTGTAGCAAGCCGGGTTCAGCCGGTCGCCTTTTTTGTATATAGGGACGATAATAGAGTCTCGCCATGATGATGGAAGGCCCTGTATGCAGAGTGCCCTCAGTGTCTGAGTCAATAAGGGGCCCCATAGCTGCGTATTAGACTTATATAAATCTATCGGGACACCATCAGGACCCGGCGCCTTCCCCGCTTTGCATAAAATTATGGCTTCCACTACTTCCTCTAAACTGAACTGAGGCATTATGGTCGAGCGTGGGCTTTCCTGGGCAACTAAATCTTTTGAAAGTTCTGGAAACTCTCGATCGCTGGGGTGGGAATACATTTTTGAAAAATGTGGAATCCAATCCTCTTCGGAAATTGCAATTTCCATCCTAGGAGAATGTCTGTCCCCCAGCATTGGAGTGTTTATTGTTTTCCAGAAAATAATGTTGTCCTTCATTCGGCTAGCTTCGTGTAAGGTTTCCCACAATTTTTCTTTCAAGATAGATTTCCTTTTTTTTATGGCTATTTTGTATTCCTGTCTATACGTGTGTATTTCAGTCTGGCACCTTATTGGGGCACTTAGAGCCTTTTTTAGTCTCTTGTGTGCCTTCGTGCAGTCATGGTCAAACCAGCCCATTTCCCTTCTCTGTCCTACCTTTCCCGTTCTGATTGTGAGAGCTTCTTTCACACCTTGCATGATCTGGAAGAAGGCGCTTTGACACTTTCCTTGGTCAATGTTCTCGCTAAGACAATCTATAAAAGCTTGTTTATGGTCACATATTAGCTGCTTAAGTAAGGTCTGTGGATCCATTTGGGCCCATCGCAGTGTGTATCCATTGTGTGAGGCTAATTCAATTTCATTTACCACTGTGGCCTTGTCAAATTTGACCGTTATGGGGTGGATTAGGGAAAGGTTCACACTCTGAGGGAAGTGATCGCTTTTCGCAATGTCAAATAACATATAGTTAGTAAGGTAATGTGCAAGATGGGTTGAAATTAACACATAATCAATTATTGTATCTGCACCCCTTCCATTAAAGGTTGGTTTAAACTGAAATGATTCCGGAAATAATTAATTTGCAAACAACAGATTAAGCTTTTGGATCATTAGGTTCCTTGCATCTCCTTGGGTGCTATGAGTAAAATGGGGCCTTAAGCCAGTGTTTTTAGTGTCCCAGCCACATACCTTCTCCGGAGGTTCATTACAAGGATGGACATTAAAATCACCACCCCATACAATGAGGGTCTCATGCCTGTTATTTGCCCATATTTTCTCTAAGTCCTCACCCATCTCCGTTAAAATGTTGGGAACTTCCCCTGATGGGGCGTTATTATAAAAGTTAATGATCACTAACTGGGTCTTCTGATCCAAATTATTTTCTATCATTTGATAATACGGTCTCATGGCTTGCATCTTTAAATTCCTTTTGGCCTACCGTGGTTAGTCTGCACAGCTAGGGTGTGGAAAGTCTTATAGCCGTTTATATGAACAGGATCCAATAACCAAGTCTCCTGGAGAAATAAGCATGAGAAATCTTCTATGAAGTTCACCCAGAGTGGGTTATTGATCTTATTAGTTAGGCCTGCCACATTCCAATAAAGTAGGGTTATTTCGAGTTTCTGATGAGTTTGGCAATGCACATTGTTTGTAATTATGGGGGGTATGTCACCATCAATTGAGTGGGTTACTGTTGGGAGGGGGTCTCTCTGGTTTATCTGGATTCCTGCTAAGTTCCTTTCAAATTCCACATCAGCGGGTATATCTTTCTTAGTTGTGAGAGGCCCTTCTGTATTCGATTCGGGGCCAGTTTGTAGGGTAGATCTTTCTTATTAATGCTGAATCAATCTATGTCTTCTAAAGTTGTAAGGGGATGAAATCTATTGAAAAAGGGGATGGGATCTGGTCTGTTTATAGGTGTTATACTTGTTGATTGTGAGAACTCAGTGTAGTGCCACCCCAGTCTTTGATAAAAGAATCCCAGGGGTAGTAGGGAAATTCCTTCGGGGGTGACTTGCCTGGGTCCTAATTTGCAGATTATTCTATCAACCAGGTCAGGAGATGTAAATGAAAGGACCACACAGTCTCCCTCCAGTACCTTCCTGCTACTTCCTACCCACTTGACTCTTCGGATCATTTTAATATCATCAAAGAGGGCCCCCACTGTTCCGGGGCCCAGACGGGTACCTATCCAATTAAGTGCCTTGTTCCTCAGTGTCGTCCAAGATTCCTGCTGTTGGTCTTCCGCAGGGGGGACGTTGGCCAAAACCACTACATATGGGGTGGCCTCTGGAGGAAGATGTAAAAAGTCGCTTGGGATGTATATAGGCTTCGAGGGTCTTGTTCCACTGGGATGACTCCATCCTAAGTCTGACTGGGGGTGATCTATCCTAATCGTGGATGAAAGAGTATTTGCTGAATTTGGCGGAATATAACTAATATTAGATACTGCTGAAAGTAGTTGTGACTTGGTCAAAGGTTTGAAGGTTGGGTATGATTGCCTAGTGTTTAGTGCTATTGATGGTGATGATGATTGTAATTTACTCTGGGGCTTTAGGTTCAAGTATAAATCGTCTGCCCTATCTTTCGTGGCAGGTTGAGTATTAGTCTCATGATTTAAAATCAACAATGATGTACTAGAGGCTTTCTGCGCATCATGTAAATCCTTAGGTTGTAGGGATTTTATGATTCCTAATCCTACTTCAAGATTAGATTCTACTATTTTTAAGCGCTCTGACAAAGAATCCAAAGAGGCCCTCATGCTTTGAGAGGGTAGTTAATTTACACACGCTAAAGTGGACTATTTCTACATCATGATGTAGTGTTCTTTAAAGAAGGGTTTTCACTTTTTACTACATTGAACCAATGGTGGGGCTTTTCTGGTCTATAGAGGGATGTTGTTTCAGATATGGTTGCATGGATGGAGAAGGCATGTTGGCTTTTTTAATTTTTACACTTGTTTGTCTCCAGCCTGATGGTGTCATGGCTGTAGATATACCAAGAGCCACCAGAGATCATCAGCTTGAAAGCTAGATAGACAGGGACACCAGTGATGATGGCTTTGTAGATGCCACAGTTGATTTTGAAGATGGTATGGGCTGCCTAGGACAGCTGTGGTATTACATAATTTTGAGATGTGGTCATGTTTCTTTAGGACATTGATGATGCATGCTACATGTTGGAGGTCTGGAGCAGAGAACAGCTTTAAACAAGGTTGTGTTGTCAGCATATTCGTGAATTCGTGATTTCAAGGTGTTTACTAAATCATAGAGATTTATAAGAAGGGTTTGGGTTGTATCTACTGAGTTACTTGGAATTTTCTTTCGGGACAATTTCTTTGGTGGCAATTGGCCTGGGATGATTACTGAGTCTTTCTTTAACAATTTTTTTGGACCATTAGATACCTTTCCTTTCCACCGGCTTCTTTAAGCGCTTGGCTACCGGGGAGAGATCATCCGAAGTGTAGATTAAATCAAAATTATTTTGAATACATCCATTTATGTGCCTTTCTTCTATATTTACAGGCCCACAATTACTATGATTAACATCATCTGATATCCCAATATAATTCGGAGATTGGGAGGTATGTTCTTTAGGAGTCAGCAATTTTCCCTCAGCATTAGCAATCTGTTTGTCTATCATCCCCATCGCTCCTGAGATGTATTTTAATATGGATGTACTATCTTTTAAATTTGCGGGTGATTCAGTGTCACATTTAAAAGCATTTTTATTTCTTACCTTAAGTGCCAGGGAGAGTTATCTTCCAGCTATTTGTACTCCATTTATATTACACCAATAGTGAATAATTTAGTGTCATTTATATTATATTATGTTATATTATATTATATTTAGAACACTAAAAAATGACAACATACAAGGAGATTGGAGCCCCAACTGATGTCCATAAGGACGAGGTGCCCCTGTGTTTCTGGCACTTACTTTGCCCCCTCTGAGCGCAGGTATTGCAAATGCAGTGCCAAGGGTCTCAGGGGTCAAGTGACCCCTAAATGAGGTCCAAGACATTAGGGTACATTGTTGGGCTTCACTGACCTGACTGTTTAATAGTTTAATTATTGGCTGCAAAATGAGTAGAGGAGCTGCCATAACCCAACCCTCAGACCCTGCTTGTAAGATATTCATTTCAGGAATGATGCTGAAGTAATGCACTGCCTGTCACCATGAGCGGAATTTGCAGACTTATCAATTAATTATAGTTTTATTAACACATAATTATTACCAATAATTTAAGTCAGATGATGATGGAACATGCAGTGTGCTTTTCTCATTTCAGTTCTTTCCCTTCGTGGTAAGTCATTTCTTTCATAATAAAAGAGGCATGTACAACTTTAAAATGGCAACAGTAAAACTTTGCCCGACCTTGCAGCCCAAGGTGGTGGGGTAGAGAGGGGGAGGGAATCGGGAACACGGCTACTCAAGTAGTCGTTGTAAATCAAGTCAAATTATACCTGCAGGGACACACTCTGGCAGATTTCTAATGGTAACAAACTTGTCCCTAATTCTGTGTCTGTGATTAAGGCTACAGTATATCTGTTCTATGTAGCTTCCACTGGAAGCTATATAGACACACAAAAAAACAGATTTTTTTGGTAAATGAGGTAGCATCACTGAAATTGTATGTTTGTGGTATTTATATAGTGCAAACCAAAGCTAAAGAAGCGGAGCGCTCTACAGGGTGCAATGCAAGGCAATGACACAGTCAACATGCTTTGAGAGGGTAGTTAATTTACACACGCTAAAGTGGACTATTTCTACATCATGATGTAGTGTTCTTTAAAGAAGGGTTTTCACTTTTTACTACATTGAACCAATGGTGGGGCTTTTCTGGTCTATAGAGGGATGTTGTTTCAGATATGGTTGCATGGATGGAGAAGGCATGTTGGCTTTTTTAATTTTTACACTTGTTTGTCTCCAGCCTGATGGTGTCATGGCTGTAGATATACCAAGAGCCACCAGAGATCATCAGCTTGAAAGCTAGATAGACAGGGGCACCAGTGATGATGGCTTTGTAGATGCCACAGTTGATTTTGAAGATGGTATGGGCTGCCTAGGACAGCTGTGGTATTACATAATTTTGAGATGTGGTCATGTTTCTTTAGGACATTGATGATGCATGCTACATGTTGGAGGTCTGGAGCAGAGAACAGCTTTAAACAAGGTTGTGTTGTCAGCATATTCGTGAACTTTGAGGAAGTTACTGTTGCGAGGAGCTCCCAGGGCTCTACAGAAAGGTTGAAGGTGACGGGGGCAGGATGGAATCCTGAGAACTCAGCAGGTTATTGAGCTTTTTGGGACCTGAAGTTAACCAGGTGAACAAACTGGAGTTAGGTTGAATAGGTAGGAGGAAAACCAGTGAAGGATGTTATCAGTAAATCTCATTGTAGGATTCAAGGTGTGGAAGAGGGAGGGGTAGTCAACAGTGCCTTAGCTAACTGAGAGGTTCATTAATAGCAGGAAAGAGTCACCTTTAGTAGTGGTCAAGGGGGCATTGTCTATAATTTGTAAGGTAGCTGTCTCTATGTTGCAGCTTGATCAGAAACCAAATTCATAGATGTGTGGGACATCGTTGTTGATGTGATCTTGGAGTTGTGTCCAGACTACGTTTTCAGTGATGTTAATGATGAAAGATAAATGAGTGAAGGGTCAGTAGTTAGAAGGCAGTCAGCGTCTAGAGCAGGTTTCTTCGCGAGTTGGAGGATCTGGCCTATCTTCAGAAATTCTTGGGAATTTGGCCTGAATGAGAGAGAAATTGAGAATGGTGAATAGGGACAAGAGAGCTTCTACAGTAATTAAGGAAGAGGGAAAGACATCTTTGTTGGTGGGGGAGTTGAGTAAGTCTGACGTGTCTTTGGGAGACAAGGATCTGAGGAACGGCTGTTGTGGTATGCAGCAGAGAGGAGTTAACGTTACAGGGTGTTGGAGCCCCATACAGAGGGCCTCAGGCCCTGCAGGAGGTATTGGGCCCAGCTGAGGTGGTGGAACCTACTATGGACCCTGCTCAACTGGGTCAAGCACCCCTTCTGCACCTGACTTAGTTGGATAGTGTAGCTTGAGCAGTCAGGGCTCCTTCAGGGGAAGCTCAGATACAGATCAGTGAACACTACTCATAACAACATGCAGGCAGCATGACAATAAATCAATGACCAGTCAAATACTTGTTTTTGTATAAAAAGAAGTACTTTCATTCTAATTCTACACATGCAAAGGTAAATATCATTCAAATAGCAATAACATAATTCCCTTGAAGTCAGGGCTCTAGTAGTTGTCAAGTCACTCCTTGTCCTCCCACCTCTAGTGCAACATATTCGCTGTTTTTCCCAATGCACTCATGGCTGCATCCAGGGAATGTAAACTAAAAGGTTGCACTCAAACGTTCCTCCCTCGGACTCTGCAAGTAAGTTCGGTTTTAGAGTTTAGAAATTATCAGCTCCAATAGTGGTATGGAGGCATATCTTCTGAGGTCCGAAGGCCCAGTTCTTTCAGCCTTGCAGTGTGCCTTGCAGCATGGCTCTGCTCTGAATCTGCTGAGTTGGACTGCTTGCAGTCACATGCGGCAGCACCTAGCAGGAGCAGGCTCTCTTCCCTGAGCCGCATTACCTGCAAAATGCAGATGGGCAAGATGCTTCTGCTCCGGGGGGCATGCAGTAAGTCTTTCCTTCCCTCAGTGGAGGATGGGGTGGATTCCTTGTTTCAACGGCTTTTGTGGGAGGAATCCACAGGTTGAGTTAGAGTCCTCCCTGGTCACAGAGGTTTCCTGGTCCCAGGTGACAACCCAGACTTCTCAGCATCTCCAGCTGGGCCCTCCTGATAAACAAGGTCACCACTCTAGCTTCACACTCCAGTAATGTTAACATTACCCAGATGTTCACAGTGGCCCCTCCTGGCATACAGAGTCACCAAGTCAGTATACGGAAATGGCCAATTGATGCAGGGCGGGTTTCTCCAGCCACAGGATTTGAATCCTCACAACGGAAGCCCGTCCTGGCATACAGGGTTGCCAAATTAAAGTAGGCACACGGGCAATGGCCCAATCGGTGGGCAGACGGGTTTCTCCCACCAAAGATGTTCAGCACTTAGTGGTGGCCTCTCCTTGCATACAAGATCACTTAATTTAGTATGTACAACAGCAACGGCCCAATCGGTGCAGGGAGCGGGATTTTCCCACCACACTCCTGCAAATCAGTTCACTTTGGCCCCTCCTGGCATACATGGTAATCGATCAAATCAAATTAAATCAAATCATTAACATTTATGAAGCGCGCTACTCACCCGTGCAGGTCTCAAGGCGCTAGGGGAAAGGGGGGGGTACTGCTGCTCGAAAAGCCAGGTTTTTAGGAGTCTCCGGAATGCGGAGTGGTCCTGGGTGGTCCTGAGGCTGGTGGGGAGGGAGTTCAGGGTCTTGGCCGCCAGGAAGGAGAAAGATCTCCCACCCGCCGTGGAGCGGCGGATGCGAGGGACGGCAGCGAGCGCAAGGCCAGAGGAACGGAGGTGGCGGGGGGGGACGTAGAAGCTGAGGCGACGGTTGAGGTATTCCGGTCCCTTGTTGTGGAGGGCTTTGTGTGCGTGGGTGAGAAGTCGAAAGGTTATCCTTTTGCTGTCTGGGAGGCAATGTAGGTGTCTCAGGTGTGCGGAGATGTGGCTGTTGCGGGGTTCGTCGAGGATGAGGCGGGCCGAGGCGTTTTGAATGCGTTGCAGGCGCTTTTGGAGTTTGGCTGTGGTCCCAGCGTAGAGGGTGTTGCCGTAGTCCAGGCGGCTCGTGACGAGGGCGCGGGTCGTGGTTTTTCTAGTGTTGTCGGGGATCCAGCGGAAGATCTTGCGGAGCATGCGGAGGGTGAGGAAGGAGGCGGAGGACACGGCGTTGACTTGCTTGGTCATGGTGAGAAGAGGGTCCAAGATGAAGCCGAGCTTCATCCAATCTGCGATGACCTTCATACCCTCTTGTAGGTTGGTCTTGGCGCTGGCGGGGTCCTTGGTGAGGGAGAGTATAAGTTGGGTGTCGTCGGCGTAGGAGGTGATGATGATGTCGTGCTCGCGTACAATGTTGGCGAGGGGGCTCATGTAGACATTGAAGAGTGTCGGGCTGAGCGATGAGCCTTGAGGTACGCCGCAGATGATCTCGGTGGGGTCTGAGCGAAATGGAGGGAGGTAAACTCTTTGGGAACGGTTTGAGAGGAAGGAGGCGATCAAGTCCAGGGCCTGGCCTTGGATCCCGGTGGAGCAGAGGCGGGTGATTAGGGTGCAGTGACAGACGGTGTCGAAGGCAGCCAAGAGGTCGAGGAGGATAAGTGCAACTGTTTCACCGTTGTCCATCAGGGTTCTGATGTCGTCTGTGACTGAGATGAGGGCGGTTTCCGTGCTGTGGTTGGATCGGGATCCGGTTTGTGAAGAGTCGAGCAGGTTGTTGTTTTCCAGGAAGGTGGTCAGCTGTTTGTTGACGGTCTTCTCTATTACCTTGGCTGGGAAAGGCAGGAGAGAGATGGGGCGGAAGTTTTTCAGGTCGCTCGGGTCAGCCGTATGTTTCTTTAGTAGGGCGTTGACTTCGGCGTGTTTCCAGCATTCGGGGAAGGTAGCAGAAGAAAATGAAGAGTTGATGACGGCCTGGAGGTGCGGGGCGATGATGTCGTCGGCTTTATTGAAGATGTAGTGAGGGCAGGGGTCCGATGGGGTGCCGGAGTGGATAGAGTACATGATGGTTTTGGTTTCTTCAGTGTTGATGTGGGTCCAGTCGTTGAGGGTGATGGCCGGAGGTGCGGGTTCGGTGATGCTTGGTTGGGTCTGGTGTCCGAAGCTGTCGTGGAGGTCGCTGATCTTGCGATGGAAGAAGGTGGCGAGGGAGTTGCACAAATCTTGTGAGGGCGTGACGGCGTTGGCGTTGGGGTTGGAGAACTCCTTGACGATGCTAAAAAGTTGCCTGCTGTTATGGCTGTTTTTGTACAGTCTGTCGGTGAAAAAGTTCCTTTTGGCAGCGCGGATCAGGTGGTGGTGTTCGCGGGTAGCGTTCTTGAGGGCGGTCATGTTGTCAGCGGTGTGGTCCTTGCGCCAGGCCTTCTCGAGGGCGCACAAGTTTTCTTTGATTCTTTGAGGGTGTCAGAGAACCAGAGAGGTTTTTTGGTGTTGGTCTGTCGATGCGTGCGTTTGAGGGGAGCAAGGTTGTCTGCGCAGTTGGAGATCCAGTTTGTGAGGCTGAGGGCTGCGTCGTTGGGGTCGGTGGTGAGGGTGGGTTGGTTGGCGGCGAGTGCGGAGAAGAGTTGCTCTTCGGGGATCTTGTTCCACTGTCGACGAGGGATGGGTTGAGTGCAGAGGTGGCGGGTCTCGCGTCGGAATGTGAAGTCGACACAGCTGTGGTCGGTCCAGTGTAGAGCGGAGGTGTGGCTGAAGATGTGTTTGCTGGCGGAGAAGATAGGGTCAAGCGTGTGTCCGGCGATGTGGGTGGCGGTGTTCACCAGTTGCTTGAGGCCGAGGTTGGCGAGGTTGGCGAGCAGGGCGGTGGTGTTGGGGTCGTTGTTCTGTTCCAGATGGAAGTTGAGGTCGCCTAGGAGGATGTAGTCCGGCGAGGCGAGGGCGTGCGGGGAGATGAAGTCGGCGATGGCGTCGCTGAAAGGGGCGCGCGGTCCGGGGGGACGGTAGACGAGGGATCCTCTGAGGGTGGTCCTGGGGTCGGTGCGAATCTGGAAATGCAGATGTTCAGCGGCGAGAGGGGTGTCACTGATGGAGTCTTTGAAGACGATGGCGATACCTCCTCCTACTTGGTTGGTGCGGACTTTTCTGGAGATCTTGTAGCCTTCGGGGATGGCAGTGGCGATGTCTGGAGCTGATGAGGCGTTCATCCAGGTTTCCGTGATGAAGGCGACGTCTGGAGCTGTGGAGTCCAGGAGGTCCCAGAGTTCAACGGCGTGCTTGTGGATAGAGCGAGCGTTGACCAGGATGCACTTGAGGTGGTTGATGGCGCGTGGGCTGGTGGTCGTGGTAGTTGCGTGGTGGAAGATGCGTTTGCAGGAGTAACAGGCGAAGGGTCCATGGGTGCGCTTGGGGTGGGCTTGGAAGCAGGTGTTGGAGCGCCCGGGGTTGAGGGCGTGGAGGGTGGTGGGGTCGTAGCGGGTCAGCAGGGTAGGGGAGGGCTGGGGACCAGGGGTCGTGGTGCTGGGCACGGGCCAGGCGCAGACGGGCTTGCCTCTGGCGCGCCCGCTGCGCCCCCATAAGAGGGAGGAGGGGGGAGGGGTCCGCTGGGGGCGAATGGGAGCTGGGGGGCGGGGGCGTGCAGGAGGTCGGGCAGGAAAGCGCGAGGGGGGGGACAGGTAGAGTGAGAAGAGCTGGGGGAGGGGGGTTTAAGGGTGGGGGGTGAGTGTTAGAGTTTTAGGAGAATAGGGAGATAGATAGGAGTAGGGTTGAAAAGATAGGGGAGGGGGGTGGTAGAGGTGGGTGAGCGTGAGAGGTAGAGTGAGAGCATAGGGAGATAGGTGACAGAGGGGGTGTCGGGACGGGGGGAGAGATAGGGAAATAGATAGATGGAGAGATAGGTGGAGAGACAGGAAAATAGGTAGATAGGAGGAGGGGGTGAGTGAGGGAGTTAGGTGGAGAGATAGGTAGAGGAGTGAGGGAGGCAGGTAGCGAAAGGGTAGATGTGGGTGATAGTGAGAGATAGGTGGAGAGATAGAGGGGGGTGAGGCAGGAGCAGGAGGGCAGAGACAGGGGCGGGAAGAGACAGGAGTCGGAGAGGACCGAAGAACAGAAGAAGCGAAGAACACAGAAGACCGGAAGGACACAGAAGAACAGAAGAGAAGAACACAGAAGACCGGAGGAACACAGAAGAACCGAAGAACACAGAAGAACAGAAGAGAAGAACACAGAAGAACCGAAGAACACAGAAGAACAGAAGAGAAGAACACAGAAGAACAGAAGAACACAGAGGAAGATGCAGGGGACGAAGAAGCAGAAGAGCAGACGAGCAGAAGATCAACAAAGAAGATACAGAAGACGAAGAGCAGAAGGCAGAAGACCACTGAGCAAGATGAGGAAGAAGAGAGGCGACAGGAGAGGCTGAGGAGCACACAGAAGAAGAGAGAAGACGGGGAGAAGAAGAGTACAGAGGAAGATTGCAGAAGAGGAGCGAGGAGGAAGAGACAGAGAGGAGGAAAAGAAGCAGGAGCAGGAGAAAGGGTGAGTAGCGTGGGGCAGGGCGAGGGGCTGGGAGGTGGGGGTACTTACTGTGAGGTGGGTCTCAGGAACTCAGGAACCTGGAGGAGCTGGAGGAGCTGGAGGAGCTGCAGTGGCAGGGGGAGCGACCTACCCTTGGGTCAAGGGTCGCTACCACTGTCGCGCAGCGGCCGCCATAAGAGGGAGGAGGCGGGGGTTGGGGGGAGGGGTCAGCAGCAATATGCAATTCTGTCTGAGGTGATTCCTCTTCTACTCATGTTCTTGCCAGGCAGCCCTGGGCTTCCTAAAATGGAACCCAAGGCCCTCCACATTATGTACCAGTGCAGGCACTCCTTAATTCAGTAACTGTTACAAGTAGCCGCAGTGGGACAGCAAACCCGAACTGAAACCTCCCCTAGAGTGTAGTCAGTAAATGAGTCTATTTTGTGCACCACCAGTCAGCACTGTTGCAAAAGAGAGCAATCTTGGACTTTGCCACAAGACAATACCATACACAACATGCAATATAGGCTTCGAGCACAACACATACTAGTTGTAATTCTAATTAGGACAAACTTCAATTAAGTGTTATAGTATACACATTAAGTTTATTTATCACATAAGGCTGCATTTAAATTTATAGGAACCAAATACAAGTACAAACGGTAAGAAATGCAATCATAAAAATCCCCAATGCACTTCACATCTGAGAAGTGAATGTAACAGCCAACATGTGTTTAGTCTTATCCAAGACTTCTTCAGGGCTTTCAAATTATGTAAGAACCTATGTTCTGGTCTGGCATGTCTGGATCATGGAGTTCTGCGAATTGTTCAGTGATGAGTATGAGCACGTGTTTGAGGGCGTGTGTTGGTTATTGAAATGTAGATGAGATTGGGTCTATGTGTTGTGAGGATGCTGGGTTTGTGTTGTGTAGATTTGGATTTGTTTCTTGGGATTGGGAATGTGTTTTTCTGGGTAGGGCACATAAAGAGTTCAGTAAAGCAGGGGTTCCAGCCCAAGGACCTACCTGACCTTAACAGGCCAATATAGACAATGACCGGGTCTGAGTCCCCCTTAACAGAAGGTGTACTTATATGTGCCTGACCTTTAATCAGGGTGCCCAGGTTGCAAGACACCCTGAGAAATGGATTGCAAAAGGAAGGTAGAAAATGATATCAAAGTGATGCCACTTCCTATGGAGCAGAGAAGTTGACAATCAGTTGGGTCTCATTGTACAGTCTCTACTACTGTGTCCCATATGGCTGTCCCACAATTCCAATACTCACTACTTAAATTGGCTTATCAATGAGGAAAGCTCAAGCAGATGAATGCAGAAGGGGCATATGTGTGTGAGGTACATATACCATAAAAATGTACAAGGTTAACTCTAAACAATGAGATGTTTCCACTATTGGGTTCCACATGACATAATAAACAACTCAACTATATATATGTCTAAATAAATATATGTGTGTGTGTATGTGTAAAGTTACTTACCTGGGGTAAACATATTTCTGAGGATAATCTATCTACCTGCAGATTCCTCACCTCTTGAAAAATCTCCCAGTAGACAGACTGGTCTGGAAAACTTTTCTCCACAGCTCCCCCACCACTGTAGGGGGTGTCAGCCCTACGAGGTGCTTGAAAATCATCCTTCTGACATCACTGACTTTGTATAGCAACCCAACTGTTATGCTGAGGCCAGTTTCTCATTTGTTGTTTCTGTGCTGATGAGGTGGCACAACAAAATTCACGTCGTATAAGATATATAATACAACAACAGAAAATCAGGATCTTCTTACTTTTGTCCCATAATCATCCATCAAAGGGGAGGTGGAGGGATCAGTGAGGAATTTTCAGGTAGAATATCCCCAAGAAATATTGTTACCGCAGGTAGGTAACTTTTCTTTTGATAGAAACTGCAGATTTCCAATGACACTTACAGGAACCCCCCCTAACCATTGCAGATGTGTGGCTCTAGTATGATGAGCCCTAAGGCCTTCTAGTTAATCTTTATGGCGATGACATAGCAGATTTTGATACATAAAATGATCTATCTGGACAATCATTTTCTGCACTGCTTTCCCTTACCTGTTGCCTACATACCCTACAAGCAGCTTTTCATGTGCAATTGATGTACTAACTCACTGCAATCTTAAGGTCCAGCCAAAGCAACTTATCCTCATGCCTGGAGGGGGGATATGGTAGATAGAAAGATGGTAGTGCAATGGACTGACTCAGATGAAAGGGGGTCACTACATTTGGAAGGAAAGCAGCTCTTGATTCTAAAGACTAACTTGGAGTACAGAATGGTGAATTGGAGTTTACCAGACAATGCTTGCAACTCACAGGCACACCTAGCAGAAATAATATAGAAAAGAAAATGTGTTCTAATAGTTAAAAGGCAGAATAAACAACTGTGAAGAGCTCAAACAGAGCTCCCATCACAACAGGTAGAAGCAGATTTAAATTCTACTGCAGCATACCAAAGTGAGTGGGATGGAACATATTGATCAGAACATTCAAGCACTGCAGTACAATGGGGACTTGAAAAAAGAAGGTTGATCTGGTAGACAGAGGTTGACTAGGCCAGCAGAAACCCTTTTACCACCTCCACAGCTAAGCCTCCCTGTGATTACTGAAGATGGCACACAGCTGTGCTTTCTAGGAGTCAATTTCATGGTTTACACACCAAGCTACAAGCTTGTGCAATCTACCGAACTACGTAAATTTGGTAGAGGGATGATGTGCACTGTTCTGAAGATGTTGGTGGAGGATTTACACATTGACTGGGAAAGGAGGTCCACCATAAGAGGAAGACGAACCACGGGACACAGGGAGAGATACAGAAGGTCTGTGTATCACAACTTTCTCTGTCAAGTCTGTGGCCACAAGTATGATTAGAGCACGGTCCTGGCTTATCTTCTTCAGGAAGCAAGGAATCAAGGATTTGGGAGAAAACGTAGTGGAGAGAAAAGTTTCCCTTTCACGGAAATGCATACCACAACACTCCTTGAATCGGATACCAGAGGGTGCAGATCTACAATGTGAATTGGAATGGATGGAAAAGTGAGCCATATGGGACACACCCCACAGATTCAAGATACTTTTCCCAACCTCCAGGTGGGGATGGCACTTGCGTTCTGGAAGATGACACCAACTCAGGTCATCTGCTCTGATGTTCAGTGAACCCTCTAGGTGATTTACCATCAGTCATATGTGCAGATGTGTGCCTACAACCAGGACCTCAGGACTTTTCAACAAAGTGCCTGAAGCACTACTTATTTATTGATATACCAAATCACAGTCAAATTGTCTGTCAAGATGTGAACTGACCAACCGCAAAGGGAAAAAGTAAATGCGTGCAGTGCCAGGTGAATCTCCCTCAGTTCATGCAGATTTATGTGCAACAGTGTCCCAGGAAACCACAATGGAGTCTGTGAGGTCACCCCCATGTTGAAACCATTGCCTGCAAAGTCACAACCGGAGAGCCCTCTTCTGCCAGAGCGCATGTGTGACCAGGAGAATTAAAAAGGCTAACAGACCTAGCTGGAAAAGGACACACAAGATTGAATTCAAACACTTACTGCCATTGTGGAAGCAACACTTGGTGTCTCACACTTTCTGCTCTGGTGGAAAGGCTTGGCTCAAGGGGATATTCAGTACTGTTCCTGTGAAAAGGAGGTGCTTTAGGGCATCCAGGTGATATTTTGGCACATTGTTAGAAAACCTCAAGTCAAGCAGCATTGAAGCCGTTCACTACAGGTGTGACTGCACCATATCCTTAGTTCCAGCCTTCAGAAGCCTGTCATCCAAGTAGGAGAAGAAACAAAATTCCAGACCACATGAGATGGGCTGCCACAACTGCCATCCTTCCTGAAGACTCGTGCTGATGTCAGACCAAAGGTAAGGACTGCAGCTTGTCAGCCAGTCAAGATCACTATGAACTGCATGTACTTCCTGTTTCTTCAGGAACAGGATATGGAAATCCATTTCCTATAAGTCAAGACACCATTCACTCTCTGAGAGTGCCAAGAGAATCTGTGAAAGTGACAGCATATTGACTTTTTTTTTTTAGAACAGATCCTGAGGTCTGTGATCAGATGAAGAGTGCTGGTTTTCTTTGCCACAGGAAAGTATCTGGAATAGCATTCTTAACCTTACTCTGGCATCAACCCCAAAGCTCCTTTCTGAAGCAAGGCTGCCACTTCCTGCTGCAGAAGGATGAGGTGTTCATATAAAGGTCTGATCGGACAGGGGACGGATCCAACTGAGAAGACTGTTGAAAGAGTAGGAAATACCCATTTCCACAATTTGTGAGATCCACTGGTCTGAAGTTCTGGCTCTCAAGGCATGTGGAGCTAGTGTATTGCAACCTCCTATCAATCTTAAATGAACCAACAAGGGAGAACTAGAGTTGCTTCCCTGCAGTGAATTAGGAGCAGGAGGAATGAGTGACTGGGTGGTTAGTCCTACTCTCCCTTTTCTGCAGCCCTGGTATTGGCATAGGGTGAGGTTCTAGGTTTGCTGCTGAACATGAGCAGCTTGGCGTTGGTGGAAGCTGAGTCCTCTCTCAAAGCCACAAAACCTCTGAAGCCCTTGGAAGTCTTTGTTTTGGGGTTGCAGACTAAGGGAATTGGCTATGGCAGATATAGCCTTAAGACGCTCCAAGACCAAATAAGTCTTCTCCCCATTTGGTTTGGCCCCTTTGAGGGGGAGGCCAATGAGACAGAGCTGCACATTGGAGAAAAAGCTGGACATTCTGAGCCAGGCATGTCTGTGAACACCAACTGATGTCTACTTGTCCAGATTCTGCCTGACCATCTCTGATGACGTCCTGAAAGTGGAAGCAACATGGAGTTCCTAGGGAACATTAGAGATGCACATAGCATCCTAGCAGGCATCTAAAATTCAGGGACTTCCCGAAGTCTAAGATTTTCTTAGCATCAGCCTCCATCTTTTTTGATTCCCAATAGACTGAGTCAGTAGGAAAGCAGGAGGGGACAGATGAAAAAAGGATGAAATCTAAATAACACAGCTTTCCAGGGAAGGGTGCTCTGACTTGGCCCAGTCAATACCTCCTGCTAGGGGATGAAGATAGCTTGATCCATGTGGTTACTACAGGTTTTGAAGAGCCTCACTGAATGGAAGAAGTGTCTTAAAGGTGTGAACAATGGGTGGTAGGAATTCTGTCAGAATGTTTGATTTAGTTTCTACTGTAGTCAGAGGTAACTCCTGAAAATATGCAGTCTTCTAAACTGGGCTCTGCTTGGTCCAAAAAGCCTAGTTCTGAGAAAGTGTCAATGCGACTGGCTTTAGCCAAGCTTTAAAAACATGCAATAGCTCCCTAGGATCATCCTGGTCTGTGTCTGTACCAAATAAGTCATGCAGAAAGCAGTACTCTCAATCTTTCTTTTCCTCCAAAAGTTGTGCCTTTCTTCTCGACCCATACACTGGTGTCAGTGGTGGTGAGCCCCTAACAGGCTGCTCTGGAGCCACTTTCAATGCCAACAGTGTTGGAATTATAATGTGGGGTTAACAACAAAGGCGACGCAGGATGACAAGGTTGTTTTGGAAGCAATGTCAGAATCAATGGTAGTGTCAATGTCACCGTCTGTAGAGGCACAAAGGGGGCAAAAGGCACCATAGGAAAGACTGCTAGCAGGGGTCCAACTGGCATCCCCAGAGGTTCCATGGTTCCCAAAAGATCTGCAGATGGAATCATAGAACACCAGAAGACCTCAAACTAGTGCTGAAGTACAGCACCGGATCAACTGGTCTAATGAAGTCCTTGCGGAGATCCGCCAAGAGATATCGCTGTATGAGGAGGTTTCTCTTAGGGAAATTTGCTTCCTCGGGAGGGAGGCTCGCGCATGTCAGTATGGGGAGGGTGAAAGGGCTGGACGTACATTGGCAGCTTTACTTCGTAAACCTTGGGCCAATGACTATGTCTCTGAGGTCATGGATGGAGGGGGTGAGAGTGTGTCGGGATCGGGAGGAATTATGCAGGTGTTCACTGAGTTTTACGCTGGGCTCTATGCAGCTCCGATGGGAGCTGGTGTGACTGATGCACAGATGCCCTTTGAGGATATTGCGTTAATATGGTTTGATGAGGTGCATAGGAAATACTTAGATGAACCATTCACAGTGGAGGAGGTGACTGCGGCCATACGCGGCTTACCTGGAGAGAAGTCACCTGGACTGGATGGCCTAACCTCTGCGTTTTATAAAGAGTATGTGGATATATTAGCCCCTCGACTATTGGAGGTCTATGCAGAAGCCCTGGAGACTGGTTCGCTCCCGACCTCGCTCCGGGAGGCACTGATAGTGACAATCCTGAAGCCTGGAAAGGATCCGACCCGATGCGACTCGTACTGCCCACTTTCCATGATAAATATTGACAACAAAATCCTAGCGAAGATGATTGCGGTGAGGCCACAGCCTCTTCTCCCCAGTTTGGTGCTCCCGGATCAGTCGGGTTTTGTCCCGGGAAGGTCTACGGGCCACAATTTGCGCACCTTTTTCGCGGTAGCGGGAACACTGGTAGAAGATGACAATGCGGCAGCTGTTTTCCTGGACGCAGCTAAACCATTTGATTCCTTGACATGGGACTATATGTTCGCTCTGTTGGGTCAGGTGGGAATTAGTGCGCGCTTCCTCCGCTGGATTAGATTGCTGTATACATTGCCCACTGCTAGATTGCGCCTTAATGGGAATGTATCTGCCCCGTTCCCTGTTGCGCCCGGCACACGCCAGGGTTGCCTGCTATCCCCTCTCCTTTTTGCTGCGGCAATGGAGCCCCTGGCGGCCCGGCTCCGACAGAATTATAACGACAGAGAATTGCAATTCCGGCAGCGACCAATATTGATATCTCTGTATGCAGATGATATTGCATTATATGTACGGAATCCCAACCAGAATCTGGATGCACTACTTGATGAGATCGTGCATTTTGGTACCTTTTCAGGTATTAATATTAATTGGTCTAAATCAGTGGTGCTGCCTTTGACCCCCAGGGTGCAGCGGTATGACTCTCGATACCCTCTGGTGTGGGCGGTTGGACCGGTGCGGTATTTGGGTATACAGCTGAGTTGTGATGTGGAGGAGCTGTGGCTGGCTAACTATGGCACTGCTCTGACGTGGCTGGAGGGGAAGGTAGAGTCCTGGTGAACCCTCCCGCTGTCATTGATAGGACGTATTGCTATTGCAAAGATGGTAGTTCTAGCGAAATTTTTTTACCTATTTGTGAATCTCCCTCTCCCGCTTCCGAGGAGTTACCTGAGGCGTCTGCGCTCAGCACTGATCTGCCTGGTATGGGCGGGCCGACGCACACGTATTTCATGGGAGAGGTTGACGTTGCCATTCGAACTAGGTGGGCTCGCTGCGCCAGATATGGAGCTGTATTATCTATGTGCTCAGGCGCACTATGCGTATTACTGGCTGAATCCTATCCGTTACCTGCCGCACCTGGTGCCTGAGAGCGACTCTGTGTGGCCGGACGACCTGGCGAGAGCATTCGGAGGACGTGTACCGTCCCGGGTGCGGGGAATTGACACAGTGGCATGTACGATGCGGGCGTGGGGTATGTTGATGCGGCGGTCCGGGGTTTCGGTCCCGTTCGCTCCTTCCTTACCGGTAATGGCGATAGCTGACGAGCAGTTGTATCGTGACGGTGGAGTACGTGGGTTTCTCCGAGATGCTAGCCTAACTGAGTTGAGAGATTGGATGATGGATGATCGCTTGCTTGATGTATCTGAGATACTGGCTGGTCGCGAGTGCACGGCGCTTCAGCGTATGTATGTGATCCGAGTTCGTTCTTTTTTGCGGAACCGCTTGTGGAGTTCGGATGAGGCCCCGGTGGAGTTCCGCGCTCTGGAGTCTCTCTGCTGCGCGCGGTCGCCTAATAGGCTGGTCACCAAATTATATAACTGTATGCAGGAACAGAGGAATAATCTCCGGGAGCCGTCTAGACTAGCGTGGGAGGCGGATCTGGGAGAACCCATCTCAGAGGCTCTGTGGCGTACCTGCTGTGCGCATATGAGAGCGTTGACGCCAAATTACAGGTTTAGATTGCTGCATTTAAAATTTTTGCACAGACTATACTATACCCCAGTGCGGATGCACTCCTTGGGGTTGCGCGAAGATGCGCGCTGTGCGCGCTGCCCGGCGCCGGAGGCTAGTTTTTTACATTTGGCGTGGGAATGTGCGGATGTTTACGCCTTCTGGGTGGCAGTTTTCAATGCAATCTCTGAAATGGTCGAACTAGAAATTCCTGCCACTCCTAGAATCGCGCTGCTTGGGTGCATAGAGGACATCAGGGCAACACACAGACGCTTAGTGGGCCTACTATTGCTGTTAGCCAAGCGTAGAGTGGCCATGTGCTGGGGCGGGACGAGAGCGCTGCGCCGCTCTGAATGGCTAAGAGATGCTGCTTTTTGTCATGATCAGCTTATAGTCTTCTGGAGCCTGATTCCTGAAGGGTCTAGACCCAAAGATATTTGGACCCCACTGAATAATTTCTTAGCGGCCCAAGACGAGTGAGTGATATAACCAAAGAAGCCCGGACGAATTACTGACCCCTCTGTTCGCTGGCATCTATGTCAGGAAGGTGAATGGCTGTTGTTGTCTGGTTGTATTCCCACCTGCCCCTTTTGTTTATATCTGTTGATATCCCTTATCCAACTGTATGTTATCACTACTGCATCTCTGGCAGAAATTGCCCCGTGGTAATTCCGTACAGATCTTGTCCCCAATTAATGGATGGGAAATTTAGAAGAACAAACTGGATTGTAATGATCAATGTGTACCTGTCTGATTTCTCCTGTACGGAATGTATATTAATATTGCAGTGGGCGGCTATTGCTCTTTAGATATGCTGCTCTGCAGGGACTGTTGTTCTACTTTTATATATTTGATATGATAAAATCAATAAAAAAAATAAAAAAAAGTACAGCACCGGATCAGAGTTGGACACCTGAAAGTCTGGGTACAATTGAGAAGCTGGAGCCAAAAGCAGCGGCTCCAGAATCTCAGAAAGTTTCAACAGCACCAGACACTTGAGGCAGAGGATCCTCACCAGCTCTGGCTCTGAAGGGGAGTCTGGGTGTAGTCTTGGAGACTTACCCCGATTCTGATGGCTCGTGTGCCTTCTCTTCTTTCTGTGTTTTTTGTGGGGGGTCCTTAATTCCGATGACTCACTGGACTTTAAGTTGTGATAGGCACCACAAGCTCACAGCATGAGGGCCAGTAGTTAACATTTGCTCCTTGCAATCCTGACAGAGTTTAAACCGTGACAACATAGATGGGAACATAGTTGCACTGAAGTGGATTTAGAAATTTTCAAGAGGAAAATCTAGTCCTGGACCTGCAAGAAAGACATGAGAAAAATGGGAACTTACATCAGTAGGCCTGGGTGGAGTTTGTGGAGTTCTGCTATGCGGAACTCCGTGAAGTGCCGAAAAAAACTCTGCTGCGCTACATGTAGTTCGCACTAATTTTCAGAGCAGGATTTTCTCTCACGTTCTAAAATAAGTGGCAACGGCATCACGCAGAGCGCCACAGGGCGCTAACTTCTTTTTGCCGCTCAAGTAGATTTTCTACTCGAGCAACAGCTTCCTCTATGCGAGTGGCAGCTTTCTCATCGCAAGCAGTCATGGCCTACCCTCGCGCTCTGAAATCTCGCTCTCCAATTTAGCGATTTCTCTTGCTCATGCTCAACTCTGCAAACAGAGTGTGGAGTGGGGAAAACTCTGCGAACTCCGCTGGCAGAGCAGAAGTCTTTGCTCACCCCTAGATGTCAGCACCCATAGCATGGGCTCTATACGGAGTCAGGAATGTCACAGGGAGTCATTTTATATATTGCAGGCAGCTAGGACCCCAACCGTTGGGGGAGAGCTATGGAGAAAAGATTTAAGGACCTCTCTGGCACTTGGGGATTTATTAAAAAAGGTGAGTAAACTGCAGGTCCATCAGAAATATATGTTACACTGGAGGTGCTAGCTTTGGTGTGGTTATAGTTAGGTCTGACTTTCCATAGGAAAGGTTTTTTCATTTTACTTTTATACCTTTGGCATTGTTAATCGAGTCTGCACAAAACGTTTTTAAAAAAAAAGAACGTTCACTACTCACTTTTTCTCTTTTGTTGAAAGTTTTTCACTGATCCATCAAGCATGGGCAAAGAAACATGGTGGTGGGTGGGGGAATGTCCAAAACATTGCTTTGCCCTGCTAATTCCCATAGCACACTTGACTCTATGATACATTAAAAAGTCAGAACAAATTGTAGCAAATTTGGCAGGAAGTAAAACTTTACCCAGAAAGCATGTTCAAGAAATGAATGTTTAAAGGTGAGCTTAAGGTGGTCATGAAGGGGGTAATCTCCTGGAAGAGGTAGTGATGTGCAGCCAGTTATGTACCATGGGATTCTTAAGTTATCAACATTTTTTAAAATGCTCTAATCCCACTGGCTGAAGAAGCCTTTTCTTCCATCAGACCAATGTAGTCCTGGGGTTTTAAAGGGAATAAGAGGGCAGGGTAGGGACTCCCCTGGCCCAGAGTGGAAGGGGCCCACAAATGAGCTCTCAAAAAAAAGGAGCTTTGGAGTTTTGGGTTGCAGGTGCCATGGTACTCTTGTGGGACCCAGTAGGGCCCTCCTGTGAAGTACCAGATATTCTTGCGGTACCTGTGTCACAAGCTTCCACCACATGGTACCACAGAACTGTGCAAGATCAACAACTAAGCTTGCATGATAATGGAAGCATGTGAGTCAGGTACCACAAGTGTGCTACAGTATCAAGAAAGTATTTACATATAAATAAAAGGGAGAAGACAATAAGGGTTGGTTGCATGCCTGCATGTCTGATCATAACAAAAACTCAGAAATGTGCTTAAAAACTAAAGCTAAAGTAATGTTATAGTGTTATAGGCAGGAGTTGGAACGAGACGACCTAAAAAAACTGAAATAAACATTTATAGCTTAGAAAAACAAAAAAAAGTACTTCTACCCCATCATGTACCGCTTACAAGCTCACATATTACATCTCTTTTGACATGTAAAAAATAAAAATAAAAAAAAGGGCAGGAATGTGGGTTGAGTATCTACACAGGGATGAGTGTAATGCCTGGCCAAAGGCCAATGCAAGATGGGGACTGAAGGCTTAGGGGCTCATTCTGAGCCCGGCGGGCGGCGGGAGCCGCCCGCCTGGAGGGAGCCGCCAAATGGCCGCTCCGCGGTCGAAAGACCGCGGAGGCCATTCTGGCTTTCCCGCTGGGCTGGCGGGCGACCGCCAGAGGGCCGCCCGCCAGCCCAGCGGGAAACCCCTCCCCACGAGGAAGCCGGCTCCGAATGGAGCCGGCAGAGTGGGTATGTGCGACGGGTGCAGTGGCACCCGTCGCGTATTTCAGTGTCTGCAAAGCAGACACTGAAATACAAAGTGGGGCCCTCTTACGGGGGCCCCTGCAGTGCCCATGCCATTGGCATGGGCACTGCAGGGGCCCCCAGGGGCCCCATGACACCCCTCACCGCCATCCTGTTCCTGGCGGTCGGAGCCGCCAGGAACAGGATGGCGGTGAGGGGGTCTGAATCCCCCATGGCGGCGCAGCAAGCTGCGCCGCCATGGGGGATTCCCAGGGCAGCGGAAAACCGGCGGGAGACCGCCGGTTTTCCTTGTCTGACCGCGGCCAAACTGCCACGGTCAGAATGCCCTGCGGGGCACCGCCAGCCTGTTGGCGATGCTCCCGCATCCCCGGCCCCGGCGGTCCTTGACCGCCGGGGTCGGAATGACCCCCTTAGTGTTTTGACAAACTATAACTGTCTTATTTCACTGTTTTTTTAAAAAAATGTTAGCTTCTGTCTTATTACAGTTAGGTGTGATAAAATATATGTTTGTGTCCTTAGAAATACACTGAAAAACACCAAAGGTTAAAGTAACATTATAGTTAAGTGAATATGTCAGTGACAACATTATTATTTTGAACTAAAAAAAAACACAGTTCACCAGTTATAGATAGTTGTTCTGTTGTGTCATTTATGACATCACCAATGAACTCTCAAATTACATAATTGATGACTTAATCCAATGAGTGTGCTAGTTTGTTTTGTAGTTTACATAGTGGCAGGTAGCTGCCATATTACTTTGCTACCTAATCTTGTGCAACCTGTGTCTAGTTAATGGGTGTAAGTGTTTCCAAAACACCTGTATTCCTAATGCGTTATGAGTGTGTAGAGGTATTGAACATGTAGTAAAACTTTGAATTGAAGAGTAAATCTATGTGCAGATGAAGACTTGTGTCCAATATGTTCAACATACATTTTTGTTGTTCTACAGAAAAAAATTCCAACAGTGCAAAGATTCTATGTAGTAGATACTAAGGGGGTTATTACAACTTTGGAGGAGGTGTTAATCCGTCCCAAAAGTGACGGTAAAGTGACGGATATACCACCAACCGTATTACGAGTTCCATAGGATATACTGGACTCGTAATACGGCTGGTGGTATATCCGTCACTTTACCATCACTTTTGGGACGGATTAACACCTCCTCCAAAGTTGTAATAACCCCCTAAGTATTGTAAGCAGCCTTGAGTTATTAGACAGAATTATCTGAGCATAATAATTTCTACATAACATAGAAGACTCTGTACACCAGGTACTAACCTATGTACAACTACTTCTTTTGCTTCAGAAGATGGGCTCTCTGTAAAGTTGTCACCACAGTATGAAGGCTGCAGGCAGTATAATCTTTAGCACCTTCTGACCTTATTTATATTAAGCAAACAGTATCTTTTTTTACATGTAGCCGGTTAAATACTTGTTTACTCTTCTGATGTTTACAGACTAAAGACTCTCCATCCAGGTAACACTGTTGACAGTACCCGCTTTTCTACTCACATTAACTCAAATTCTCGATATTGGTTCAGTGGCTGAGAGGGTTTCATACAGATAAAAGCTCTGCATAGAAGGGAATTCATGTTTGAACATACGTATAGTATTTTTAAGAACTTGGCTTTCTCTGAACAGTTGTATACAGATTAAACATCGTATGCAATTAGGGTTTCCTATATATCTGTGGTGGATTATTAAAGAGAACTACTCCATGGATGAAGCATATGGTACAGGGTCAATGTTGCAAATAACTCATGCTTTCTACACCTAAGGGAGTAGTATATGTGATAGTATAAATGATGCTTACTATTCTTTTCAGCTATTTTGTATTTACATTGAGGCATCTATTAGCATACTAATTTATAGAGCAATATGTGCAAAAATGAATCTTGGATAATGTCATCAGTAATGTCATTAATGCTGCCATTTGAGATGTCATCAGTGATGTCATAGAACATGTCATGAGTGATTTGTGAAGTCATAAGAAGTGCATGATGTGGCAAAAATTATAGTTTGGTGGATTACTTTGTTTTTTTAATTCAAAACATTAGTGATTTCACTGACATATTCACCCAACTGTAACATTACCTTAACCTTGTTTTTTTCAGTGAATTTCAATTTTTTTTTTTTTTTAAACAAAAAAAGATATTTTAGCACACCTAACTTACATGTTACTTTAACCTTTGGTTACCTTGTTAGGCCTGGAGACTCCATCCCCAGGGCTGTTTTTTTTAATGTTTATTAAAGGGTAGGGGAACACATGCCACCTCATCCCGAGCCTTGTTAGGGCCTGAGGAACCCATTCCCCTGGGCTACTCCTTTAAATAAAGAGGAGGGGCTGTGCTCCCCCCTTGCTGAACCGTTACCAGCCATAGGGACCCCATCCTCCAGGGCCAATCCTTTAAATAAAGAGAAGGGGGCTGTGCTGCCCCACTCTCTGAGTAGTTATGGGCTCCGGGTCCCTATCCCTGGGATGCACATTATTAAAGATTGGTGCCCATCTAGGGCACCCATCTTACATTCATTGGGATCTGAAGGGGAGCTCCAGGGCCTCCGCGGTCCCAGCCTGCTCCCCAAATGCAGAGGGAGGCAGCACTGCTCTGATCCACAGGGAGCAGCTTCATATGCTACTGCCCCTAGACAGGAGCATTTACTGTTTTGGGCAGGGAAAGAGATCAAGGGGGTTATTCTAACTTTGGAGGAGTGTTAATCTGTCCCAAAAGTGACAGTAAAGTGACGGATATACCACCAGCCGTATTACGAGTTCCATAGGATATAATGGACTCGTAATACGGCTGGTGGTAAATCCGTCACTTTTCCGTCACTTTTGGGACGGATTAACACCTCCTCCAAAGTTAGAATAACCCCCCAAGTCTCCTCCCAGCTGGCAGGAGCATTTAGTTTAAAAAAAATGTATTTATTGTTTTTATACATAACAAAGAACAAACACATAGCATTGCAGTTCAAGCAGAGAAACTGTATCACGCGTGAACAGCAGACCATCATTACAATCAAATCATCCAGATATCTATATTTTTGTAACATTAATATCTCAAAAACTACTGAATGTATTTTCGCCAAATCACAAAAAGCACAATCTGTGTACCAAGATCTGGTTTCCTGTGGTTTCATTCCATTCAGCAGTTTTTGCGGTAGTCCTTCTTAAACAAGTCTATGGGAAAGGCATAGAGATTTTTCGTTTCGGGATCACCCTTTTTTCTCTGCCCCCATTTGATGGATCACTCTGAAACTTTCCACGCACAAACTAGTATAAAAGAAGCACCTTTTTGTTAAGTTGTACAGAGATTCATTTAATGGTGCCAAAGTTATCATTCCAAAAAACACCTACCCAGTGGTGACTGTTGTATTTAGCTGGTATGATGAAGAATGTTGGGAAGCTGCTTAGCAACAGCAAGTGGAATGTAGAATTGTTATAGTTTGTAAGGCAGAAGCCAGTTGCTGCTGTGATCTGCCAGGGTTGGATGACTTTATCTTCTACTGGGAATAAAATTAAAACAAGAGATAAAGGAGAGATTGTCTTCTTTTTATTAGCGACGAGGATGGGATCAAGTTGTGGAAGCGCCCTGGCAGAGTACAAATGAAGACCACGTGTGTTTTTGGGCAGTGTCCAGATGAGGAGACGTGTGTAGCAGCAGCAGGAACAGTCGGATGTTAAGGACAACGATATTCAATATTGAAACAGTCCAGTCGTTGGAGGACTGGATATTATTATTATTTTTGGGAGAATCTATGCCTGAAGTCGGAGTGCCAAGGCTAAAACGTGCTTACTGCCAATTTGAAGGGCACAAGGAAAGAATATTTCGCTACAATTTTTTGTCTTGTGTACTTTTTTTTTTAATACAGTATTATATTTTCATTACGAATGCTGGACATTGACTTCCCCTGCGTTGTTGTACTTAGAGAATTGTGAGGATTCCAGGGGCTCCCCGCGTGCTGTTACAGAAGATTACAGAGCTGGGCGTTGTTCGTGTACTTACCGTGCGTTAGATTGGTCAGCGTTGTTACACTTTGAAGCTCGTGTAAATTCCAGAAGCGCCCCGCGTGCCAGCACAAGAGATTTCTTTTCTTGTAAACAAACACACACGGAACGGGTACCACGTCCGTACGTCGGAGAGACAACAAGGAAATGACGTATGTACGCGTCAGCACCATGGCAACATACCAGCACTGAAATAACTCGTTGGTCCTAGCGTGACTGTATCCATAGTGACGCTTCGGCACCTTTTTACCGTATTTGCATAAATCGTACTGTAACGTTTATACAGTGTTTCACTGACGCTTGAAAACATCGAGCTGACACGATCGTACCCCAGCATTGGAACAGAAGTGATTAGACGACGGTTACTACTTTTTTTGTTTTAGTTTGTTATTTTGGGGTACATTTAGAGGGTTAAGTGTAGTATTTAAGGTACTGAAGTATTTAAGGTACTGTAGTATTTAACCATGCAAGCTATAGCGCCCCCAGCCACATTTCTATCTGTTCCTGGTGAACCATGTATGTCTTGGGAGAACTGGGAAGAGGCTTTTGAGACATATTTAGAGGCGTTGGGGGGAGCTACTTTTACGGCAAAAAGAAAATTAGCACTACTGAAATATAATCTAGGGGTTGAAGGGAGGAAAGTTTTGAAAACGCTACCATATGAAAATGGTGTGGTGAATGAGAATGCAGGATCGGATGAAGAAGGTGATGAAGATGATGTGTATACAAATGCAATGTTAGCTTTTCGAAATCATTTTGGACGCAAGTTAAGTATTGTGGTAGAACGTCATAAGTTTTTCTCTAAAGCACAAGCATCTCACGAGTCAGTAGATCAATTTGTGAGTGCACTTCGGATGCTAGCGATTACATGCAGGTTTGGAGATTTGCAAGAAGAAATAATTAGACCAATTGATCAACCACACTAAAGATCCAGGAAAAACTTAAGTTTGAAGGATCCATCTTTGGATGAGGTTATTACAATAGCAAAACATGTAGAGGATACTTCGAGATATGTCAAAGAATTGAATAATAATGCGGAAGAGGTGTTGGAACAAATACAATCAGTTAATAGTGTGAAATTCAAGCCTAACAATAAGATGGATTGAAAAAAAAAGATGTTTTAGATGTGGAAGTATGAAACATTTGGCTTTTTCTACCAGTTGTCCTGCAAGGGAGGCCAAATGTTTTTTGTGCGGTAAAGTGGGTCATTTTTCTAAGGTTTGCAATCAAAAAAGGGGTTCATATAAGAAAAAGAATGTAAATTGTTTGTTTGGGGATGATGTGCAGGAACAAAATATGTCAGAAAACAATGGAAATGTTGAGAATCATATAGATGTACTCATGATAAATGGCAGTCCATTGCAGGTACAAGAACAAGGGGGGAAGTTTGTAAACTCGAGAAAAATCAGTATACTCCTCCTGAGTGTGAAATTTGTGTGAATGGCATTGTAGTTGGTATGTGGGCAGATTCATGTTCTCCTTACACATTGAAAACAAAACAACGTGGAAGAAGATGGAGCAATGTGATTTATCCAATTCCGATGTTGAGTTGGTGGGATATGGTGGAAATAGAATTCCCGTTGTGGGTTGTTTTTGGGGAAAAGTAGTTTTTAAACAAAGGGAAACTGAGTGTTGGGTGTATGTTGTGGAGAAGGGTCATTGTTTGTTAGGTTGGAGAGAACAAAGAGCGTTAAAAATAATATCGGATCCCAACAAGGAGGAACAAGTGTTAGCTGTTGAACAAGATGAAGCGGAAAAGTGGAAAAGTGAATTTCCAAATTTGTTTAATAGTAAACGAGGTTGTTTGAAAATAATTCAACATAGGATAGTGTTGAAGGAAGGAGCATTGCCAATTGTACATGAAGTCAGAAGTGTACCGATAATTTTGAAGGATGCTTTGAAAGAAGAACTTACGAGATTGTTGGAGTTGGGCGTGATTGAAAGAATAGAGGCTTCAGAGTGGTTAAGTCCAGTGGTTTTAGCTCGTAAACCAAATGGTAGGATCCGAATGTGTGTGGACTTGAGAGATGTGAATGACAACATATGGGTGGATAGGCATCCTATCCCCAATATAAATGAGTTATTAGCCGGAGTGAAGGGTGGTAGGATCTTTTCGACCTTAGATTTGTCAAGCGCATATCATCAGATCATGCTGCATCCAGAATCTAGGCATTTAACTTCTTTCCTTACACCAGAGGGAGCGTTTAGATTTGTTCAGATGCTGTTTGGTCTTGCATCTGCATCTGCTGTATTTCAGAGAGTTTTGCAGAGCCTATTCGGTCAATTTGAGCATGTAAGATGTTTCCAAGATGATGTACTGGTGTGGGGTAAAAATGTGATAGAACATGATAGTTTGTTGAGGAAGGTGTGTCAGATATTAGAAAATGCGGGTTTAACAGTTGAAGTGAATAAATGTAAGTTTGCACGCAATTGTGTAGAGTATTTAGGTCACACAATCACATGGGAAGGAATAAAGCCCAAGAGGAATTTAATGGATGCTATTGAACAGGCACCCAGACCGGAGAACAAAGATCAGTTAAGGTCATTCCTGGGATTAGCGGAATACTATGCCAAATTTGTAAAAAAATTGCGATGTTAGCACAACCGTTGCGTGGATTATTGAAGAGAAATCAACAGTATGTATGGTCAGATGAATGTCAGCAAACGTTCCTTAAATTAAAAGAATGTATAGTTGATGCAGTTGAATTGAAACCATTTGTGGTACAAGATCATACTATTGTTTCAACAGATGCTAGCATGTATGGATTTGGTGCAGTACTAATGCAGATTCACAAGGGAAGAGAACACGTAATTGCATTTGCATCACGAACGCTGAAGGGAGCGGAAACATTGTATTCAGTGACTGAAAAGGAAGCCCTAGGTTGTTGGTGGGGAATGCAATATTTTAGAAATTATGTATGGGGGAGAAGATTTGAGCTGCGTACGGATCATAAACCGTTAGTGTATTTATTCACTACAAGAGGTGCGGGTCGTGCATCTTCAAGAATTGCAAGATGGTTGTACAAATTACACAAATACACATTTAATGTGAAGTATGTGCCAGGCATTGCAAATGTGAATACTGATTGTTTGTCAAGGTTACCGATTGAAATGAAATCTGAGGAAGAAGATGAAGAATGGTTGGTAGCAAGTTTGGAGGACAAAGATGGTATGGCCATAAGTGAAAGTGTGAGGAAATTGGCTGTACAGGAGGATAAAGAGTTGCAAACCGTAATGAATAATGTGTGTAAAAGGTGGTCGAAAGTAGGAGAAGATTCTGGTTTGATCATGAATTTCAAAAATGTATGGTCAGAGTTGTCAGTACAAAATTATATGTTGTGGAGAGAGGACAAATTTGTTGTACCATTCAAGTTAAGACAAGACATGTTGAAAATGTTGCATGATTGACATGGTGGAATGTCTGGCATGAAAAGGAAAGCAAGGGAGGATTTCTGGTGGCCAGGCATTATAAGGATGTGGGGAGGTTTGTAAGGGATTGTGTGAGTTGTGCACGGAGTGACAAGACGCATGTAAGTGAAAAAGCACCAGTTATTCCCGTTCCTTTTCCACTGAATCCTTGGCAGAGAGTGGGAATGGATATTTGCGGACCATTTGATTTGGTGGGTAGTGGAGGAGATTTTGTAATTGTTATGGTTGATTACCATTCCAAGTGGCCAGAGGTCAGTGTAATGAAGGACATTAGATCATCCATGATTATAGCATTTTGTGAGGAGGTTTGGAGAAGAGAAGGTTATCCCACAGAATTAGTGACGGATAATAGACCACAGTTCACGTCTAATGAGTTTGAGGTGTATTTAAATGGTTGTGGAGTTAGACATGTAAGGACTGAGGTAGCACATTCCACTGAGAATGGGTTGGTGGAAAGATTTAATTGAGTGTTGGGGGATAGTATCCAGTTGTCTCTTCAGAAGAATCTGGATTGGAAGACAGAGTTAAATAATTTATTATGGAGTTATTGTACAACTCCTCATTCTGTAACATTGGAAACACCGTTTATGTTATAGAAGGGCAGAAAAACGTGCAAAAAAATTGTTCCAGGATGGATGTGAAGAGCAGGTAGAAAATACGTAAATAGTGAGAAGTTGCTTCGTCGTGCAGAAGAAATGCGAGGAAGTTATGATGGAAGGTTGAGGAGTAGGGTAAGGATGTGCAAGATAAAGGTTGGTGATTGGGTACGTACCAGATTGGTGCATGATGTAAAGAAAGTTTTGTCCAGATGGTCAGATCCTAAACGCATTGTGGGAGTGAAAAGGTGTAGTGTGGTTGTGAAAGATGGTAAGAGATGGAACATGGGTGATGTGGTAAGGTGTAGTGATCAAGAGATAAGGGTGTGGTTGAGTGTGCATCAAGGACAGTCGGGAGAAGTAAGTAAGACATTGCCGAGAAGGTGGTGTCTGGACAAGAGGACTGTTAAAAGTCCAGAATATTTGAAGGATTACTACACAAAGTAATGTGCTATTAAGATTACTAAAAAAGTATTTATGCATATAGTTCTTTATGTAGTGTCTTTTATGCTTATACATTGTATTTAGATATTCTATTGTGTCTTTTTTTTAGGATGATGTATATTTGTTTTTTTTTAATTCTTTTAAATTATAAGAGAGAAGATGTGTTGTATTTAGATGGTATGATGAAGAATGTTGGGAAGCTGCTTAACAACAGCAAGTGGAATGTAGAATTGTTATAGTTTGTAAGGCAGAAGCCAGTTGCTGCTGTGATCTGTCAGGGTTGGATGACTATCTTTTACTGAGAATAAAACTTGGAACAAGTGATAAAGGAGAGATCATCTTCTTTTTAGTGACTGTCACTGGTTTTTATATATAGCAAGACGAAGATAAGAACAGAAACTGAGAATTGAGAGAAGGGATGAAAACAACACTCATCTCATATGAAAATACTATTTGTAAAATTGAGTGGAAATTCCTCAAAGGGTGCCAAAGTTATCAACCCAAAAAACACCTACCTAGTGGGGACAGTCACTGGGTTTCATATATAAGAAGATGAAGCTAAGACCAGATAAGGAGAATTGAGAGAAGGGATGAAAACAGGACTCATCTCTTATGAAAATACTATCAAACGGAGAAAACAAAGCAACTTTTCAAGAGATGGCAGAAACTACGAATTAGGGCGCATATTAACCTTTGCAAAAAGTTTAGACGCCCCAAGAAGGGACCTCCTCAAGATTAAACATTTGGCAACCTTTGAAGGCAGAGAAACCTCTGAATCCAACATAGTACGGACCTTTCTGGAGGAGACGAACCAGGTGTCTCCAACTACAACCAATTCCAAGCCCCTTTTTACCAGGAGCACTGTCTAATCAGATCAACATGACAAAAAACATCACACAACTAACCACCAGATTAAAAAAGGGCAGAAAAACAAGACAGGGGCAACATAAGTACTGAAGGCAATGTTTCCTAACAAGTGACAAGGAGCAAACCAGGGGAGAGGGGAGGGAAGTAGGCTCTGAGAAGTTGACCATTGTCAATTTAACCAAATGAGACAACTACCACTGTAGAATCTGTTCTGAAATTGGGACTGAACTTCTGCCCCACCCAACAATTCAACTATATGTGAACATGTATATATTTACATTTATACACAAACTCAAGCTACAAAAAAGCATTTAAACTGAAAGGTGATGCCCGAAAACCAATAAGTAAGGTTAACAGCAAGACAACAGATATCTTAACAGAAAACAATCTTGAAACGTTGCTCACATTAGAGAGCTTGGAAGAGGAGCTACCCTTCCAACATGAAAACCAATGAGTGAGATTAGACTCAATGGAGAAAATAGGAATCCAACAAAGTGGGTAAGAAGTAAATTTAAACCTGATCCACATATATGCCACAAATTTCAACGGACACAATATATATCTTTCATGAGATCATCCACAGGGAACTGGCACAGCTAAGACGGAAAGAAAGGAGTACCGAAATAAAAATGAATGAAATGCAACAGTTATATATAAAGACCATGGTTGCCCAGAGGCATCTTGGCGGTGCCATTATCTCAAGATAGAAAATGAAGACTGGACAGAATACCTATTGATAAAATAGCCATGTTCTTAAAGCTTCCCTAAATTGGCATAACTCAATTGCTTCCATCAGCTTAAGAGTAAGGCTGTTCCAATGTTTGGCGGTGCTAATAAAATGTCTACCTCCCAAAAAAAGTTCCATGTATCTAGGTCTAACTACATTTTTGGCAGAGGCAGAACGTAAATATCTAGGTGGCACATACCAAGAAAAGGTGCACTTTAGGTAATCAGGTCCTGAATTATGAAGTGCTTTAAAGGTAATGCATAAAGTCTTAAAGACAATGTGCTTCTATTATAGGTAGCCAGTGAAGCTCCTTCAGTGCCATAGTACCTGAGTGGTGCTTGGGGGATTCCTAACAAGAGTTGGCCTTATGCATTTTGTAAGATTTGTAGTGTATTTATTAATCCTTTTTTGAGTTGCAATATAAGGCATTACAATAATTTGATCTTGATAATACAAAGGCCATAACTACCATTTACTAAAGGCCGTTTGGTAAACAGGAGTATTTTTCAGAGAATCTTCATAATATGAAAGACGGATGATGAAACTGCATTGATTTGGTTTTCAAAAGATAACCTATTATCAAAATGTACTTCTAGATTCCTCACCTTCTCAACCGGGTGTGGGCAATGCACCCAATTCTTGCGGCCACCAACATGGGGACCAAAGAAGGTGTTATTACTGAGCAGAGGCACCTCTGTTTTTTCCGGAATTCAGTTTGAGGCAGTTAGTATTCATCCATATGCCTATATGTCACATAGATTTGAGAGACAGCAAATTTTATTAATATATTAGCGGTATAGAAGTTAGCTTGTGGTGACTAATTAACCTTCATTTAAAGGCCTAACAGAGAAAAAAAACACAAGTTGCAAAATGTGTACGTTTGAAATATGGTGGACCATGTGGCCTCCATTCGTATTGTGCATCACATTTTAACATCACATGTTTTGCATTTAAATTAAAGTACTAAGTGAGTTAACATTAAGAATGTTTTTATTTAGATGTATATTAAGAATTGAAAGTGTTAAATGAATATGAATGAAACATACTTACATTGAATTAAATTAATTTATTAACATGAGTTACATGTGGGCAGAAAAATAAATACATGTTTAAAATTAGTTCAAACATGTCGTAAATGATGTTTACAATTAAATAATTTGTTTTGCATATTTGATTTGAATTGTAAAGTGCACAATATGTTTATTAATGCATAAATGTATTAATGTGTATTTAGGCTTCTTAGCTTGACTAGGTATGAAAGGTTCCTTTTTCAGGGTTAATGGAAAATCACTTGTTTATTCTGTCCCCTCTGAGCTGAAGTCTTTATCTAGGATGTTAATGTGATGTTGAATGTCCTATTGTGTTGAATTCAAGAAATATGTTTGTTATTAACAGTGTTGCATTATTTGTTCCAGTTCTTGAATAAGACAGGAAACTCATGATTCTTATGTGAAACAGGTTTAGTGTACTGAGAGAGAGGAACCGAATGTGGCAAGTTATTAGGGAATGCAATATTTTGTTGGAACTGTATGAAATCATTGAAATGACACAGCATATTTGCTGAGAAAATCTGCAATAGTTGCAGAATTGATAGTGCCATCAACTGCAGTTGCACACTGAATTTGACGTCTGAAGTAAGACCACCTGAAGGACCAATGACTGGGTCATGCATATTTGTTATTGGTGAGGAACTTTGAAAACTGTGAGAGAGTTCGAGTTATTCTTTTTCCCCTGCCTCAAAGCTGTCCAGAGCTCTGTCAGAGTCCGTCTACTTCTGTTTGCTGTCACACTCTGTTTCTTTAAGTCCCCGGATGAGTTTTCTCATCTTAGTCTAACTGCCCTAATGTGTTATGCGAGTTTAGTACTAATAAGCCCAACTAATTCTGAACTGCTGATTTGTCCTATGTGCAGCCCTTGTTCTGCACTGTCCGGATGCTCCTGTCAATTGACGCCGGAAGAAGGTAACTGCTCCTGCAGATGAAATTCTACTGTCTGCTGTCCCATGAGGAGAGGTATAACTAGATGTGGCTTCTTGTTTTCCTTTCAATTAGATAATCACACCAACGTATTTTTATAGCAAATTGCTTTAGGCCAGGAGTACACTTTGGCTCCACCAGCCTGCCTCCGTGCCCCTGACCCTGCGTTTGCCCATTAAGGAAGTTCGAGGCCCTCCACCACCCGCAGGCACCCGCCTGCGCCTCATCCCTGGTGCCTAGTGGTAGGCGTATCTAGTGTGCTTTACACTTTGTATTTCGCTTAGTATTTCATTTTTTGTAAATCATTTTTCAATGTTTTTGACTGTATCTGTGCCCTTTTTAAATTCTACTTCATTTTACCCTCTGTGTTTACCACCCGGTTTCTTACCTGGCTATTGCTGGTTCTCCTGACCCTGCTGCTGCGTCCCCTGCATCCCCACCCCCCTCGCGCCCCCAATGGTCTTTCCCCTCCCACCTCCCAGCTGCTACTCCCTCCCACCTCCCGTTCTTAATGGCGGCTGCGCCGCTGGCACGCCAGAGGCAAGCCCATCTGCGCCCGTCCGCTCCTGGACCGTGCCCAGCGCCGGTCCCCCAGGTCCACGCTTCTCGGCCCCCTCGAAGCAGCACTACTCCTCCACAGAACTCCATGCCCTAAACCCAGGCCAGCACCCCGCCTGCACCCAGGCCAACCCCAAACACACACATGGACCTTTCACATGCCACTCATGCAATTTTTCCTGCACTCACACTAACACCAGCAACACCAACAAGCACCGCAATAACACCAAACCCCGCAACCACCTTAACTGCATCCTCCTTAACACCCGCTCCGTCCACAAGCACGCCATCGAGCTTTGGGACCTGCTCACAACATACTCTCCTGACATCGCCTTCCTCACTAAAACATGGATGAACCCCTCATCAGAACCCGACATCGCCATAGCCATCCCAGAAGGTTTGAAAATCACCCGTAGAGACCGCATAAACAAACCAGGAGGAGGTATCACCATAATACACAAAAACACCATTGAAATCTCCACCAACACCAATGATACCCTAGACAACGCAGAACACCTACACTTTCAAATACACATCAACGCCAACACCACCTTTAGAGGAACCCTCATTTACAGACCACCAGGTCCCCACCCCCCCGTTCTGCGATGCCATCGCAGATACCATCAGCTCCCACGCCCTCATCTCCACAGACTACATACTTGTTGGTGACCTCAACTTTCACCTGGAAAGCACCCACGACTGCAACTCCCCAGCCCTGCTGGACAACCTCAGCCTCAAGCAACTGGTCACCTTACCCACTCACTCAGTGGGACACACGCTTGACGCCATTTTCGCCTCCAGCAGCCACATCATCTTCACTCACACCACCAGACTCTACTGGACCGACCACCACTGCGTCCACTTCTCCTTCATGAAACCCCCCACCCACCATCAACAACACACTACACACTATCGCAAGTGGAACAAGATCTCCAAAGAACACCTGATCACCAACCTCACACAAGCTCCACCTCCCACCACCAATGACCCCAAGACAGCAGCCCACAACCTCACACAATGGCTAAAAACATGCACAGACACCCTCGACCCATTGAAAACAAACAACAACACCCGCAATGTCAAGACCGCTCCCTGGTTCACCACAGAACTCCAGGCTTCCAAATGAGAATGCTGTATTATTGAGAAAGCCTGGCACCAAAAACCCTCAATGAGCAACTTCTCAGCCCTCACAACAGCCATGCGCAAACACCACCAAATCATCCGGACCACCAAACGGTCCTTCTACCAAGAACGCATAGACAACAACACACACAACAGCAAGGAACTCTTTGCCATTGTCAAAGAACTCACCAAACCCAAATCCAGCACCATCAACCCTCCCCAATCCCAAAACCTCTACAACTTCCTCTCCAACCACTTTCACCGCAAAATCACAGACATGCACAACAGCTTCACAGCATCAGCACCCACCATCACCACCACCGACACAACCAACAATACAACACCCTCCCGCACCAACCAACTACACACTTAGACCCCCACCAACGACGAAGAAATTGCCAAAACCATGAACTCCATCCACTCAGGCTCCCCAACAGACCCTTGCCCCCACCACAGTTTCAACAAGGCCAGCCAAATCATCGCTCCCCAGCTCCGCGCCGTCATCAACAGTTCCTTCAACACCGCAACCTTCCCAGATGTTTGGACGCACGCCCAAGACAACACTCTTCTCAAAAAAACCAAAGCAAACCCGGAAGACCTCACAAACTACCGTCCCATTTATCTTCTCCCCATCCCCACAAAGGTCGCAGAGAACATAGTGAACGCTCAACTGTCTCACTTCTTAGAAGAAAACAACATACTCGACGCCTCCCAGTCTGGGTTCCGCAAGAACCACAGCACTGAGACTGCCCTCCTCGCCTGCACAGACGACATCAGGACCAGAGTGGACCAGAGCGAGACCGTCGCCCTCATCCTCCTAGACCTCTCTGCAGCATTCGACACTGTATGCCACCAAACCCTCCGCGCACGCCTTTTTGACACCGGAATGCGACACAAGGCCCTGGACTGGCTCACCTCCTTCCCTCGCCGAAAGAACGCAAAGAGTTCACCTCCATCCTTTCCAGGGTCCAGCCACCAAGATCATCTGCGGGGTCCCCCAAGGATCCTCCCTCAGCCCCACCCTCTTCAACATCTACATGGACCCTCTCGCCAACATCCACCACCCCCACAGAATCACCATTGTCTCTTACACAGACAAAACCAAGCTCATCATCTCTCTCACCAGGAACCCAGCCACCGCCAAGATAAACCTGCACGCCGGACTCCAAGCCACCTCAAACTAAACTCAAACAAAATAGAAATCATCGTCTTTGGCCCAAACAAGATGGCATGGAACGACTCCTGGTGGCCCACCACCCTCGGAACACCCTCAACACCCACCACCCACGCATGCAACCTTGGCATCGTTCTAGACTCATCTCTCTCCATGACCCACCAAATCAACACCATATCATCCTCCTGCTGCAACACCCTTCGCATGCTAAGCAAGACATTCAAATGGATTCCTTTAGAAGCAAGAAGAACAGTCACCCACGCCCTCATCAGTAGCAGACTGGACTACGGCAACACCCTCTACGCGGGGACCACAGCCAAGCTTAAAAGAAAGCTCCAGTAAATTCACAACGCAGCCGCACGTCTCATCCTCAACCTCCCTCGCCACAAACACATATCCACCCACCTCAGATCCCTACACTGGCTGCCCATCACCAAAAAGGATCATTTTCAAAGTCCTCGTCCACACTCACAAAGTCCTCCACGACAATGGACCAGCCTACCTCAACGAATGAGTAAACTTCCACATACCAACTCGACAGCTCTGCTCCGCCGATCTCGCCCTTGCTACAGTCCCCCACATCCAACGCACCAGCTCCGGCGGCAGATCCTTCTCCCAACTCGCCGCCAAGACCTGGAACTCCCTCCCCACCAACCTACGCAAGACCCAGGACCTCCTAACTTTCAGAAAACACCTTAAAACATGGCTTTTTGATCAGTACTTGGAACCCCCACAGCGCCTTGAGACCCTAACGGGTGAGTAGGGCGTGTAAGAACTTATTTGATTAAGAAATTAAGAAAATTATTTGCTAGATAGGTGATTTTTAAATTATCTTTGTCTTTCTTTCATTTTTGCTTTTGTCAGCATGTGTTAGCCCGCTCCCACACATGCAAATTCTAATCTGTGTTAGTGACAGGAATGGCCCAGCCCTGAAACCTGAAATCTGAATTAGATTGTTAAAATTGTATTTTGATGATTTTAAAGCCTTGAAAACTTTATTCAGTTTGGAGTTTTATTTTGTGTTAGATTGTTTATGGTGTTTAGAATTTGTTTCTGGTAGAATGTCAATGATTTGTGATTGAATGATTCTGACTACTATACTCTTCAGCAAGTCCAAAGATCTAGTTGACCTCAATAGGTGAGAATAGATATGGTGTCTCATCTGCACTTGGTTGGTTTTTGAACCAGAAGGGGGGAGAAAATCTGCCCGGCACAATGCGCCAACACAGCTGTGGAAACTGGCTGCTGAACGGTCAGGGTTACTAGACACTGACACTACCTACAACTTAGGTATCCTTAGTATAGGATATAAATGAGTACCCAAATGATTTAATAAGCCTGGCTAGAGGATATACATATGAATTGAATAGAGTGGGAATTAACGAATACCCTTAAGGCTTTGTACATGAAAGAAAAATCGGATCAGAGACAAAATTGTCCGGGCAACAAAATGTTCTTGCTCTGTCAAAATAGATTCCAGGAATGCCCAAGCCATACCTCCGATTCCTAAGGAGGGAAGATGGTCAATCAGGAGGTCACGATTGGCTGTGTCAAATGCAGCCGAGAAATCTAAAAGGATCCTCGCATTTCCTCCTTTATCCAAAGTAGATCTAATCTCTTCAGATAAGACAATCAAAACAGATTCAGTGCCATGTTCACTTCTGAACCCAAACTTTGTGGAGTCTAGTAGGTTGTTCGTATTTATAAAAGTCGAAAGTTCTTGATTCATGGCTTTTTCGACTAACTTAGCTGGGAATGGCAAATGTGAGATTGGGTGATAATTGCTAGGGTTAGTTAGAGCTATGTTTGCCGTTTTTATCAATAGAAGTTAGGATGATTTTTCCAAACCTTTTTGTTTAAAAACATAAGCCAGGTAAACTGATACCGTTTCTGGGGAAAACTGAATTATTTTCGGTGGGCAATGATCAGTAGGGGATCCTGAATCAGTAGAGTTCATCAGGCTGATCACTTGTTCAGTTGAAAGTGGTGAAAATGAAAGAAATACTGGTTTAGAAGCTGAATGAGCCTTGTCAGAAGGATGAGGACTCAGGGTCATATAAGCTGTGAAACTATTGTACACATCCTCAAGTCTGAAAAAACAAGGCAGGTGTATTACCAAAAGATTGGATAACATTTGGGTTTTTATTTTCTGGGACATTAGCCAGCAGCTTTGATGTCTTGAATAATTCTTCAGTTGAAGTTTTGGCCTTCTCAATTTTAGAAATAAAATAGGCTGATTTTTCTTTTTGAAATAAATCTTTATATAGCTTAATTGTTTTTTTATAGATTTATCTTTTAGTCCTCAAAGCTCCTTCTCCATTTGTGATACTATCTGCGACAGAGCTGCTTTTGGACCCCGAGTTTATCAGAGACCCGTGGTTCAGATGTAAATTGTGTTTTTTTAACCGGGGCTAATGGGCTTAAGGCCAATCCTAGCCATTGATGATATTCAGATACTGCTATGTCAAGATATTTGATGGAGATAGGCTTGGATCTCAGAACTGAACTCAGTTCATCAGGTTCAATCTGATGCCACTGATATGACTTTCTAGCTGTGCAAGAGCCTGTTATGGGGCTAGTTTACTTAAACATTTAGATTACATATAACCTCATGATAATCCATCCACATCAGCGGTAATATAGCTCTCAGATATATTAGTGGATTATCTGTGAAAAGCCCATCCAGTGTATGGCCGGCCATGTGTGACGGGCTGTTTATCAGTTGAACAAGGCCAATACCTGCATAATGTCAATTAAGAATTCTGAATCACTATCTGTCCGATTCTCTAAGTGATAATTACAATCTCCAAGAAGTCTGCAAAGATAAATCTCGCTTCTAAATGTTGGCTAAAAGATTGAATAAATGATGACCTGGGACCTGGCGGTCGGTATACAAGACGACCATTAACCCCTTCGCTGCCAGGCCTTTTCCCCCTCCTGTGTCGAGCCTTTTTTTGGCTATTTGGGGCAGTTCGCACTTAGGCCCTCATAACCTTTTGTTCACATAAGCTACCCATGCCAAATTTGCGTCCTTTTTTCTTCCAACATCCTAGGGATTCTAGAGGTACCCGGACTTTGTGGGTTCCCCTGAAGGAGACCAAGAAATTAGCCAAAATACAGTGAAAGTTTTTTTTGTTTGTTTTAAATGTGAAAAAAGTGATGCAGAAGGCAGCTCGTGGTTTTTTCCTCTGAAAATGGCATCAACAAAGGGTTTGCTGTGGCAAGATCACCATCTTCCCAGCTTTCAGGAACAGGCAGACTTGCATTGGAAAACCCCATTTTGCAATACAATTTTGATATTTTACTGGGACATACCCCATTTCTACTATTTTTTGTGCTTTCAGCCTCCTTCCAGTTAGTGACCAAAATGGGTGAGAAACCAATGCTGGATCCCAGAAAGCTAAACATTTCTGAAAAGTAGATAGAATTCTGAATTCAGCAAGGGGTCATTTGTGTGTATCCTACAAGTGTTTCCTACAGAAAATAACAGCTGAAATAAAAAATATTGAAATTGAGGTAAAAAAAACAGCCATTTTTCTCCACGTTTTACTGTGTAACTTTTTTCTGTGATGTCAGATTTTTGAAAGCAATATACCATTACGTCAGCTGGACTCTTCTGGTTGCGGGGATATATAGGGCTTGTAGGTTTATCAAGAACTCTAGGTACCCAGAGGCAATAAATGAGCTGCACCTTGCAATGGGTTTTTATTCTATACCGGCTATACAGCAATTCATTTGCTGAAATATAAAAAGTCAAAAACAGGTATCAAGAAAACCTTTGTATTTCCAAAATGGCCACAAGATAAGGTGTTGAGAAGCAGTGGTTATTTGCACATCTCTGAATTCCGGGGTGTCCATAGTAGCATGTGAATTACAGGGCATTTCTCAAATAGACATCTTTTTTACACACTGCCTTAAATTTGGAAGGAAAAAATGTAGAGAAAGACAAGGAGCAATAACACTTGTTTTGCTATTCTGTGTTCCCCCAAGTCTCCCTATAAAAATGGTACCTCACTTGTGTGGGTAGGCCTAGCGCCCACGAAAGGAAATGGCTCAAAACACAACGTGGACGCATCACATTTTTTCACAGAAAACAGAGGTGTTTTTTGCAAAGTGCCTACCTGTGGATTTTGGCCTCTAGCTCAGCCGGCACCTGGGGAAACCTAGCAAACCAATGCATTGTTGAAAACTAGACACCTAGGGGAATCCACGATGGGGTGACTTGTGGGGCTCTGACCAGGTTCTGTGACCCCGAATCCTTTGAAAACCGCAAAATTTGACCAGAAAAACACTTTTTCCTCTCATTTCGGTGACAGAAAGTTCTGGAATCTGAGAGGACCCACAAATCTCCTGCCACCCAGCGTTCCAAGTCTCCCGATAAAAATGGTACCTCACTGGTGTGGGTAGGCCTAGCGCCCATGAAAGGAAATGGCCCAAAACACAACGTGGACACATCACATTTTTTCACAGAAAACAGAGGTGTTTTTTTTACAAAGTGCCTACCTGTGGATTTTGGCCTCTAGCTCAGCCGGCACCTGGGGAAACCTAGCAAACCAGCGCATTTTTGAAAAACTAGACACCTAAGGGAATCCAAGATGGGGTGACTTGTGGGGCTCGGACCAGGTTCTGTGACCCAGAATCCTTTGCAAACCTCAAAATGTGACCAAAAAAACACTTTTTCCTCTCATTTCAGTGACAGAAAGTTCTGGACTCTGAGAGGAGCCACAAATGTCCTTCCACCCAACGTTCCCCCAAGTCTCCCGATAAAAATGGTACCTCACTTGTGTGGGTAGGCCTACCGCCCACGAAAGGAAATGGCCCAAAACACAATGTGGACACATCACATTGTTTCACAGAAAACAGAGGTGTTTTTTGCAAAGTGCCTACCTGTGGATTTTGGCCTCTAGCTCAGCCGGCCCCAAGGGGGGCAGAAATGGCCTAAAATGAATTTGTCCCCCAACCCCCCTGGGAAGCGATCCTTGCCTACGGGGTCGCTCCCCTAGCGTGACGTTGGTGCAAAAAAAAACGATCCCTGGTGCCTAGTGGTTTCTGCCCCCCTTGGGGGCAGATTGACCCAAAATCCGGTGATCTGCCCCCAAGGGGCAGAAATGGTCTAAATACAATTTTGCCCCCAGGGTAGCGACCCTTGCCTAATGGGTAGCTCCCCATCTCTAAAAAAACAAACCCAGACGTTGGCGCAAAAACAAAAAGAACCCTGGTGCCTAGTGGGTTCTGCCCCCCTTGGGGGCAGATTGACCTAAAATCGGGTGATCTGCCCCCAAAGGGGGCAGAAATGGCCTAAATACAATTTGCCCCTCCATGGGAGCGACCCTTGCCTAAGGGGTCGCTCCCCATCTGTAAAACAACAACAAACAAAAAAAAATCCCGGTGCCTAGTGGTTTCTGCCCCGCTTGGGGGCAGATCGGCCTAAATAAAATAGGCTGATCTACCCCCCATGGGGGCAGAAATGGCCTAAAATACATTTGCCTAAGGGGTCGCTCCCCTTGCGTGAAATTCGCGAAAAAAAAAAAAAAAACCTGGTGTCTAGTGGTTTCTGTCCCTCTTGGGGGCAGATTGGCCTCATAAAAATAGGCCAATCTGCCCCCAAGGGGGGCAGAAATGGCCTATATATAATTTGCCCCCCAGGGGAGCGACCCTTGCCTAAGGGGTCGCTCCCCACCTCAAAAATACTAAACAAAACGAAACAAAACAAAAAAATTGATCCCTGGTGCCCAGAGGTTTCTGCCCCCCCTAAATATAGGCCGACCTGCCCCCGGGGGGGAAGAAAAGGCCTTAAAAAAAATCACACCCCTGGGAGCGACCTTTGCCCAAGGGGGTCGCTCCTCTTGCGTGAAATTCGCAAAAAAAAAAAAACTCCCTGGTGTCTAGTGGTTTCTGTCCCCCTTGGGGGCAGAAATGGCCTAAATATAATTTGCCCCCTAGGGGAGCGACCATTGCCTAAGGGGTCACTCCCCACCTCAAAAATATAAAACAAAACAAAGAAAATGCTCCCTGGTGCCTAGAGGTTTCTGCCCCCGGGGGGGGGCAGAAGAGGCCTTTAAAAAAAATGCCTCCCCTGGGAGCGATCCATGCCCAAGGGGTTGCTCCCTCATGCCAATTTCATTGAAAAAAAAAAACCTGATGTCTAGCTGCTAAAACGCTGAGAGAGACTTCAAAGGGAAGGAAATAACTTTCCTTCCCTTTGAAGTCTCTCGGCCTGATCCACGTGATCGGAAGAGAAATGCTTTTGCATTTCTCTTCCGATCGCGCTGGAAGCTGAACTTCCAGCGCGATGGGAGGAAGCCTTGTGACAACGCGCGCTGACGTCACAGGGGAGGTGAGGGGGAGCGGGGGTGGAAGGGGAAGTGCTTCCCCTTCCATCCCTGCCTTGGGGGGGTGGGGGGAACCCCTCAGAGCGCTCCCTCTGGGCTCTGTGCCCAGGACGTAATGGTTATGTCCTGGGCACACGAGCACTGTGCCTTAGGACGTAACCATTACGTCCTGGGCACAGAAGGGGTTAAAGGTATTATTTTTTGAATGCTAGTGCTTCGCATTAGTCAGTTGCAGTAGCTGCTGAAAAATTGGCAGATAGCCAATCTCAATATATTATTGTCTCAGAAACTGTAGCATTGTTAGCTTCACTCTCATCCACCAAACGCATTTCCACAAACAGAGCTATAATGAAAATCACACACACAACACCCAAAGCAATACCCAAATATTTACAATGCCTATTCCCCTCAACGTCATCTCCTGACCTAGGCATGATCTGTAAAGAATCAGAAAGTAAACTTCCTTTTCTGTAGCTGTTAGTTTCGACAAATCAATTTCCTCATCAGTTGGACACATCACCTTCTTTGTGTGACTCGCAGGGATCCAGTTTGGAATTCCCGAAAAATTTCACAGCAGTAGTAGTTGTCAGTATCACTTGACATGGCCCCTTCCAGCGTGGCTCCAAACACGACTTCCTCACGTGTTTCTTGACAACAACCCAGTCACCGGCTTTCAGATTATGACCTGGATCATTTATCGGTGGCAGTGTGGTTGCTTCCACCTGGTGAGAGAAAGAGCGGACCACGTCAGCCAGACCCTTGCAGTAGTCCAACACCATATCATCCGTGATATTCACAAGAGCATTTGCAGGCACTGCGGGCAATCTCATAGCTCGGGCCCATGAGAATTTCATGAGGAGACAGTCCTGTTTTCTTGTTAGGTGTATTTCACATTGAAATTAGCACTAAGGGCAATGCATCTGGCCATTTCAAATTGGTAGCTGCACACATTTTTGCCATTCTCGACTTCAAGGTACCATTCATCTGCTCCACTAGTCCTGATGCTTCAGGACGGTAGCTACAATACAACTTCTGTTCAATGTGGCACACAAGAGTTTAACCTCCTCATTGTTGAAGTGACTTCCTCTATCTGATTCTAAAGAGATCGGGAACCCGAAACGTGGTATCAATTCCCTAAGCAGCTACTTCGCTACTGTGAGACTGTCATTTCTACGTGTAGGGTAACCTTCAATCCAGTGACTAAAGATGCACACAATCACTAACACGTACCTCAGACCTCCACACACAGGTATCTCAATAAAATCCATTTGCATCCTGCTAAATGGACCTCCAGCTCTCCCAATGTGGCTCAAATTCACTACGGTCCCTTTCCCCGCATTCATCTGCTGACAGATGATGCACCTATGACAGATTACTTCTGTGGCTTGTCTGAACGAATCGACTTTGAACAACCTGATCATGGCGTCTCTCCCAATATGTGCTTGCCCATCGTAAAACCTTGCAAACTGTGACAAAAGACTGTTTGGCAAAACCATTTTCTCTTCATCTGAAACCCACAAATCATCAGGTCTTTGTACACACTGCATTTTAAGCTAAGAACATTTCTCTTCTCTGCTGGCACGTCCCTGCAACTATTATAACTCTTCCACGGTGTCAACCACCCTGTGCATGTTTCATTTTCAGTCTCGGGTAACAATTTCCACTGATCTTTGAACGATATACAGTTCAATGCATAAAACTTTGCAACTTGATCTGCATATCCGTTTACCATTGACACAAAGGGGGTCATTCCGACCCTGGCGGTCATAGACCGGCAGGGCCGGGGACCGCGGATGCACCGCCAACAGGCTGGCGGTGCATCCAGGCCAATTCTGACCGTGGCGGTAAAGCCGCGGTCAGAAAAGGGAAACCGGCGGTTTCCCGCCGGTTTTCCCCTGGCCTGAGGAATCCTCCATGGCGGCGCTGCAGGCAGAGCCGCCATGGGGATTCCGACCCCCTTCCCGCCAGCCTGGTTCTGGCGGTTTTGACAGCCAGAACCTTGCTGGCGGGAACGGGTGTCGTGGGGCCCCTGGGGGGCCCCTGCAGTGCCCATGCCAATTGCATGGGCACTGCTGGGGCCCCCTAACAGGGCCCCACAAAGATTTTCAGTGTCTGCATAGCAGACACTGAAAATCGCGACGGGTGCAACTGCACCCGTCGCACCCTTTCCACTCCGCCGGCTCCATTCGGAGCCGGCATCCTCGTGGAAGGGGGTTTCCTGCTGGGCGGGCGGGCGTCCGGCCTTCTGGCGGTCGCCCGCCCGCCCAGCGGGAAACTCAGAATTACCGCGGCGGTCTTTTGACCGCGCTGCGGTATTCTGTCGGGGGAACTTTGGCGGGCGGCGGAGTCAGAATGACCCCCAAAGTCTTGTGATTTCACATGAGCACTGCATTTCACCACAGCAATTTCAAGAGGTAAATGAATCGCGTGCAACAACTCCTTAATTCTTTCACAATTTTTCACTGGGGAACCAGAAGAGGTCATGAAACCCCTCTGTGACCACAACTGGCCACAAATCATGAACAATTCCAAATCCGTATCTGCTGTCAGTATAGATAATCACTTTTAGTTTGTCAGCGGCATGGCATGCCCTAGTAAGAGCCACCAATTCAGCCACTTGAGCAAAATACACTCTCTCTCTCGAGCCAAGATGCTTCCAGGATACTGGTGATTGTACACACAGCATATCCAGCTCTCAGTACTCCTACTGAGTCCCTCAGGCATGAACCATCAACAAAGATAATGTAATCATTTTCCTCCAATTGAGTATCTTTAATGTCAGGTCTCGGTTTGGTGCAAAGTTCTGTTACCTCAAGACAATCATGTTCTACTTCCTCAGCCTCATCAACATCTGTATTTTCATTGGGAAGCAAAGTTGCCGGGTTTAACACAGTACAGCGTTTCAATGATACATTAGGCGACCCCAATATAATCGTCTTGTATTTGGTCAGTCTAGCATTTGTCATGTGCTGGGTCTTAGTTCGGGTGAGTAGTATTTCGACAGAGTGTGGGACCATAACTGTTAAGGGATGTCCCATCACTATACGTTCACATTGAGTGAGGCTTTGACCACTTGCTGCAACTGCACGCAGACAACCCGGTAAGGCTGCTGCAACTGGGTCCAAAGTAGCTGAAAAATATGCTACCGGACAGTTTTCACCTCCATGGACCTGTGTAAAGACAGACAAAGAACAAGCATCACGTTCATGACAAAACAGTACTAAAGGCTTTGTGTAGTCAGGCATACCTAAAGCTGGAGCCCTGCACATGCACTCTCTCAGTTCAATGAATGCCCTCATCTCTTTCTCGGACATAGTTAGGGTATCCGGGCCTTCCTTAACCTGCTTGACAGTCAACCTCACCAAAGGCTTAGAGATAATTGAGAAGTTGGGAATCCACTGGCGACAGTAGCCCACCATTCCCAAAAACATCCTCATGTCTCTTTTGGGTGTCGGGGGACTCATCTGTAATATGGCTGTCACTCTTTCCTTGGATATTTTCCTTGACCCCTTCTCAATCAAGTGGCCTAAGTACTTCACCTCTTTCTGACAGTACTGTAGCTTCTTTGGGGACCCTTCATGTCCGTTCTTTCCCAAATGATTCAGTAAGGCAATGGTATCATACCTGCAGTCATCTTTCGTTTTGGATGCAATCAGCAAATCATCAATGTACTGTACTAGAGTCGAATTAAAAGGCAGTTCCAATGATTCCAAATCCTTCTTCAATATCTGATTGAAGATGGAAGGTGATTCTGAAAACCCTTGAGGAATTCGACACCAACTGTAAACATTGTCCAAGAATTTGAAACTGAAGAGAAATTGGCTGTCCTCATGAAGAGACACAGAAAGGAACGCTTGAGACAAGTCCACAACCGTGAACTACTCTGCATCACATGGAACCTGAAACATGATCACGGCTGGATTTGGCAATATGGGGCAACATTTTACCACTATCTCATTAATTTTTCTCAGGTCTTGGACAATTCAAACTTTCCCACAAGGCTTCCTCAATCCCATTATTGGCGAATTACATGGGCTGCTCATCACATCTTTTAAGACCCCTTGCTTCACAAAATCTGTAATTATCTGCATCACCTGTATAAGGACGTCTTGTGCCATGTGGTGCTGCGGTACCTGGGGAAACACGGCATTCGGCTTCACCTCTACCTTGACTGGTTCCACTCCTTTTATCAGTCCCACTTCCTTCCCTGTCAAGTCCCACACCTTTTCGGTGACTGTTCCCTGTAATTCGCTTGGCAAATCGGTCACTGTGAACATCAGGAAAAAGTTTATGAAAGGGTACTCCTCATCTGTGGTCTCAATCTCTGGCTCTGAGATCTGACCATCGTCTCCTTCATCGTCACTGTTTGTCTGCACCTCAATCCCTTCATTGGACCAGGTGATTGATCGCCTTCCCTTACACAGCAAGTCTCTCCCCAGTAGGGACACAGGACTTGAAACACAAACTACAAACCTATGTAATCCCTGGAAGGTACCAATCTCAATTTGAACCGGATCTGCAATTGGATTAGTCATGAGCTGATTTGCCACTCCTACCACCTTTATAGTATGCCCTGAAAGCGAAGATTTCTGAACCTCTGCACTTCTGACTATAGAGCGTGTAGCTCCTGTGTCAACCAGGAACGAAACATTGTGACCCATCACCTTTCCCTGAACATAAGGTCCCCTCTGATCTACTTCTAGGGACGCTGCAAGCCTGCACTCCTCACTATCTGAACAATCATCCGACCATTCATCGTTTATTCCATTCTCACCACGCAATGGGAACTGTTGTACTGCATTATTTGACCCATCGTTTGACCTGTGACCTGTTGAGGAAGCATCACCTGTTGCTGTCCCATCGGAGCTAAAGGCAACTGCATTTGCTGTCTAGGTACCACGGGAATCTGCTGTTGTAGTTGCTGCACCTGCGCTGGTTGAACACATGGCATTTGCATTTGTTGCATAGGCTGGAGACCCTGCATCTGAACCATATTATTCTGGAAGTTCGGATTTTGATCCCTCATTCTTGGACCCCCCACATTTTGAAATGTACTGACATCATTGCTTTGTTGAACAACACCATCCTGGACCATCATTCCAGTGTCCCACGCCCCTGCACGCATGGCATGGTGACATCCTTTTCATCCCTTGCACGTCATTTTGAACCACAACTGTATTCAAATCTGGACCACGGTTCACAAAACCTCCCTGACCTCTGCCTCTTGTTTGCGTCTGGAACATTCCGTTCCCCTGACATTGCTGCTGTACCATCTGCTGTACTCCATTTCCCTGCATCCCTGCCTGAGCTGCCTTAATTTGCATCTCCATAACCTTCTCCTTCTCCTTCAGCTTTCTCTGCTTCAACTCAATCTCATCACTACAGTATTTCGCATACTGCAACACCTCATCAATCGGTTTCGCTTGCCAACAGATCAAATGATTCTGAATCATCTGGCTAATCTCTGGCCTCAGTCCTTCAACGAACCTGAACACAAGGTGATTCATGTCTTTCGGTTCTATGCCACTATAGTGTTTGAATGCCTTTAACAACCTCTCATAGTAAGCATGTATCGACTCTTTCCTTTCTTGTGCCGTTCAATCAATTTTCTGCCAATCAATATTCTGCGGCGACACCTTCTGCTTCAAAAACTCAATCACCTTATAGTAGTATTTCATCACCTCAGGAGATTGTGCTCCTGTAGTCCTGTCCCTTGCCGGTTCTGCTGTCGGCCAATCCACACTTCTCTTGCACTCAAGCCACAAATCAGCTGGGACTATAATCTCAAACAATGTATTCAAGTCTTCCCAAAGACATTTTGCAAGCTTCACAAACCTGTCTGTCTGCTGATACCATTCTATCGGCTTTTCCCTTAGTATGGGAAAGTCATTTGTAAATGACAGAATGTCACCTCTAGACCATGGTACATGAAATAGAACCCCTCCAGCTGTTTCTCTCATCGGTAACATCTTTATTGTTCCCGTGTCTGGCACAGCTTTCGCCTGCTGCTGTTCCAGGCAGTCACTTTTCCTCTTATCTCTCTTCTTTGCCCATCTGCCTTCCCACTTTTCTAATGCTCCCCAAACTTGAGCACTCTGTATTATCTCTTTAAGGTATGCCTTCATTCCAGTAGACCTCATGTGATCAAAATCTTTTGGTTTGAAGTCTAGCCTATAACTCTTCTTCAGATGCTTAGTATTGTCTAAGTCTATGCCGTATTTGTCTGCCAAGTTCGCTAACCTCAGGTGCACCTTAATCACTTCTTTGGTTATTTTCGGGCACAGATATCTTAATTCTGCTTCAGTGTATGATTCTAATCTGTTCACTCCCATGCTCCCTTCTACTAGCTCAGCTGCTTCCATCCCCAACCTTACAAAATTCAGGAATTCCTCTCTTTCTGATCGCTGTTGCAGGAATAGTCTGTGGAGTGTTGAGCTTGTCTAACCACTCATTCAACTGTTGCACAGTTAAGCCTTGCAACGAGATATTTCCAGCCTGCCCCATCAGGGTTTGAGACGTGTTTGAGCTCATTACCTGTGGGGTTAGTAGACCTAAACCTGCTTGTCTCATTGTCTCTAAAGGAACCCCAATCGGACTGAAGTCCAACAAGGATCTAGATCTCTCCGCTGTCTGCTCTCCCAGTGTTACCCCTTGGGAGCTTCCTTTAAACCCTCCTCTTATCACCTCTTGAGTCATTACTCCTTGGCCCCACACACTAGGTTTTGCCTGCGCATACAGCGGTACTGGTGGACCAATGGTAATTGGCAAAGATATAGAAGCTGGTGCCTGTCCATTTCCTAATCCCGATGGAGCACTGACTCCCATAGCTTGATTCATTATAGGTGCTTTAATGGATTGCAGTCCTGTGACCGAAGTGTAATTCGGGACCACCTGTTGCTGCGGCTGGGGCAGCAATTGTGGAGTTGGCTCAATCTGCACTAACTTTGATCTTGTGTACACTGGATCAGGCGGCACCATCAAACTCGGAGTCGTCTCTAATACTGGGACATCAGGGTAGAGTCTCTGAACTGGTGGTGGCTGCAACTGTATCTGCGTCTTGGGTGCAGTGGATACACTAGCACCATTCTGTATTGGAGCTGATGTGGTAACATTATTTGCCTGTACTGTATTAGTGATCCCCTGATTCTGTGACGAACTTACAGGACCTGCATTAGTACTCGGTCTGTTGTCATTTATGGCATATGGTGGTGGTCGATCATGTAACAAATGATTTAGAAACTCCTCGTCATCCGAATCGTCTGCATCTACCCAAGACTTCTGAGTCTGCTTTTGCCTACTAGACCCCTTGTCTGTTTTACAGGTTGCCTTTCTCCCCTGCGTTTTGGCCTCTTGGGTTATTGCCAGAAACATCCTAACTCTGTATATTATTTCCCTTATCCACATTCTGTTCTCACTATTCCATCTGGCTTCCGCTAGAGTCTTTTCTGCTTTTCTCATTCTCCTCTCGAATTTCTGTTGCCTCTGTCGTATGGCCATTAATTCCCAAATCGCTAACACCTCAAACTGAGCTGGTCTCGGAGGCAGCTTTTGCTCACTTAACGCTTTCCGCAAATTCTCTAGAACCCCTATGTTAAAGGTTCCATTCCCTGGAAACGCCAAACACCCATCTTTCTCTGTTAACTTGCACCATTGCTTTAGCCAAAGACATGGGGCGACTCCCTTCTCCTCCATGACGGCGTAAGCCGGAGTATCCTCTGGCGGTGTAGTCTCCCCACACTTGCTGTAATATATGCATCTCCCCTCAAAGCACTCTTCAAAGCCTTGAAAAATGTCATTTTTGCGTCTTTTATTTTGTTTAGAATCGAATCAGGAAGTGACTTTAGTTCCCAGAACACTCTTCGCCTACCTTCTCAACCAATTGCCTCTCACAGACGGCTGCCAATCCGTTCGCAACCCTTCACACTAGCTGACCTATCCCAGCACGGCTCCAATGACGTCACACTCACACACACTGCGGCTGACAAAGTCTTGCGGCTTGTCTTCCTCACTCTAAATCCACACAAACGAATGCAATATATTGCGAGCACCTTAACAACAAACTCAAATTTGCCGGTTTACTACAGGAAGGGTAACACATTCGCTTCAGAACTTTACAGAGATTTCACTTGAAGCCTCGGCCGCTACTCTCTCCTTCTTAGATCCCGCACTCGGAAGCAGAATTCAACCCGCAAATTCTACTCTCGACTTGTCAATGGTTCGTTCTAGTGCACTTTAGAACTTACCAAATCTCCATCGAAGGTTTCATTCACACACTTTGACTCAAACTCGACTCGTCAACCACGACCGATTGACCTATTAAACCGTGCAAATTACAACATAAACCAAGTATCTCATACACTTATCAATATACTCCGGAGTCTTAGACCACACCGGGTCCGTACATCACCAACAACCACATGGACAATTTTTTAGCACAAAGCGCCACACTCACATGAAGTTCACCGACTTCCCTACTCTCATAAGGCGGAGTACGCCCACTCCTACTAAAACATTACCTGGCCTAAATTCTCACAAACCTTCATAATTCACCTGCGATATGCACAAACTGAGCAAGCGCAAATTCTACGTCACGCATACCTATCACTAGAACGCCGAGAACATACCCAACTCATTTCGGCAAGCTCCGAGATTCCGGGAAAGTCATTTGGGACTTAGGGGCACATCATACCTCCAATTTGCATTATTTCGAAAACAATCCTAAAACAATGGTCCCTCGTCCTAGGGTCCCAAAGGTCCTGAACCATCCTCTGCTACCAGAACTGATAACGCGTCCCGTCTTAGATATTTACTTGTCTGGGACTCGTTTTAGGTCAGTGAATTTTTTGACCCTGATTGAAGACACCTTAGGACGAGACAATTAATCAGCAAAAAAAATCACTAGGTCAATAATTTTCTCAATACTCAATATGTGAAAGTAAACCCATCTAGATAAATGCATCAATAAAGTCTGATCACACCATGACCTTTCAACCATGAATGACCACACAAAGATTAGAAAGATTTACGTTATTTTATTCCCTATTGATTAGACTCTACTAGCAAGTCTATTAGTCTCAAAACCAGAAAACACATCAGCAATGTCACAATATGGCAACTAGAATAAGATTTCATCAACGCAAAGATCATAAACATCAGAACAAAGCACGACGTCAACATGGATTAACTTTAGCAGGGTATCATTAGCGCATTATTCAACAAAGCATTGGTTCAGTCATTTGTCTATTTGCGTCCGTTTTAGTGAGCTCCTTAACTAACCTCGAATTAGCATTAGGATGTTGGGCTTCATGTAAAAACAATTTAGCAGCACAAATTTGGAAAACATCTAGCTATGGTCTCTATCAAAAGGTAGCAGTTGGTACCTAGAAAGGAAAGGCAAACAGACAATTACAATCTCATCATCATATAGTTACCCTCCGTAATGGGTCAGCAAACAGAGTCAGTCTTCGTCCTCAGGACATCAGTTGATTCGCCATCGGCCAGGAAACGCAGCAAAGTTCAGCAAGGTAGGTAATAAGGGACACTTCCCTCATAAGGAGGAAAAATATGAATCGGGCAGGACAAAAATAAGGATGGTTCAAAGAATGAATCCGCAAAGTTTTTTAAGCCCGAGTGACAGAGTGTCTAGGTAATAGCAAAGGCACATAATGGCTGATTTCTCCTCGTGTCATACGATTATCTCAAACTTGTTGTACAGTCTCCTAATTTCCAATTGGGCAAAACGTGGTGCATCATTATCTCCATCCAATGATCAGGTAATCACCTCATTAGAATTGTCACTTTAGAACAGTTCTCACATAATTTAGTGGCTGCTGTAATTGACGTCTCCAAAGGGTAGAATGTCAGGTACAAATTTTTAGTTTCTCAGGCTCAGTCAGTGGTTCCATTGTCTTTACCAGTTCAGGCAACCTTGTACCTGTTGCAAGTTTACACTGTTGCATTCAGAAAGAATGTCTCCTTGAGCAAGTCGAGTCTCATGCGAAAGAATTTACTACGGTTACACACATCTTCTAGCTTCAGGAAAAGTACGGCTACATATCCTTCAGCAAGTCAGCACATTGCACATTAGAAAAACACATTTAATATGAGACCGGCAGCCAGGCCCCGACTCATGCTAACTAAGGCCTAGAAATTAATTCAGAAAAAAAAAAAACCTTAACGTCTCATTCTTAATGCTAACATAAATCATACATTAGTACATTAATAATTCATTTTCAGTCAATTTAATTAATTATTGTATACATTGGTGGCCACTCCCCGTGGGCACATTTCAAACACGCCTTTAGTGAAACACAGCAATACAATTTCTATGTGGCATCATTAGGCATTAATTTGCAAACATTTCATGTTAATTTTGATCATAATAACTACACTCCAACACCCCCACCTCTTTTCTCGGCTTCGTCTACTCTGAAAATGCTGTATCCTGACAGGATAGTAGCTAACAGGTCAGGCTCCGAAGAGGAGTCAGCCCAGGTCTCGGTTATTAATGCCAATTCCAATTTATTAGTTTCTAAAAACTCCCTGAACTCTGCTTTATTTTTATCAGAGATCTAGCATTAATTAATGTATACACAAAACTACAGTGATCATCATTCTTTCTTAACATGACTGTGTTATGTACACTTCTATTTCCAGCTGTCTGATCAGTAGTGTTAACTCACATGTCTGAAATTTCGTAGTGTCTAAGGTACCAAGTGGGTCCTAAATAGTGCAATGAGGATTCTTATCTAGAGTATTAAGATTTAATAAGTCCTCTATTAAATACTTACAAGCGGCAGTGTGGTGGGTTAGAAAACGGGCAGAAAACAGAGTAATATCTTGACAGATCACTGGAGTGTGATAACGCGTCCCACCCTAGGTAATTTACTTACTCTGGGACTCGTTTTAGGCCAATGAACCTTTTGACCCTGATTGGAGACACCTTAAGATGAGATAACTAATCAGCATATCAATCAATAGGTCAATAGTCTCATCAATATTCACAACAGCAAATTAATCAAATTAATTGAGGACATTAATAGGAATAAAAAGTCACCATGACCATTCAGCCATGAAAAACCACATGAATTTAGTAAGATTTATGATATTTATTCCCTATTTGTTACACTCTACTAGCAAGTTTATTAGTCTCAATACCAGAAAACACATCAATAATGTCACAGTATGGCAACTTGAGTAAGATTTAAGCAAAGCAAAGATTATAACCATTAGAACAAAACACGGCATCAACATGGGTCTGTTTAGCAGAGTATCATTAGCGCATCTATTCAACACAACAAAGATTCAGTCATTTTGTCTATTTGCACCCAATATTAGTGAACTCCTTGACTAACCTCGAATTAGCATCAGCATGTAGGGCTTCATGCAAAACAATTTAGTAACACAAATTGGGAAACCATCTAACTATGGTCTCTGTCAAAAGCAGTTGGTACCTAGAAAGGAAAGGCAAACAGACAATTACAATTTTGTTATCATATAATTACCCTCCGTAATGGGTCAGCATACAGAGTCAGTCTTCGTCCTCAGGACAGTAGTCGATCCGCCATCAGCCAGGATGGAACAGAAAAGTCTCAGCAAACGGGGCAGAAAGCTCTTCCCTCTTAAGGAGGTGAAGTAAATGTTGGTTAAAAGGATGGTTCAAAGTGAGGAAAAGTCTCTCAAGTAATGATAAGGTAATGGCTTCAAGGAAACGGCAAAGGATGGCAAAGGAGTGGATGATTTCTCCTTGTGGCATGTCATATTAAATCCGTCGAACAAACACTTAATTTCCGATTGGGCAAAGTCTGGCGCACCACTATCTCTGTCCAATATTTGAGTGGTCACCTCACTAGAATTTTCACCTAAGACAGTTCTCATACAGTTCATTGGCTCCTATAATTTACGTCTTCATCAGGTGAGATGGCAGGTAAGAAAAGTTACACTTCAGTTAGTAGCTCCATTGTCTTTACCCGTTCAGGCAACTTTGCACCTGTTGCGAATTACACTGTTGCATTCAGCAAGAATGTCTCCTTGAGCAAGCCGGGTCTCATGAGAAAGAATTTACTACGGCTACACACATCTCTAGCTTCTGGAAAAGTACAGCTTTGTGTCCTTCAGGAAGACAGCACAGTACACATTAGGAAAAACACATTTGATATGAGACCAGGCAGCTAGGCCCAGACTCTTGCTAACTAAGTCCTAATGATTTATTTAACAAAACCTTAACATATAACTCCTAATGCTAAAACAGAATCATACATTAGTACATTAATAATTTATTATTAGTCAATTTCATTACTCATCGTATACATTGGTGGCCACTCCCCGCGGGCACATCTCAAATGCGTACATTAATTTTAGTCACATTTTCTATGGAGCTCCTTTACACATTAATTTGCAAGCAGTTCATGTTAATTTTGGATTATAAAAGCTACACTCCAACAAGGGCAATAGAACGTCTAAGAAAAGATTAACAAATAGTGATCAAACCCTCAGACAAAGGGGGGGTAATATAGTTCTTCTTGTTAGAGTTTGTTGTTCAATGAAGCATTGAGACAAATAAATGACCAATCTTGCTATTCACATATCCAGAAAGAGGAATATTTGAAGAGCATCACAGACTTTCATACCATGTTACAGGAATGGCAGGGGAATGCTGGGCATAGATGTATTTCAGTATCTCAGATGCCAACATCCACAAACTCCAGCCTATTACCATCTACCAAAAATGCTACCAGTCACCCAGGACATCCTAACATTTTGCCTAAATGAAATCTATTAGAAAAGACTTTGATATACATTGATTAATATATTTTTTCCCTTGCTAAAAAACCTAATTTCATACATATGGGACACTAAAGACTTCCTACAATGGATTGAAAACATTAGTTGGGAAGAAGACTTTAATGATAACAATGGATATAACCAGTTTGCACACCAGCATAGGACAAGATAATGGTCTCAAAGCCATTGAGTATTTACTGTGTGGCAGATCTCTGAAGTATTATGATCATAGACTATCACTGCAGTTTGTAGAATTTTACCTCAGAAGTATAATTTTCTTGTTTGCAGGGCAGTACTACAGACAAACACATGGGACAGCGATAGGTACCTGCTTCATCCACCGCTACACAAATGTGTACATAGGCTGGTGGGAGAAGCAGGTAGCCTGGCCCAAGGAGAACGACCTCTGGTTAGAATGGGTCATTATGTGGGTCAGATGTAGAGGACGTATCATTTGGAGAGGTAGCAGGGAATCAACACAGGAATACATCTCAAACTGCAATGATGTCAACTTAAGGTTTACAAGTGAAATCAGTGCAGAAACAGTGACGTTCTTAGATCTTCGAATATTCCTGGCAGATAAAACAATATGCACGTCCCTATATAGAAAGCCCACCACAGGTAACTCCTTCTTACATTGAGCAAGTAACCACCCTAAAAAATTGAAGCGGAGACCACCCATGGGCAGCTCGTTCGCAACAAGAGACACAACACTAGAGAAAGCTAATACAATCAAGTTGGAAAGAGTACGCTAGGAGATTTGAAGTCTGTGGATACCCACAGAGTTTTAAAAAGTACGGAAGAAAAAGTAAGTAACATTTACAGAAAAGATCTATTAAAGGAGAAACAATAGGTAGAAGAGGGCTCCAAATTAAGATTAATAACAGACTATTCGGAGAATACATTAGAAACCTGGTGAATGCTCCTAAAAAATGTGTATTTCCTACAAGCTGTTTTACAGATCACCCATTAATAAAATACAGGCGAAGTACATCACTTAAAGATCTGTTGGTAGATAGTCATTTTACCAACATGCCTAAAGGACACAGTACGAGCAAAGTGACTAGCTTTTTCCCCATGCACTAAATGCAAAGCTTGCAAATACAGTTCCAAAGTACTCCCATATCAATTACGAGGGAATAGATCTCCGAAAAAGATTAAACATATGATGAATTGTAACACAAACTATACTGTGTAGTGCCTGTTATGTCCTTGTAACAAACAGTGCATTGGGAGCACAGTACACCCTAGAAAAAAGCGTATATTGGAACACATGAGGGCAATCTCCAACAGGGATCCATCTTACACGATGGCACAACATTTGGAACAGTGTCATGTTAGTGATAGGAATCTTTTAAAATCCTTCGGTCTCGATCCGGTACCTTTGGGAGGAGGCGGTAGGGTCTTATTAGTAAAAAGGCTAGAATTACACTGCATTACAGACCTCCAAACCAAGGCACACGAAGAATTGGCCGGACACCTCCGAGATTAGCATGTCTGGGAGCATCAATATTTTGTGCTTTTCTCTTTGTGTAATTATTATTACTTTTGTTTCCTTATGTGTTTTAATCATATTGTGTATTTGGGCAACAAGCGACCATATGTATTGATGATAGAACATTAGATATGATGATCATATGCGTAACCCCATACAGGGCGATATAGCCCAAGGCATGTCAGGCAACATTTACGTATACATTGATACACAGGAAATATGCCCATCCAAGGCTCTACATCATGTTGTTCTCATTTTCTTACTAGGAAATATGAGGAGTCCTTTCAGGAACACTGCATATTAATAGGTTGCAGATCGGCTGCTTTGAGGTTTTATATAAATTGAATGCTTTTATTTGAAAGGGCTAATGAATTACCATGTTAATTGGGACAGCCCATGAGGGGCACGAATGTTTTTGATTACTATCTACCTAGTGAAGTATAAGTATTAGGTGTATTGATTTGCTATACGGTCGTCTGAAAAGCTTGTATCCTAAGACAACAATAAGAATCCATATCAGAGTTTTGTTCTCCAAATTGGTTGCAATTTGTATAATCATGTTCCAACTTTAAGTTGATTTATGAGTGCATGTAAAGGTATACACCAAGAATATGAATTCAGGAGTAGCATAATGGAAAAAATAATGCAAATGTACATATACACTATGAAAAGTAATAGTGTTAAGATGGCCACCTCCGTAACTGAGTGCAGCACGAAGAGTCATTCTAAGTCAGTCTTTGAGTTTCTGTTATTTTGAACAGTCAATCAAATGACTTGTGCATGTGTTATAAGGGAAAGTTGGAGGCTGAACAAGCAAACACTGGTGATGGCTAACAGCCGAAACGCTCTGCTGTTTTCCTATGTTTTTTAAATGAAGAAGCTTTCTTCCCCCCACCCCAAGAGTGCCAGTCGCCTTTTTGGACTTTGAATCAATACACATGAGTTCACCCTCACGAAGACAACAGCACCCACCCAAAAGTATCGGTGGCTTCAGGCGAACTGTATGGTGGACATTTATATATATATATCATGTCATGATGCCCCTCACATCCCTCAATATGGTTATAAAGAAAGTCTATTAATCTTTCACATTTATGCACAGGTTTCCATAAGGTTTCCAACATCTCAGTTGGTTTGAGGTTTGGACTAGGACTCCACCACTCCAAATTCCTAGCTGTTTTCTTTTTCAGCTATAGATGTAATGGTGGGTTTAAGATTTTTCTCTAGAATACACTTGGGTATAGGTTAATTCATGGTGGACTCAATGATGGAGAAGCTTATAAGGGTTTTATCTTGTCCTTCTATCAGTCCTTTCTCTATAATAGAGCCATACCCTTGAATACTGATCTCTAGGAACAACACAGGATGTATGTGTTATGAGTTTGCTGGGACACCCACTCCTGGGTAGATTGGCAGCTGTTTTGAACTTACCCCATCTGTTCTCAGTGGGAATATTGACAAATGGCTGGATATGGATTGCAAATGGCTTTATAACACTGAGGTACTCATTACGACTTTGGCGGTGTTAGGTGAAGACCGCTGTCTGTGCGTGCGCCAAAAGAACGCCAGTGTTGGCGATCTCACTACTGCCGTATTACGAGTCACAAACTGCAGACCACCCAAAATCAGCCAAAAATCCGACACCGTTGGCCTGACTGAGGGTGGGAGAGAGGCGGTTCCACCACCAGCACTGCCACACCAGCAACATCTCACCCTCCAAATTATGACCCACAAATCAGCACAGTGGTCTTTGCATGTTGGTAACCCATTAATGGTCTGATTCGCTGCGGTCAAAAACTCAACCCCACCAGAACACAACACAGCATTGGACAGTACAAATACCCCACATCTGACACTTGCACACACCATACTAGCCTGATCACAGCACTATGAGACACCCCCCAAACATACCCACAACCCCCTGTATCCTGGATTTTTCAGAGAACAGGAAGAACACACAAATAGAAGACACTGCACTACCATAGGCACCACCATACCTAACAAGCAGCACACAGTACACAACTGCACCCGTGCACACAACAAACATGTCACCACTGCACACAACCACCACATAACGCAAACACATCAAACTACACAACCCCACTTCACTAAACAGCACACCCCGCACCCATGCACATTACACACAACACATCTACCATGTCACGACGGAAACACCCACTATTCACAGACGAGGAGTTGAGGGTCATGGTAGATGAAATTGTCAGAGTGGAGCCACAACTTTGAAGCACAGGTCCAGCATACATCCATAGACAGGAAAACTGAGTTATGGCAGAGGATCGTCGACATGGTGAGCTCAGTAGGAAAGCATCCACGCACAATCACGAAGAGGTGGAACAACCTACGGGGGAAGGTCCGGTCCATGGTGGCAAGACACCAGATAGCCATCAACAAGGCTGGCGGTGGACCCTCACCTCCTCCCCCAGAGTTATCATCATGGGAGGAGAAGGTCTTGGCCATCATGCACCCAGAAGGCATTAATAGAATACCAGGAGGATTGGACTTTGGTTAGTCAACAACACTCCCCGGGCACCATGTACTCCTGCACAGCATGTATCCCCAGCACCCTTACACCCCCTCACAGCACCCTTACCTGCACCAATCCACCCTGAACCCAGTACCCTCCCTTGCATGCTACATCTCCCCACTACCACTAATCCCACACAGGCCCACCAAGTGCACATATATCTCCCACTGTAGCAAGTATTACAACTACCACAAGGCAACACTCCCCACCCTTGAATAACTGCTACTTCCACTTCACAACAGGACACCTGCACTTATAACTATGTCACCTCCTTCACCTATAGGATACTTGGACTTCTCACTAGTACGTGGCTATGACAGCATTAATGACCACAGCCTTCTATACTTCAAGCACACAACAGCATCCATCAGCCCTTAAACATTGCCAGTGGTCAAGCATCTGTCATTGCCATCACTGGAAAGCATGTCAAGGCTATGATTGCAAACACCCATGTAAACAACAGGTACATTTCAACAATGTAACACACTTCCTCTCCATCCACGGGTATCCCTATTACTGCCACCCAGCAGAGGATGCTAGAGACAGACAGTCAGCCCCTGGAAGTAGGCCCAATTGAGGACTAGAACTCTGGATGTCCGGAAAGGGACGCTTCATGTGGCCCATCAAGGATGATTGGTCAGTCCACCACCACCATCCTCCTCACCCTGTCCACATCTTTGTCCCCCACCTCTGTGGCTACTACAGCACAGGAAACCCCTCCTCCCCAAACCTGTGTCCCAATGACAGATCAATCTATGGTGTGCCCCACAGTACAAGGACCTGAGTCGATCCGTAACATCCAAAACAATGAAGGTCCTGGTGTCAGTGGGAGTGAGCACACTTTGCCAGAGTGACAGGCACAGTGGGCAAGAGACTATGGGAGGGCAACTGTGGGTCAAGGGAAGAGGCACCTACGGGACACGACTGGCCAGGAGGCCATCTCCAGAGTCCTGGGAGCATACCAGCAATCCCAGGACAGGATGGGTCAAATACTGACAACCTTGCAGGAGAACCAGAGGCTGCAGAGGGAATACCACAAGGAGGCCATGCAGCAGTGGCAGGCACACAATGGCACCATAACCTCCATTTGTGGGGTGCTCACTGATCTTACCAGCATACTGTGCGCGTCCTCCACCCACCAGCAGGCCCCTACCAGTAGCCAATCAACATCTGTGCCATCTACATCTGCCACAACTATTGCAATGGAGGCCCAGCCAGAGGACCCACAGGCTAGTAGTACTCCTGCAGCTGAGGATCCCCCACGCAAACGAGGTCGTCCATCCAGGCATCCTGCAGGACCCGAGGCCAAGACCAAAAACACCGCCAGGAAGTGATCTCATTCTCCTGAACTTTCCCCCTTGTGTGCCACAGACACCCAGTTGACTGTCCACTGCCAAAATGTCCCCTTGCCCTTGGAGACTGGACCTGTGAAACCAACAACTGGGCCACCTACTCTGATGCTTTCAAACCCCATGACCCCACTCCTCAGCAAATGTACTTTGAATCTCAATAAACATATTTCAGCACAGTAATGGCTTACATGTCATCATTGTCAACAGTACCATTTAATGTCAAAGATATCAATTGAAATGCACATATAGGTGTCAATAAGTCTGACAGATGGACAGAAGTGGCAGGAATGTCCAGCAGGTGTGTCATGACATCCTTCCTGTACTGCCATCCTATGCCAAGGGTGCCAACAGTCATGTCAGAAAGCAGAGTCGAACCACACATCTGACCTGAAGAGAGATCAAGATAGGATAAAGCTTCAATGATGTTTCCCACGTTACCCATCCAATACACATACAGGACATAATACAATCCACAGGAATCATGTTACAGTGGGGAGGTCACCACATATCTACAAGGTAGGTCACACACATGCAGAGTAAAAGAACCATTCCTCATAGCTAACATCACCAACAGAAAATCAATCTTGCAATGTGTAAAACAAGTAGGAACCTAACATTAGCATTGGGAACAGTGTGGATGGGTAGCTGGACTGGTATGTGATAGGATTAGGCCAGACTACAGATATCCAAACTGCAGTCTTGAAACCATGCAACATGGGGAACTCTATGCTGAAGTCATGCCATGCGAAATACCACATGGCTTTGGCAGTATAGCAGTTACATCTCCCCTGATGGTAAGTCAGCATCCCATCAAAATGCATAACACAGACGGATGGATGTAGTGCACTCATATCTCCTGATGCAAAATACAAGGAGGGATGATGTCACTAGGCAGACAGTATTAGAGGTTCCATTAACTTTAGACCACACATACCTGACATTCATTGGAAGAATTGCTGAATCAACTCAGTCCTAAGGTCAGCTGCATCCTCCTCATCTGCCTCCTCATCAGGTCCAAAGTCATCAACCTGAGCCACTGGTCCAGCAGCCACTTCCTCCTCATCCAACAGTGGAATGTGTCTTCTCAGGGCAAGGTTGTGTAGCATGCAATGTGCTACAATAATTTGGCATACTTTCTGTGGTCTGTACTGTAGGGCACCACCGGACAGATGTAGGCATCTTAATCTTGCTTTCAGTAGTCTAAATGTCCTCTCGATGACACGCCTCATTTGGCCGTGAGCCTCATTGTAACTGTCCTCCCCATCTGTTGTAGGGTACCTCACTGGTGTCAAGAGACAGGGCAGGTTGGGGTAGCCGGGGTAGCCGGAGTCACCTGTGTGCACAAAGGTATAAATCATTAACTATGAGAGGCATAGACGTTAGACATAGACAGTGGTACACTTACCAATGAGCCAAGTCCTCTCTCTCGGTAGTCGCAAAATGATTTGTGGGACACTGCTTTCCTCAAGATTTAAGAATCATGTACAGATCCTGGAAACTTTGCTGTCACATGGGATGTGTATTGCTTGGGAAAACACACCACCTGAACATTGATCGAATAGTTATTCTTCCTGTTCCTGTAGACTTGCTCATTGGCCCTGGGAGGAACCAGAGTGATATGGATGATATCAACAGCCTCTATTACATGTGGAACGTGTGCAAAGTTATAAAAGGCAGACTGCACAGTGTACAGATCAGCACGTTGTGGGAACTTGAAAAAAGTGTTCAAATGCTTGAGTAAGGCATCCAGTACATCCTGTAACACAAAACTGAACATCGGCTGTGACAGTCCTGAAGCCAGTCCCACTGTCACCTGAAAAGATCCTGAAGCGAGGTAATGCAGTACAGATAACATCTGTACTGTTGGTGGGATGGCATAGAGATTATGTATGGCTGGCAGGAGATCCGGCTCCAACTGGGTACACAGTTCTCTGATGGTTTGACGGTTCAGATGATGTGTCTGTATAATGTGTCTTTCTTCCATGGTAGCAAGGTTGACTGGTGGCTGGTAGACCAGTGCATTTCTCATTCTCCCCATTGGATGGTATCTAGGCTTAGGAAAGAACAAATTTCAGGACATCTGTTACACTGTTGTTACTAAAGTACACCATAGAAGTGGAAAACAGGAAAAGTAATGTAAGGTATTTGAAACCTGACACAGGGAAACAGTTATTCATAAACTACACAACTGTGACGTCCTGGCTGTCAATCACATTGCTATACTTGTCACAAGGGGTCTGTACTGAGAGGAAGTCAGACATTGATAACTATCCGACTTAGGGGCGAGTTTACTAACGTCCACACACTGAAAAAATTATACATCAGACATACTGGCAGGTGACACTTCACTAGTGAGTTCACATGAGTTGACATCGTACTTCAAGCAACTAGTAATTAACATCAACCTATGATGCACTAGGATGACATAGATATCTTAAAAAAATGTAAAATGGCAGCCGCCTGCCCTGCATGCGGGGGACTGATTGAAGTGACCTCATTCCGCCGGCGTTAGTCTTCATGGTGGAGACGGTTGGAACCGCCGTGCAACTCCTCATTGGTTAACATTGAGGTCTATGGGAAACTGGGGCCAATGATGACCGTAGCAGCTGTGACTGCCATTTTCTATAGCCTAGCTCACTTGACTCCTGACACACGAGCAAGCAAGACCTCCAGAGTGAGCTGCTGTGTTCTGTATCTGGAAGCCACAATGGCACATCCTGCAAGAGATAGGGCCCTAGCCTTCACCCCGGAGGAACTTGAGAAACTGGAGGAAGCGGTCCTACCCCTGTATGGACAGTTGTTTGGGACTCCAGATAAACAGGTCAGTACCATGTGGAGTAATTATAAACTACGGTGGTGTTTGACGGCGAAGGTGTGTGAATATTGACATGGCATGATTGACTGCTGGGGTTGTGTTGTATGAATGCTAGCGTATTGTGGACTCCGTATGAGCTTTTGCTGTGCATGCTGTGTGTAGGCCACTGCTGTAGGTGTACTATAACTCTACATGAATATCTCCTTTTGTCGGTCCTTCTAATGGAGGTCAGCGCCCATCAGAAAAAGGGGATATAGAGAGCCATTCCCAAGCAAGTGCAGACCCTGCTGGTTCATAGTCGGCGGAGCACCCACTGCAGAAAGCGGTGGGAAGACCTGAGACACTGGGCCTGGAAGATCGTGGAGGCCCAGCTGGGGACATCCTCCCAACGAAGGAAGGGTGCCCGTCGGACCCTGATCCCCCCTAATGGCCGGTCCATTGGCGGTGGCCTACCTGGAGATAGATTAACACTTGAGGGCAACACAGCAGTCACAAGTGGGTGAGTACAGTCTGTTTAATATCAGTTGTATGGGCTTCTATTGGGGCAGTTAGATTACTTAGGTACTAGTGAGGTGTACATTAGATAAGATTATAGTCCTGGCTATTACTTGCAAGCATGCAAGCAGTAATGTGCTGGTGCTATACCTCCTTGTCAAGTTACTTTTAGACACACTCCTATGTTGAGTGATTTCCAAACCTTATTTCCCTATCCCTGAGTCTGCTTTAGATAGCCAATGTCATCTAGTTAGGGCTGATATTGGGTAATAGTAATAAGTCCTGTGAGTAGGGCACTCCTACTGTGAAATCATTGCATTGTCAATGGAATTCTGAACATCATGAGTCCTTTACCAACCTGTCCTATATTTTGTGTGCAATGTACCTATTCAGGACATTTGAAAAATAACGTGTCAGAAGTGTCAGATTGGTGGGTAGTTTGGTAGTTTTTGCCATTGTGGAACGACTGATGACAGACTGCAGCATGTCCAAACTAGTCATTGTGTTGGAATTAGGAGGTAACATTTTGAACATTAGGTTATATCTTCATGAGCAATATTTGGAGACAATGAATCATAGCCAGTCCTTGGCACGCCAGAGGAAGAGTAGATAACTTGTTGGTATGTGTACTAGATGGGAAGGTATTGACCCTTTCCTCCCTTTCTTTCTCTCCCACCCTCTCTCCCTGTTCTCTTCTATCTTTGTGTGCATCAGCATCATCAGGTGAAGGAGAAGGGGCACCAGCGAGTGGGGAAGCTGCAGCCCACAGGACCCAGAAGGTAGAGTCCACCACTGCCGAAGGGACCAGTGGGATGGAGGGCTGTGTTGACTGTGTACACTGTCTCCCCCCACCACCTCCTCCATCACAGTCACATCACCACTCACACCTGATATCACTCCATCAACACTCGCTGATCCTGCCACCAGTCCTGTCATACCCACAGACATCACAAGAGCAGACTGGCAGACATCCACCCCACACACCACATCTGCACTCACGGCAACCTTCACGACCACATGCAGCACATCCACCTCCCTGCATCTTCCAAAAACATAAATGCCCACACTCACCCAGCCAACATACACCCACCACACACAAGCACACAGTGCGCACACACCTGCATTCACATCGAGTACACCAACAACTCCTACAAAAACTCTCTCTACCTCGAATCCTAAACCTTTTACCCATGACCACCCTAGTGTACCTAAAAAAGTTTTCCTTGCCAGTTTTGACCTGTTCCCTGCTCCTGTCCCACCCGTGATGCACCTAAGCGCCATGTCATACTGCCTCAAACCAGATCTTCCACCTCTCGGTCCTCCCATGGCACTCCTAGTAGTGCCCATGCTCCTCCCCCTGCAAAGAAACCACCCCCTCCAAAGCCTAAGGTCCACACTCCTGCCCTAAAATCCAAACCCCCTCCCCCACAATCAAAATATAAGCCTACATCCCCTTCCAAACTTAAACCCAATTCCCCCCCCTTCCAAGCCCAAGCCCCCACCACCACCACCCCTGAGGGGCCTGCCTGCCTCATTGATGCCCCTGCCATGAGGAGTCAAGTTGGGGCATGTGACTGTGCCCAATGTGCCTGAGGCACTTAAGACATTTGGACTGGCCAATAGGCCTCACTTGTACATAGTTTTTACTATTTATCTATTCAATACATATGCCCACATAGATGTTGATGTCAAGGTTGAGAAATTGTCCTGGATTTCTTTCAACATGGTTGTGTTATATCTGTATACTTTGATGTTTGTGTTGTATGTGATGTATCTGTGTTAAGGCATGTGCTGGGTTGATGACGTGCTATGTGCTTGTTGTGATGTGTTGTTATGGTTGAGTGTGACATTGTTTAGTAGTGGTGTGTGCGTCAGTGTGCATAGTGATTAATCTGTGATGTCCTTTGTATGTTGGTGGACATGGCGTGTCACCTGAGGCCTTGTTTGGATGTCTACTATTTATATGATAGTGTGTTGTTGCTACATATTGCTGCCAGGATGTGTTGTCGGGTGGAGTTGTTCGATGTGCCTTTCTGACAATGCGTTTGTGATGTTGTCATTAGGTAATTGCCGGGTGTAGTGTATGGATGTTTGACAGTGGCGGTGGTGTGCGTGTGCGGTGCGATAGGTGAATGGCACGTGTCTGTTGGCTGTGGTTTGTGTATTTAGCATATGTGGTTGTGTACTTAGTGTGTGCACCTGTGTCCATAGATGTGTGTTGATACTATCTAACTGCTAACAAACTGTTCTTCAGAGGAAAGACAAGGCTCCTTCCTCCATCCCCAGAGACCGGCTTTAAAAATATGAATACGACTTGGCATATGCTTAGAATGAAAAAATATTGCATACCCCATGCAGGTTGACAGCAGAGGTTTCATACAGATCATAGGACATTCATGATCTACAGAGGGGTGTCTCAGATTTTTGGGAACGCTCAACCGTAGTGAGAGCTAGTAAAGAAACTATGGGGACAAAGGAATGAATTATGGATGGTAGACACTTTCCCCTGGAACAACCTAGACACAGCTCAGAAAGGTTGCAATTTAAGTATAAAGATCTCAGGGAGTAAGAAGAAACAGATGTTTATACCGTCTGAAACAGAGAATACAAACTATATGCTGCAGCTGACCTTTTTGCTATGGAAGAAGCTGAACCTTGGGAAAAGCAGAGCGTAATTTGAGGGCTCTTTTCACGTATCATGCTATGGAGGATATGGCCTCCAGAAAGGAAGGAAGAAGAGATGGGGAATAGAAGGTCTGACAGTCTCACAGGCTTCCTGGCTGGTTCAAACAAAAAATGGAAAGGATGCAAACACTACTGTGTCAAATATATATATATATATATATATATATATATATATATATATATATATATATATATATCTCAAAGTAAATTGTAGAAACGTGGCACTCCCAACACTTGCTGACTAATGACGAAATGTATTTAAATCTTCAAAGCCAAAGTCATAATGACTTTGGTTGTTGACAAAGACTGTAATGGTCGAAACGCGTCGCCAGGCTTGACAAGCCTTGTAGAATGGCTTTGAAGATTTACATACATTTTGTCATTATTCTGCAATTGTTGGGAGTGCTGCTTTTATACAATTTACTTTGAGATATTAAAATATGGGTCCTGCGCCCATAATGGTGCACCAGCTCCAGAAGGCTAGCGTTGGAAGAACAGCAGGAGCAATTGAAATATATACATATATATATATACACATACACACACACACACACTTATACACATATATGACTGAAGAAAACAAACGTTCAAGTGCCGTTATAGTTAGGTGACGTTTTAAACTCTAAAAATATACTGAAATTCACCAGTTATAGTTATCTCAAGTAAGCCAAAAATGCATAGGTTTCTCATCAATAATTTCACACAAATGTTGCAGTGATATTATCAATGATGTCATAGAAGATGTAATGAGTGACGTGATATGTGAAGAATTTAGCAGTGCATGGCGAGGGTGCAAATTATAGTTACCTAAGGGCACGAGTTATAGCTACTTGACATAACTATAACTAGTGGTTCTTTTTTTTTTTTTTTTTAAGATTTTAAAACATTTTGTTGTTACTGGACATTTCACCTAACCTTAATGCTATTTTACCCTTTGGGTTTTTTTAATTGTTTTTTTTTTTTTTTGTTTTGTTTCCAGTCTTAACAAAAACAGTACAGCAATATTGGGTAAAACCAGAGATATGCAGGACAGCGTCAATAAATCAGAAATACAATAGGACAGCCATTACCCCCACACAATTACTGTGGACCAAACCCCACCCTATCCATTGAAGTGGTGGGTGCACCAATCATAACTACAAGTCACTCTCAAAGGGCTCACTGTCTTCAATCGTTTCCTCCTCATCATTCTCTTCAGTTTCAACATTCTGACTTTCAGAGGAAGTCCGTGTTGCCTCTGGATCTAGGAAGACATCACATAGATCGCTCCAGATAGCAAGATCCTCTACTTCTTGGTCATCTCATCTGCTCAGCCTCGTGTGAGAATCTTCAGCTACAGACCATTCAGACACATCATTGCAACAATTGAAGTTAGGTGCTCTCTGTCTCATCCAAGAGATGGCAACCCAGTGCCTGGCCAGGACTAATGCCAGATGCAAAAATAAATGTGCAGTTTTCTTGCCCTTAGGTCGTCTAAGATTGCCTAACAAACAACACTACCGTGTGTGGTCAAATCTTATATGTACGGTTCTCTGTATCATCGCCCGAATCCAGAATCCCTGCACCTCCCAACATTACCAGGCTAAGTGCATGAAATCAGCCCCTGCAGTACCTCATCTTTGGCAATCATCTGCAAGAAAGGGGGATATACAGAGTAAACCCTTGGAGATTTGCTAGGTCCTGTGCAAAAGAATTGAAATATACTAGCTTAAACTTGGCATTACAAGAGATCATCTGGATAAGGCTGTTGAACCTGTTCCAGTCTCCCTCAGTAAGTGGAGTGTCCAAGTCTATGTCCCAGTCAAGGGGAGACTGTGGGGGAGGACTCACTACTTCAGAGTGAATGGCTTTATAAAGCAACGTCATCAAATGGCTGCCTGACCCACATGTCAGTAGCACCCCTAGGGTTTCTGAGGGTGGTAGATCCGCTGGGAAGGATGGCCAGGCTTCTCTAGCTATATCTGCCAATCACAAATGTTGCAGAAATTGATTGGGCCCATGGGATGAGGTGTGACGTGCTTCCTCAAATGAGAAGAGTTAGAAATTGGGCCTCTAGTTGGCACCCTGTCCAAGTAGGTACCCACACTGTTGTCAGGGTAAGGGAAGCACACAGCTAAAATAATCCCTGCCCACCCCTTTGGTAGCATAGCACGACACACACACACACACACACACACACACACACACACACACAGAAAACACTACAAAAGGACTCCACACCAGTTTAGAAAAATAGCTAATATTTATCTGGATAAAACAAGACCAAAACAACAAAAACTAACATACACAAGTAAAGATGCACATTTTTAAAAATAAAATCTCCGTAAAGCATGGACTCAGGCACAGTACCTCTAAAAACGATGAGGAAGCGAAGACATTGCATGGAGTCAGGGAGGTTAGGCACCGCTGGAGCCAGTGTGGCCTTGGTTCTTTACTGCTACCTGGGAGGTGATGCGTTGCCTCCTTACGGTTGCAGGGGAGGTGATGAGGCATCGGTGATGTGTTGGTTCATTATGATCCGGCAAGGTCGATCAATCCAGCAGGTCAAGTTGCGAGGCATTGCTTTGTGGTGTCGTGAACACATCACAAGGCCAAAGGTGCTGCAACAAAGTAAGGTGTCATGGATGTCGGTGACACGGCACTCAGGACTCATGCTTTGGCAATATGGCAGCAGCACGAGTCCTGCAGCGTAGGTTGTTGCACTCAACGGGGGACCACGGCTCTGGTGCAGGCAGCTGCACGGAGTCAGACAGCAGCACAGGTTCCAATGTCGCTCTAGAATCAATGTACTTGGTTTCTTCTTAATTCCAGCAGAACTCACTCTCAATGGCCCATGAACTGGATTTGGGACCACTTGGCAAGTCAGGACTCTCAGCAAGGTGCTGGAAGATGAAGGATTGATGTCCCTGAGATGTCTAACAGGAGGCAAGCTCAGTCCAAGCCCTAGGAGAACCTTTGGAAGCAGGATGTAGAAAGCTTAGTCCAGTCCTTTCACTCTACGGACAGAAGCAGCAAGCAGTAGGCCAGCACAGCAAAGCAACAGTCAGAGTGGCAGTCCCTCCTACAGCAACTCTTCTTCCTGGCAGCATGTCTTCATTCCAGAAGAATTCTGAAGATGCGGTGTCAGAGGTCCAATATTTAGTAATTTGTGCCTTTTTAGCAGGCAAATTTCAAAGGGACTTCTTTGTAATGCACATGACCCTGCTTTTCCTGCCCTGACCCCAGACACACTGCAGGAGGTTGGAGACTGCTTTGTTTAAGGACAGGCACAGCCCTTTTCAGGTGCAAGTGTCACCTCCTCCCACCACTCTATCCCAGGAAGACCCATCAAGATATGCAGGCCACACCTCCGCTCCCTTTGTGCGACTGTCTCGAGTGAAACTATCATCCTAACTCAGGTGTGTATTCTACAGCCAGACAGCTGCACAGAATGATTAAGCAAGAAAATGCCCACTTTCTAACAATGACATTTTCAAACTTAAAATTTGAAAACCAACTCCACCAAAAGATGTATTTTTAAATTGGGAGTTGGGAGACTCCAAACTCCAGAACTCTATCTGCTCCCAATGGGAAATTACATATAAAAGATATTTAAAGTCAATCCCCATGTTACCCTATGGTAGAGATAGGCCTTGCAATAGGGAAACAAGAATTTGGCAGTATTTCACTATCAGAACATGCAAAACACACCAGTACACATCCTACCTTTTAAATACACTACACCCTGTCATGAGGCTGCCGTTGGCCAACTTAGGGGAGACTTACATGTAGTAAAAGGGAAGGTTTGGGCCGGTATATGGGGGCAGTTGCCAATTCAAACTGGCAGTTAGAACTGCATACACAGACACTGCAGTGGCAGATATGAGACATGTTTACGGGGCTACTCATGAGGGAGGCACAATCAGTGCTGCAGGCCCACTAGTAGCATTTGATGTACAGGCCCTGGACACCCATACTATACTATACTAGTAAATCAAATAAACCAATCATGGATAAACCAATCAGTAATAGCATTTCAGATCAAGAGTACTTGCACTTTAGCAGCAGAGGTAAAGTGTATGTGTGTATATATATATGTGTATATATATATATATATATATATATATATATATATATACACAAACGTATTTCCTACTGGTGCTTGCCAGTAGGTATTTATAGTTATCATAGGAAGAGTGTTTTTTGTTTTGCCAATAACTTTAGAGCCACTTGACGAATCTTCACAAAATGTTCAAAATGTATACTTTGATTAGTTCTGCTGCTCTCTTTAAAGTTTCGGGATGATACATCAAGCAGGCCAAGAAAAAGAAGTGGGTCACTAAACACATTTTACACATTCATTTTTCCATAGGATCTTTGGACATTCCTACAGCCCAAACTGCTGAATGGAATTACACCAAATGTGGCAGGAAAGTATATCTTGTTGTGCTTTTTGTAATTTGGTGTAAATCTGTTCAGTAGTTTTGGAGATATTCAAGGGCAAAAAATATAGATATCCAGGGACATTTATCCTCTGTGGATCCAACTGTTCCCATGATGATATCTGATTGGCTGCCAACACTTCAATATGGCAGCCATCTTGGGACTCTGCTTCAGACAAGTCCCAGAAAAAAATGGAAAAAGATTATTAAAAAAAAGAAGAAAAAAAAAAAGAAATGGAGGCCAGGGTAGGAACACCCCGACCCCTTAGCTTTGGTGCTGTGGTCCTTGAGGAACCCCCTCTAGGCCAAAAAGCATTTTTATCAAACATCAGAAAAATCCGCAGATCTGGACCCGTAGTTTTATGAGGTTTAAAAAACAAACAAAAAAAAAAAAAACATGCGGTCTCCCACCCTTTTCATTTTATTAGCCCCAAGGTGTGCTAGGTCCTGGGGGCTTTAGAAAGCAGGGGGGTGCACAGGGTCCCCCTCCTAGGGATTCTATAAGCCCCAGGTACTGCCACCTCCATGGGGAGATCACAATGTAAAAGGCAGGGAGGCCACCCTGATCCTTGTGCCTGTCACCTCCCTGAGGCAAAATACTAATTTAATGTGGGGGAAGCCCTATGGCCTCCCCCAGAGCCCCGGGGGATGCCACTTCCCAGGGTCAAATATTCAATTGTGTGTGGGAGCTTTAAGCAAAATGAGTACAGGATGTGCCGTGGCCCCCCTGGTGACTGCCACTGCCACAGGGCTGAATTATATGAAGGATGGTCTCTCACAGGCCCCCAGCTCCGAGACCACCACATCCCTTGGGCTCCTTCAGGTTGGAGGGCGGGCCATGCAGCCTCCTTCAAGGACCCAATGATGGCCCTGGGGACCGCCACCCCTCAAGGGCCGGCTCCTCCTATCTCCCGGGGTGCCCACTCCGGGACATAACTGTTTGCTTTTGCTTGGTGGGAGTTAACAGCTTCCTGAGCAAAAGCAAACAAAGTTCACTTTCTTCAGGGGAAAAAGATGAAAATATTGCTCCCAAAAGCAGGGAGTTGCTATTTCAAGCAGCTCCCTGCTTGCGGAAACAATGCCGGCTCACGCAGGACCGGCTACGATCGTGGGGGCACTGAGGCTCCCCCCACGGTCCTCTAATTTAAAAAAAAAAAAAAAAAGATTGGACTAGCAGTTAAGGTCTCTGACCCTTACAATGAATGTTGAGGGTTCTAGTCTAGTGTGTCTCTGGTCATTTTCCTACTTTAATTTCTTTTCAACTTCAAATGGTTAAGGTAGACACTGAAAGTTGATCTCACTCTTTTTAATTGTCAAATACCTTTTTCTTTTCCATTTGCTCTCTCTTTGTGTAACCAACCCCCACTGCGCACAGGTGGGGTGGTTATAGAGGCTTGGCTACAAGGCAGGCCCCGCAGACAACCCCTGCTGCGCACAGCCAAAGGCTGTGCACAGCGCGGGGTTGGGTGATTATAGCCGTTGGTAGCAGGGCCTGTGGCCAACCCCTGCTGCGCACAGCTGGGTGGTTATAGGGGCTTGGCCCTGCACTGAACCTCTGCTGTGCACAGCGGTGGTTGGATTAACATATAGTAACTAAAGTTCCCTTATGTTAGAAATTCACTGAAAAAAACAAAGGTTACTGGGATGTTATAGTCAGCAAATATAATTTAAAAAAAACTCAGAAATTTACTTAAAAAAACTAAAGGTTACAGAGAGGTTGTGGATAGGTTCTGAATTTACTTGCACAAAACCAGAGAAACCCATCAGTTAAAGTTATTTCAAGTAACTGTAACTCGTACCTTTGGGTAACTATAACTGTCATAGAAGATGTTGTGAATGATGTAATATACAAATTATTTGCTATCTTTATGATTTTTATCGAGTTGATCACTTGATTATGTTACACTTTGGGGAGAGGATGTGGCGTTATGGCCATTGCTGCAGGAATTGCAACTGGGGAACCAGGTTCGAGTTTCGGCATCAGCTTGACATCATGTGATTGTGGGCAAATCACTTAAGCTCCTATGTCTAAAACCAAAATGAATGTGTCCTTGTATAATGTAACTGATACTCTAGTAAAGCACCAAAATACCTTTGGGTCAAGTGGGCACTATTAAAAATTGCAAAAAAGCTAACAAGTTAAGTGTTTTGCACACTTCTCTATTGAGCTATACTCTGGCTACATTTGGGTGATATTTGTGCTACATTTGGGCCTTTTTTCCTAGTGGCCATCTTGGGAGACTTATTTCTTATGAAGCTCCCAAATTTCCTCATTTACTGCAGTATCCTCAGTAGAATTTTTTTTTTTAATTCTCCTATGGCTGAGAAGGATAGTAGGAATTTACAGAAAATATGCTTGCATTTTAGCTTCCGTAGCGCCTTCCAAAACCTCCATGGGAAAAGCATGAGAAAACAGTTTTCTTTCAAACATGATTCTTGAAATCCCAGCAGAGTCCTCGCCATGCACTGCTAATTACCCCAGATAGTATAGATCTGAAGACATGTTTTATAACATCACTGATAATATCACTGCTACATTTGAAGTACAATTATTGATGAGAAAACTTTGCATGGAAGGGGCCCGAGTTGTAGTTACCTTAGGGCACAAGTTATAGTTACTTGAAATACCTAACTGTAACAGGTGAATTTCTATAGTTTTGTATGTTTATAAAGTGAGCCTAACTATAACGTCCCTGTAAACTTTGGCTTTCTCTCTCTCGCTATATATATATATAGAGAGAGAGAGAAAGCCAAAGCATGTGAATCTGCAGCAGAACATGCCACGAACAGATGCACACTGGGTAAGTGACATTTTCCATCTCTCTCTCTCTCTCTCTCTCTCTCTCTCTATATATATATATATATATATATATATATATATATAGAGAGAGAGAGAGAGAGAGAGAGTTGTGCATTAGTCCACCATCTAGTGTTGGGCTCGGAGTGTTACAAGTTGTTTTTCTTTGAAGAAGTGTTTTCGAGTCACGGGATCCAGTGACTCCTCCTCTTCGGTTCCATTGTGCATGGGTATCGACTCCTTTGTTAGATTGTTTTCCTGCAGAGGGTAAAGGAAGGAGTGATAGAGTATATAGATATAAAGTAAGAGATGTCCATGCAAATGTAAATGTATATACATATGTACAAATGTTTGTAACTTAAATGACTACAGGCTTCCGGGGAGAAGGGAGGGTGCATGTGAATCTGCAGAACATGCCACGAACAGATGTACACTGGGTAAGTGACATTTTCCGTTCAATGGCATGTGTAGCTGCAGATACACGTGCTGTGCATAGACTACAAAGCAGTTTGTCCTCCCATAAATTAGCGGTGGTCAGCCTGTAGGAGTTGAAGTTGTTTGAAATAATGTTTTTAGAACAGCTTGACCTACTGTGGCTTGTTGTTGTGATAATACGTCTACACAGTAGTGTTTAGTGAATGTATGTTGTGTTGACCATGTGGCTGCTTTACATATTTCAGTCAATGGTATATTCCCTAAAAAAGCCATAGTTGCACCTTTTTTCCTTGTCGAATGTGCTTTGGGAGTAACTAAAAGCTGTATTTTTGCTTTAATATAGCATGTTTGGAAGCACCTTACAATCCATCGTGCTAAACCTTGTTTTGATATAGGATTGCCTGTAAGAGGTTTTTGGAAAGCTACAAATAGTTGTTTAGTCTTTCTAAACGGTTTAGTTCTGTCTATATAGTACCTTAAAGCTCTTTTAATGTCTAATGTATGTAGAGCTCTTTCTGCCACAGAATCTGGCTGTGGGAAGAAGACTGGCAGTTCCACTGTTTGATTTATATGAAATGGTGAAACAACTTTTGGTAGAAATTTTGGGTTTGTTCTTAGTACAACCTAATGTTTGTGTACTTGGAAGAAAGGTTCTTCAAGAGTAAAGGCTTGGATTTCACTTACTCTTCGTAAAGAAGTAATTGCCACTAGGAAGGCAACTGTCCATGTTAGAAATTGAATTTGGCACGAGTGCATAGGCTCAAATGGTGGTCCAATAAGTCTTGTAAGCACTATATTTAGATTCCAAGAAGGAACTGGTGGTGTTCTGGAATGATACGTTTTAAACCTTCCATGAAAGCTTTAATGACAGGAACTCTAAATAAAGAGCTATGTTGTTTATTTTGTAAATATGCTGAAATTGCAGTAAGATTAATTTTTATTGAAGAGAATGCTAAGTTAGATTTTTGTAAATGAAGTAAATAACATACAATATCTTGGATTGATGCTGTAAGAGGGTCTATATTTTTGGATTGACAGTAATATACAAATCTTTTCCATTTGTTTGCATAACACTGTCTAGTAGTGGGTTTTCTTGCTTTCTTCATAACTTCCTTACATTCTGATGGGAGTTGTAAGTATCCAAACTCTATGACCTCAGGAGCCAAATTGCTAGATTGAGTGTCTTGGGATTTGGATGCCTAATTTGGCCTCTGTTCTGTGTCAACAGATCTGGTCTGGATGGGAGTTTGGAGTGTGGTACTACCGACAGATTTTATAATGTTGTGTACCACGGTTGACGTGCCCATGTTGGTGCTATGAGTATCATGTTGAGTGAAGTTTGACGCACCCTGTTGACTAGAAACAGGAGTGGGAGAGGGGGCAAAGTGTATGCAAATATCCCTGACCAATTGATCCATAGAGCATGCCCCTTGGATAGGGGATGTGAGTGTCTGGATGCAAAGTTTTGGCATTTTGTGTTTTTGCTTGTTGCAAACAGGTCTATGTTTGGTGTTCCCCACTTTTGAAAGTATTTTTGAAGTACTTGAGGATGAAGCTCCCATTCGTGAGTTTGTTGGTGATTTCTGCTGAGGATATCTGCCAACTGATTGTCTATCCCTGGAATGTATTGTGCCAATAGATGAATCTGATTGTGGATTGCCCATTTCCAAATTTTCTGGGCTAGAAGGGACAGTTGGGATGATAGTGTCCCTGCCTGTTTGTTGAGATAATACAGGGTTGTCATGTTGTCTGTTTTGATAAGAACATTCTTCTGTGTGAGAAGAGGTTGAAAAGCTTTGAGTGTTAGAAAGACAACTAATAAGTCTAAGTGGTTTATGTGTGGCTGTTTGTGTTTGACATCCCATTGCCCTTGAATGTTGTGATTGTTTAGGTGAACTTCCCAACCAATCATTGATGCATCTGTTGCAATTATGGTCTGAGGCACAGGGTCTTGAAATGATCACCCTTTGCTTAGATTTGTGGATTTCCACCACTGATGGAACATGTACGTTTGGTAATCTACCAACACTAGATCTTGAAGTTGACTGTGTGCCTGTGACCATTGTTGTGCAAGGCACTGTTGTAGGGGCCACACGTTTAGTCTTGCGTCTGGAACAATTGCAATACATGATGCCATCATGCCTAAAATTTTCATAACAAATCTGACAGTGTATCGTTGATTTGTTTGTATTTGTGCGATTATACTTTTTGAAAGCTTGTGTTCTTTGTGTATTTGGATATGCTAGAGCTTACTGAGTATTGAGTATTGCACTCAAATACTGTTGTATTTGTGCTGGTTGAAGGGGTGATTTTGGGTAGTTTATTGAGAAGCCTAGTGGGTGTAAGGTTTGGATTACATAATGCGTATGATTTTGGCATTGTGTATGACTGCTTGATTTTATTAGCCAATCGTCTAGATATGGAAAGACATGTATATGTTGTCTTCTTAGATAGGCTGCCACTACTGCCAAGCACTTTGTGAATACTCTTGGTGCTGTTGTTATTCCAAAGGGTAACACTTTGAATTGGTAGTGTTTTGCCTGAATGACAAACCTCAGATTTTTTCTGTGTGCAGGATGGATGGGTATGTGAAAATACGCATCTTTGAGGTCTAAGGATGTCATGAAATCTTGTTTTTGTAGTAGTAGGATGACATCCTGTAAAGTTACCATGTGAAATGTTCTGACAGGATGTAAAGATTGAGGGGCCTGAGGTCTAATATTGGCCTGAGGGTGCCATCTTTTGGGGGGATTAGAAAGTATAGTGAATAACCTCCTGTTCCTATTTGAGCCTATGGAATCAATTCTATTGCTTGTTTGAGTACTAGAGAATGGCCCTCTTCTTGTAACAGAATGGTGTGCTCTGTGGATAGCTTGTGTAACCTTGGTGAATATTTGGAGGAGTGTTTATCAATTCTAGGCAATAGCCATTGCGGATAATTGACAACACCCAGTTGTCTGTGGTAATATTTTGCCAATTTGTGTGGAACTGTTGTAGTCTTCCCCCAGAGGAGAGGTGTGGAGTGGAAGAGAATGAGGGACGTCACTGTTTTGGGTGCTGTGGAGGCTGCATAGAGGTCTGAAATGTCCCTCTATTTTAGGGGTACTGTCCTTTATATGTGTTCCTAAAACTACCATGTTGGTATTGCGGTGGGTAGGTTGGCTTTGTCTGCCAGGTTGATGCCTCCGAGGGCTGTGGTTTGAAACCACCTCGAAACTGAGGTTTACCAAATGACCCCCTATATGGTGCAGAGTAGAGTGCACCCATTGCCTTTGCTGTGTCAGAGTCTTTTCGCAATTTTTCGATGGCTGTGTCTACTTCTGGCCCAAAAATATGTTTTTTGTCGAACGGCATGTTCAACACAGGATGCTGTATTTCTGGCTTGAATCCAGAAGATCGGAGCCATGCATGTCTGCATATAGTGACTGCAGTGTTGACACTCCTAGCAGCGGTATCTGCTGCATCTAGGGCAGATCTTATCTGGTTGTTTGTAATGGCTTGCCCTTCCTCCACTACCTGCTGTGCCCTTTTTTGGTGTTCTTTGGGGAGATGCTGTGTTATGTCCTGCATCTCGTCCCAATGGGCTCTATCATAGCAAGCTAATAGTGCTTGCGAGTTGGCTATCCTCCACTGATTTGCTGCCTGGGACGCAACTCTATTCCCTGCAGCATCGAATTTCCGGCTTTCTTTATTAGGAGGGGGTGCATCTCATGAAGACTGACTATTTGCCCTCTTCCTAGCAGCGCTAACTACAACAGAATCAGGAGGTAACTGGTGGGTGATATAATCAGGGTCAGAGGGTGCAGGTTTGTATTTCTTCTCTATCCTAGGTGTTATGAGGCAGGCCTTTACAGGTTCATTAAAGATCTGATCTGCATGTTTTACCATGCCTGGGAGCATCGGGAGGCATTGGTACCTAGAATATGTTGAGGATAGAGTGTCAAATAAAAAATCCTCTTCTAGTGACTCTGTATGCATTGTAACATCATGATATGCTGCAGCCCTAGCTATGACGTGATTACAGACAGTACTATCCTCAGGTGGTGATGGTACAGAGGGATAGCTGTCTGGATCATTACTTGGAATGGGATCAGGGTCATAAAGATCCCATGGATCAACATTGTCCTGTTGTGAACCGTATGAATGAGTGGGTGGGTGACTGCATTGGTGTAGGGCTAGTAGGTGGGGAGAATGAGGAGGAGAGTGAGGAGGAGAAGACTGAGGAGGTGGTGGTTTCTCAGTCTGCTTTGGCACTTTAGCTGGAGGCTGCATAGTGTCCAATTCCCCCTGAAAAGCTAGCTTCCTCTTTGTTTTTAAAGGAGGTGCTGTAATAATTCTTCCTGTTTCCTTATGGATGTGGATCCTGGATTGTCTTTCATCCATAATTTCTAAAATTGGTTCTACCTCTACTCTTCTTCAGAGGTTTTGTTGCTTTCTTTAAGTCTCTTTGAAAGTCCATGCTCCTCTGTGTATGTTGGCCTTTTCGGCTCCGAAGCATGCTTTTTTGGGATCAAAAAAGATGAAGAGGACGAAGGTTTCAGCTCCGAAACAGGCTTTCTGATTTTGGACTCCGGAAATTGGTGTTTACTGGAGTCGGAAACTGAGCTTTTTGTTGTCTCAGATGTTTTCGGAGGAGTGACCTTTTTCGGTGCCGAACTGGGAGGTTGGTCACCGACAGTCCTTTTTCGGGCCGGGCCATGGCCTTCCGGCAGTGGCGTACCCACGGCCTTGTGTTTTTTCTTTTGTGAGGGTGCAGAGGCAGACGTACTCACATGTTGTCCTGCTGTGATTGGTCTGTCTTCGTCTGATTCCTGCTCGGACTCGGAATCTCTAACTGAGACTGCAGTCTGCATCAATTCTTTCTGTTCTACGTCGAGATAATCTCTGCTCTTCGACGCCATTTCGAGCCTTCTTGCTCTTCGGTCTCTAAGAGTCTTTTTTGATTGGAAGGATCAACAGGCTTCGCAGTTTTCATCCCGATGGTCTGGGGAAAGGCAGAGGTTGCAAACCAGATGCTGGTCTGTGTACAGGTACTTCGCGTGGCACCGAGGACAGATTCGGAATAGAGTCCGAAAACAGTTAATCGAAGAAAAACAACTTGTAACACTTCGAGCTCAACACTAGATGGTCGACTAATGCACAGCAAGTGTATCTGCAGCTACACATGCCATCGAACGAACACACACACACACACATATATATATATTTATATATATATATGGAATCAGAGCTCACGTCGTGAGTTCAAGGCATGTGACTCTGCAAGACCAAAATTAGGGGAAATATTATTTTGCATATATGTACACACGACTATATCCACTGAACACAGCTAATACCATAAACAATGGAATTCAAAAAATTCCAAAAAAGAAAGAAAAATCTCTGAAAATCAGGAACTAGAGGTTTGCACACAATCAGTAACATCAAATAACAGGCTCCTTCATGAATACTTCAAGGCAAATTGCCAAAGGGAAATTCACATCAATGGTACTATAACCACACCCCGTGATAGCCTTGACAGCTACCTTACTGGTGAAGCTATCAAAAGCCTACAATCTTGTGTCCCCCGACATGACATGCTTCTCATTCTAGAGGTACGGAAATAAAATAGCATCAGTGTTGCTAAAGCTCCATTAAAGTCCAACTTCAAGAAGGAAGTGAAGTACTCAATTGTATGTACTAATTGCTAAAAAAAAAAATACAGAAGTGCAAAGTTTACCGTCAACCTTCACTACTATATACAAGTATTTAAACATGTCAATGAAAGACACAATGTGTGCTGTTTCCAAAACAATACTATAGATACCTTAACAAAAAATAAATGTTATAAACCTCATTAGAAAAAATGTTAAATCAATAAACATTGTTATAAAATGCTTTAATAAATAGTTTTCTGAAAGTTATTTTAAGAACATGTCAAACGAAATGTGTTAAACAGAAGAAGTTCCTGCAAAGCAATTTCTGCATTTATGTATAAAATAATTATTCTCAAACATTCATGTTCATGTTGTTCATTGGCCAGAGTTTATACTTTCAGATAAGAACCTCTTTTCACTGGTAGGTTAACTAAACATATGTAGTGTTACATTTTTCCAGTAATTAAAATAAACCTATAGCTTGCCCACTGAGTAACAATAACAAGGCTTTAAAAAGTCAAAACCAAATGCACAAGCCTTAGTTATGATCAATCATATCTCATGAGGTAATCCATCTTTTGAGTTGGCCAACCTTTTCCCTAACGAGATTGAGTACTACACATTAACAGAAAAGAGTGAGGAAAATATTGTTCCCTTCATTGGGCCTGTACTGAAAGCAACAAAATATATATAAAATAAAAAAATAAACATAATGTAATACCACATGTAATTAACATATTCACAAAAGAAAGAGAATAGCCTTCCTAGGTTGCAAAGCTGTTTCACAGACAAGTTGGACTAGGTGGCAAATAAACTCTTTACAATCTATTTACACATAATGGTTGCGGTCACAATGAAAATACAAATGACCAACAGATTCCTAACATTGATTATATTGACAGTGTTTTCTAAATCTGGACATCATACAAAAGGAAAAAAGGTCTTAAAAGAAAGTCATAAAACCTTTCAGCAACATAAATTAAAAAGGAATGGCATGTCAAAAAAAGACCAAAATATTTTAAGTTATTAAATCAAATATACAGAGAGTTTCATTTATTATTTACATATTTACAAATGCACTTTCACAATTAGAAAATAAACAGTGTATCTATGAGATGCACCTCTAGTTTTGCTCATAATTTAGCAAGATCAGTAGGGCAGTCTTTGACAGTTGCTATAGAAAAGTTTATTCTCAAAGGCACTTGTCACATGCTTCAATACTGCAATCCTAATAGTATTTTGTATTAAATAAAAGGTCACTTTTTAACCACAGCTGAATGATCTCTATTGGGTTTGTTCCTGTTACGAAGTTTGCAAGGCAAATTTAATAAAACGTTTAGAAGCAACTAACGTAACAAGTGCAGTGAGCTGCCGTTAATAAAGATTTGAATTGAAGAAAAAAGTTCAAGTTCACACTTTTCCTCAACCAGGAGGTTTTAAAGCCACCATTAAATTATAACATGTAATAAAAGGAAATACATTCTGTAAACAATGTACAATCTCTTGTAATAAACTTTACACAATAGATTGAAAATACAGTCACACTTTCTTTTCTCTGCTTTCAAGCAGATCAGTAAACTTTACAAAAATAGCAACTATCAAAGAACACTCATTTTGCTTACCTGACAGTCATTGAATAATTTATACAAAGGCTAAAGAAACAATAAAAAATAAAAATGTTTACATAAAATAAAAAATTAACATTGACTCCAGATATTTTAGTCCTTAATGCAATGGAGATGTCACCTTTTCTCTCCCATCCCCATCTTGTAGTGTAGGCACAAAGTCTACTGTTGAATGCAGTCTTTACCTCCTTCAGTGTGATTTATTCACATTTTTAACACATCTGTTGTCCAGTTTGCTGTTGCTCGTCCGATGTGGTTTTTTTACTTGGGAGCTCTCAGAAGTGTCCACATTTCCCTTTAAAAATGTTTTTGGGCACGTTTGTGAGAAGTTTTTGTCCTCATCTATTACTATAACCTCTCCCTCTAGGTGCTCCTCTTTCTCTTCTTCTGAATCAAAAGTTCTTTGTGAATGAGAGATGAAACTTTTGCATTCATACTGATTGTCTTTGTTACTGTAAGGCTTGTCTAAGGGATTCCTTATATGAGTTAAAGACTCCCTCTGATTATTTTGTTCTTCTGGTCTTCGCTCCCTTTCTTTTCTTCTTTTTCGAGTCCACCAAATACAAATGATAATGCAAGTCAGCCATACAACACTGAATACAGCACATAGTATTGACACCAAATACACTGCAAAAAAAGAAAACAGAAAAAAAATCATTAAGTTCACTAAAATGTAATTGAAAAAGGTATCAATGCAAAGGAAATACCTGTAAACTGTCATAACTTTGCCTTAATTGTGCTAATAAGGAACTAAACAGTGAAGTAAACTTAAAGTATGTAACATGCTCCTGAATAGTGAATTGCTGTTATGTTAGTTCAAGTCCTTTTTGACACAACTACTAGAATAAATTACTTTGTGAAGGTAACCTGCATGAATCTTGAAAAAGTGGCCATCAAAGGTTGGCCCTTGTAACAGAATGCATAGTTGCTTTTGACTTGTATTCTCTTCTACATGGCCTCTCTAAATGAATTACAATTATTTTCCCCCTTGTGTCAGAAAACAATATGGCGTAGTGACACAGATAAACTCTTACACTGTAGCAAACATATTAGAGGAATCCACCTAGGAACAGACATGACCACTGTTGGAGGGATTAGCAGGGCAAAATTAACAAGAGGCGGTGCAAGCAGAGCTATAGATACTGAAAGGAATAGTCTTCACAGATAAGTAGCATCAATTAAAACTCCATCTCAAACATGTTATGTTGAGGACTGCACAGATGGCATCTCTGTAACACATTAGGCATGTTTAAAGATGTAGAAACTGAAAACAAGCACAATGGATTCAATTTAAAAGTATTTGTTTTAAAAACAAATTTATGGAGCCAATAACCTTAAAATAGACATACATCAAATTAACATCACATAGAAAGCAGATCTATAGATCATAACAGATTATGTTCATACAGGTTGTAAAATGCCATGTGAGTAGTTCCTTCACGTCTTTTAACATATTTTGGAAATATAAGGAGAGCACATTTTCTATCATTTAGACCAGCTCATAAAATAAAATGCAGTGGATGAAAGCATCATTTTAGTCCTCTCTTTTAAAACAAAATCCAGGCTATCATTGCCTTTCCCCAAAACTGCTAGGGCAATAGTAACACCAGTAATTAGAGCACCACAAAACAGCAAATGTGTAGCCCTATACGGTAAGAAAAAACAAGTTATTATTGATATGATTTTTAATTGTTTCATGACATAGCTATGGTTTAACAGTACATAACATGCGTCTGCCACCAAATACTGACAACTTTGTCATTCAAACCATGATCATGTTACGACTGCACAACTAGTCCTCTTTCTTTTAATGATCTGTTCTGCAAATTATTACCATTTAGTGTTCATTGCAACCATGAATACATGGAGGCTTCCAACTTTTAAATGAAATGCATCACACACAAAGCTCTCCATCAGTCTACACAGCTGTTTGAAAAAGGAACTCCACGCCATTGGAGGGTGAAGAATCATGAGGCACATCTATAACCTACTAATGAAAATCTCCAAAAATAAAAAATTCAAACCTCCATCAGGTTTTCTCCTGTCACACCTAAGAATATGGAATCAACTACCTGAAGAACTCAACCCTGACCTACTAGCCTGCAGAAAAGCTTACTTTTTCAGAGTTAACTTAAAGGATTAAGGAACTGACGAATTACATTTCTATTTGTGAAAGGAGGTCACAAATTGTGCACAGACTTTTGCATGAGCATTTACAAAGCCTAGTGGGTTGCAATCCAACCTACTTCATAAATATATATGAGGGAGGAAGGTCACAAATTGTAAGTCGCTACGATGCCATCACAGGAAAGGTGGCCAGCTACAGCTTCCAGACCCCCATGTGTCTGATCACATTTAAATGTAACTTTTTTTCCCTTTTTTTAATGGATCCTTTTTTCTTAAAAAAAAAAAAATATATATATAAATCTGCATTTTGAAAACATTTTTTTTAAAAAAGTTTGCGAGTTGGCAGTTGTCCCTTGGGCCACTGCCTACTCCCCAGCACAAGTTTTATTTCCACTTTCACAAACAGAAAATGGTATCAATGGGGACGCCACCCCCCTCCCTTTTGTAAATGTGTTATCATCTCAACTCAGGAGTCAGTAACTTTACATGTTTTGCAACAGGAGTACTGATACATATCATAATGACCCTTTAATTGGAAGGGATGCCTAAGCACACCCCTGATTAGTTATGTGTTCCTAAATCCATGCTACTCAATCACAAAATGGGTTTAGTAGATTTAAAGAAAGCTATTATGTGGTTACAAACCTTGTAATTTTGTAAATTGCATACTTTGTGACTGCAAAATGGCTTGGCTCTAAAATGTCTAAAGTGCTGTGGGCACAGACATTAGCGTTTTGTGCCACAGGCATTCATCAAAATAGTTTAAGGCACACCTTGTCTTACATTATTGCATACCTGATGTTTATAAAATTAATGCTTTCTCCGTAGCCTGCCAGCTCCATTTTTAAAGTTGTAACCTCTAATATGTCAACATTGCTAAAACTGCTTTCCCGCTTATGCCATCAATATCTAAAATACTTTGGTTATTGTGCAAACTGCAGTGAACATTTAAACTTACCCGAGGATGATGGTCCCACAACAATGGTCTCTATTTTTACTTCTGTAACTGCCAGCATCACAGTACTGTTTTGTCGTTTGGTGATGGCACCAACTACTGAATTTACTGCATTCTGAATTATGTTGTTGTCTTCTTCATTTGGGTGCGAGAAGAAAGACTAAGACAAAAATGGTGTTGGCATTAAACAGATGAAAAAGAAATATCGACTTTAAAACAATAATTCTCTAGCAATCTAGATCATCAATAAATAATTTCTCAGCAAAGTCACAGTCCTTCAAATATTCCCTTTCATTGTTGACCTAATTCTCAAACATAAACCAATCACCAATAAAAACACTGGACTGGAAGGCATGGCATAAAAGAAATGGTGGAAGTAACAAGTTTTATTTTACTTGAAGAGCACAACGTACTCCAACTACTCTTTGAACTGGTTGATTCCTTTCTTGCACTTTACACTTCTAATAACATGGTTTCGGAATGTAGTCAAATGTAGTGTCACCTCAAGTGGGAGTCATGGGGAATTGTGTACTCTTCCCTTTGTCAAAAACAGAATTTCAACGTAATTTGACCACGTGTGGGATCTTTTAAGTCATCAAATTCCAATATAATGTAATTAAAAATAGGACCTATTGGCGCATACATGACCAGTTATTGCACTCTCAGCATGCCAGGTAGTGAACAGATCCACAGACCCAAGTGCTGAGGGCTTTGATGTTGAACTCCCATCCTTGGTTGTTTACATCCCTTTTTTAATTTTTTTCTTGTGTTTTTCACCTTTTAGTTTGAATGTCTCTTGAAGCCTGACACCCCAGTGGCCACAGGATCTCTGGAATTTTGATGACCTCTTCTCACCAGTGGTGCCATGTACGGTCTAACACCAGAGGTTCCCACAAGTAACAGAGTGATTTTGTACCAGAAAGTTTGGCCAAGGCAAGTACATCTTTGTGAAGTTAATAGAAGGGAATAGCAGGCTTTGTGCAAGGAGCTACATGCACACCTCTCAGCCCCGTTCCAGGGGTTGTCTAGGTCTACATTTTCTGTTTTGCCCCCAGTGTCCTGAAAGGTCTCTTAAACTAGCATTTCCCTACTGAGGTCAGAAGAGAAATTCCTTTGTTGTAGGAGATGTCCTTGTGTGGATTTCTATCAAACCTTTCATAGCGTACCAATCCTTCTTATATGAGTTGGTAGATACAAATGAAATTTTAGTCCTGTGTAATTGTAATTTATCAGAGTTTCCAACAGAATTCTCCAGGCGAAGCTCCTCTCACAGCATGTTCTCGGCAAAAGACTGCTTCCTTTTGGCTGGCCTTTGTCCAGGTTGGTTATGTGCATATAACATTTATTATGTTTAAAATCAGGTTTTCAACTTGAGTGGTTACCTTAGCTGGATCAGCACCTACAATGTATTTTTCTGCCTGACACTGCCTTAAAATCTATGTTCCATCACCTATTGACATTTTGCCTGCCCCCTCTTCTTATAGAGCACCTGCTACTTATGCCAGCTCTAGACACTTTCTATATGCTTCATAACAGTGGTTCCCAACCTTTTGACTTCTGTGAACCCCACTTTATCATTACTGGAACCTGAGGACCCCCACTAAATCATGACTGGAATCCAGGGACCCAGGCCTAAAGATTGTTGATGATTTGAACTGCAAAATAATACACACAAAATACAGAAACAATCATTCCATCAAATCGTTACACAAATTATAACATTGTATTTATTTGCAAACAAAATAAAAAATAAAAAAAAGTTTAATTTAAATAGGAAGGTGAGAACTTTTCTAAATTCAACTGAAATCCACACATCCTTCGTACTATAGCCTGTCTGTTTGATGAACCTTTAATGCTCCCACAAATCAATTTGAGGACACTAATTTAATTTTTAGCCTCCAATTTCATATTCCTCGAAATTTCCTTGACACATAAATGTTAAATTGTACATTTAGCCACTTTATTTAAATACACTTTATTAATCTGTTAACATTAGTTAATATTCTAAGCAGTCATAAACCGCTCGCCCCCCCACCCCCGATGAGGGTTTGCAGACCCCGAGGGGCCCCTCGACCACAGGTTGGGAACCACTGCTTAAGAGTATTAGTATTTGTAGGATCATACATCAGCCTTAGGGTTTCTGCATCAGAACTTCAACACTGCAGCCCTTGTGGGTCTTCTCTCACTGGTGCTCTAGAGGCTGATCATTATAGCAGAAATTGCAGTTTGACTTCTAAAACTGGCCTCATACTCTTGAAATTGTGGCTCACGTCTTTTCAGGTACTGCTTTCACAAGTGCCTTCCTCCTCCAACCCAGTCACCCCTAACTCCGATGAGCCTCAGCCACCCTTGAAACCCTGTTCCTCTTGGGAGGGTGTGATGCCCCATCCTTGTATCTCACGGATCTTCATATTGCCAGTAAATGCCACTGGTTGTTTGACATTGCAGAAGCTAAATTTTCAGGACAAACGTGAACAGATGTGGACAATTTACTCCCAGCCATACTGCATATCCATGATCAAAACACAGTGTTGACCGCCGGTAAACTGTGGACAGCAAACCTGTACTCTTTGTATGATAGTTTTTCAGCCTCATGGCCTCTCTCTCTCTCTCATTGATGGGAACCTGCCAAACACACTGAACTTAGAATAGTGAAACTTATAAAAGTGAAACTTAGAAATTGGGGTTTTAGTTGAGGGTGATAATTACAGATACTTCCCCACACCGAAAGCAGGGATAAGGAAACTTTAGAAAAATACCTTTTGTAAAAAATAAAAAAAAACACACACACACATATTTCTATATCTATATTGTACTGGTAATTGTTAATTATAGTTAGGGCCAACTTTTTCCATAGACAAAGCATTTTTTGCTTTGCCAATAACTTTGGAACCATTAGACAAATCTTTACAAAATCTTCAGACCTGGTATGCCAACTAGTTCAGCTTCTGTCTTGAAAGTTTCAGGGTCATTCATCAAGCGGGGCCTGAGCAAAAGAGGGGGTGTGGGTCCCAAAACATTTTTTCCCCATTCTGTCTCTATGGAGATTTTGCATTATTTAGACACAGCTGCAACCCATATTACTGGACTGAATTGCACTACATTTAGCAGGTAGCTAGATCTTGGTCCCCAGATTGTGCTTTTTGTGATTTGGTGTAAATCTGTTCAGTAGTTTCAGATCTGTTGAAGGAAAAATAAATGTAAATATCTAGAGGCGCTGACACACGAGCAGAGGATCTGCAGATCCGAGGGCAAAGCAAGGCCCTGACTGGTTGGTCGCAACCTGACTGAAAAGTTGCAGCTCCCATTTTGTTTCTCACATTGTTTGGGGGTGGGGAATAATAGTGTAAAAACATATAAGGGGTCAGGATACAGATATCCTGACCCCATAGATCACATGGAGGGATCCCACAGGGACCCCGCATGGGAAATAAATGTGCCTAATTTTTTGTTCAGACAATCTGCGGATCCACCATGTAGCTCAGCATGCCTCCACCCCCCCGACCCCCAGTGTAAACTTGCGAAGGATCCTCTGACCCAAATAAAAATTTAAAAATCTACACCCTACTGCTTTCAACCCATGCCCCTTCGGCTGTGCACGGCGTGGGTAAGATGTAAGCAGGGGGTCTGACTGCAGGGCCTGGCCAAAAGTGGTGCATAGCGCTAGCTGTATTAACGTGCAGTAATTTGATATTACTTTTCATTTAAGAAATATAGAAATTCAATGTTCTACTTTGATTGATGTTTTACACATACAAAACCATAGAAATTTTGTAGTTATAGTTATATTTATGTTAAGAGATTATAACTTGTGCTGGAGAGTAACTTTATAGTTTCTTAACATAAGTATAACTAGAAGTAGAACTATACCTGCTGAATCTCTATGGCTTTGTATGGTTAAAGTGTCAACCTAACTATAACATCCCTGTAACCTTTGTTTTTCCCCCCAGTGGGGGGGGGGAAAAAGTGTGTGTGTCAACCTTTACCAGTGAATTGGACCGTAATAAATATTTCAAAAAGTCCAAAAATGAAATTTGCAGCCGTTTCCTAGCCGCAGATAACATTATTACATTTGTTATTTAATCTCAATGCTTTCCTATGGAAAAGCCAAACCTGCTACAGTGAAAGAAGCTTTAGGGTCTTTTCAGTGTAAGTGCATGTTTACCATTAAACTTTTACATGTCCTACCTTTAAATACCATGCACACTACATTATGGGAAGGCCGACTTTTTCATATTTAAAAGGAAGGTTTACACCTGATAAAAGGGGTTATTTTGACAGGTCAAATTTGCAGTTTTAACACTGGACAGGCAGGCTACAGAAGGTGGGCCTACAGGCATGTTTAAACTGTCACTAGTGGATAGTAACATGGGTGATGTGCTTACCTTACAGGCACTGGTATACGTTTGTACCAGATGGACTTATAGGGACCATGGGGACTTACAGGCAAGTTAAATATGCAAATAAAGGGTATGCCAATTTCATCATGTTAAAAGAGGCAGCACAGTTACTTTAACAGTGTTTAGCAGGAGTAAAGTGCAGAGAGTTCTACAGTAAAACCAGACAAGGCAAAATTCTGGGGGTACACCACAAAAAAAGATGCCAATTTCCAATAAATGGTACCCAAGCTTCCTCCAAGGCTTGCTTTTTAGATGGTCCTCTAAGTACCCATGGATATCTCTTCTGTCACTGACATTTTGACTATTCCTAGAAACAATCCCACTGCCACTCTCAGAAGTCATCCCGACTTATGGTGGTTTTCGACAACCTCTCTGTCTGGGCCCGGCTTCTGATTTGTGTAGGTAGTGTACCGGGATTCTTGTATCTTGGCTCAACTAACCTTTGGGTCCTCGTACAACTCTGGAACAGGTCTTTCTTCTTCAGATGCCGCACTGTTTCCAGTTAGAGAATATGTCTGTTTGGTTGCAAGATTTTTCGTAACTAAACTGATGACGGTTTCTCTCTCATAAGGAGGTGACCTCGGAGTGCATGGTACAGATGACACCTACCCAAACTCTCAAAGTGGATGTAGGAACTGGTCTAAAACCTCTCAGTGCCCATTTTACTTGCCAAATTGTGGTGTCACATTAATTAATATCAGACTTGCAAAGACTTTTCTGAAGAAAATTAACATATCAGTTCAAACTGTATTTGCAGTTCAAACTGATTTGCATATAGGGGATGTTTGCCTAGAGCGGCAGACTGGGTGATATATTTGGAACGTGGTTCTAATTAATTGCCTGTGGCGGAGATTAATTCAAGCATTCCTTCCATAAAAACTGGGGACTGACAGTATTCTCAAACTATCCTTTCAGAGCTATCATACTACATTATTAGCAAAACAAACCATTTGAACTTCTATACAACAGTTCAAATGTTCTCAGCAGTTGAAAAATACTCTTAAAAACATGACTCATTGTATCAAGGGAGGAATTGTTACAAAGGTTATACTTCAAGTTGCCCTCTCAACTCTTCTTCAGACCATTAACTGATAGAATATTAAATCTTGTTTTAGTCAGAGGTAACTGTGAGCTTCGTCTTAAGATTTAATGCATTAATAGTGGAGCTATAGTTGGGTATTTAGCAACAGACCTAATGACGTAATTAGTTAACCTCTTTATTAATAATGCAGAAATGAAGGTACTGTTATTATAAACAATACATTACTCAGGGTAGTACTTTAGGTGAGTCAAAATACTCTATCATGCTAATACCACAAAGTAATAAAGTAAGCTTGAGGTTCTGAAGCCAAGATTGTTTCACAACCATCTGGAAGCAACCATATCTAGAATAAATCTTCTGTGAGTGAGTTTGCTAGTAGGTCCACAATAAACCAGCAGCATTAGTGGAACCCCAATTATCTGGATGCTAACGTAGCTCCACACTGCAATAGATACACAATAACAGCAGTTGGAGAAACCTTTTTCGAAGCCTTATAAAGGGCCTCATTACGAGTTTGGCAGCCGTACTCAAGACCGCTGGATTACGGGCTCCCCAGGGGGCTGGTGTGACTGGCGGCGGCAGCAGGGTGGGTGTGTAGAGGGCAGTATAATGGAGCCATTGCTGGCCATGCTTTCCTACCTTGGCACGACAGGTGGACTGTGCCTATGCACCATGTCCTGCACGGGACAGTGCGCCCCTGAACCCCAAATTTTTATGTGATAAAATGTTTTCACATGCGATATGTGAGGCGTGCCCCCCCCTGTTACTGTTGCTAAATGCTTAGTGATGGATTTTAGGCATGTTTCTGCAGCTAAAAAGTCTTCATGTGTTTGAACAAAAGCACAGAACACGATCAAATTATTAGTATGTCTTGAGCTGCCCATTGGTTTTCATGCATGATTCAGCAGACAGCGCAGTTGCAATTAAAACAAACTTCATGCCCATTATTCCGCATTTTTGGGTCCCAGGTAGTCACCAGAACAAACTGTATAGGGCAGTGGTTCTCATCCTTTTGAGTTCTGCGGACCCCCACTTTATCAATACTGGAATTCAGGGACCCTCACTGAATCATTATTAGAATCTAGGAATCCTCCCTTAAGCGATTACTGAAAGCCAAGGACCCCGGACTAAACATTGTTGGTGATTTGAACCGCAAAATAATGCACACAAAATTCAGAAAGAAGCACTTCTAAAAAAATATTTAAAAAAAATGCAATAGGAATATTAGAGCTTTTCTAAATTCAATTGAAGCCACACATTGTCGACACTATCATATTCTATCCTGTTTGATGCACCTGCACTGCTTCAAAAAATCAATCTGAGGATCCTAATTTAATTTTAGCCTCCAATTTCAGATTCTTTGAAATTTACAGTGTTTTAAAATGTGAAATTGTACATTTAGCCACCTTATTAACATACACTTTATTAATCTGTTAACATTATTTAAATTTTCTAATCAGTCACGGACCCCCTGAGGAGGCGAGGCTTTGCGGACCCCCAGGTGTCCCCGGGCCACAAGTTGAGAACCACTAGTAAAGAGCCTTTGGCTTGCCTCAGAATTGATTTATTTATGATTTTATATAGCAAAGACTTGGCCTGGAGGCATTAGAGCAGTTTACAATAAAAATGAAACATATCAATAACTAGTGGATAATACAAAGATACACTCTTGGAGGAGGGCGCGTCAGGATACTCCTCCTGGGCAATGGTGAGCTTTATGTATACTCATAACATAGCAATGAAAAGCAGGTAATACGAGCCAGTGGGACAGACACTATACCATGTGATGTTGATCAGAATTTTCTGCCTGGTGAGGCTGAGATGCAACCACAGAAAGCAGGAAGAGAAGGAAGGCGTAAACCCAAGTGTCTTTTTGAAGGTATGATGTAGTAAGACCAGGGCTTGGAGGGAGGGTGTTCCAAATTGTTGTGATGCTTTTAGACAAAGATTGGTTCGTGCAATGCTTCCGACTGACAGTGAGGGGATTCCAGGAAAAGGGATTGAGCGCTTCAACCCCAGTTGGCGTTTACATTTTTTGTTTCTCCGTTCGGTACGTGGGTGAAGAGGAGTGAAGTGCTATAAGAGTAACCCTCTATGGGAAGGCACTTAAGGGTGCGTAGAATAGGGGTGATATGATCCAATGTTTTGTGTCCATTCTTAAAGCAAGCTGCAGCCACGAAGGACTGCTCTGATCAGACTTAGGTGAAATTTGGGGATGTGTGCGAGGAGTGTGGTCCCATAATTGAAGAGAGAGAGGGTGAACGCATGGACAACGGATTTTAGCTCCTGCTCTGGTATGAGATGCCAGATTCTCCTCAGCAGCCCTAGCTGGAACTGGGCACTTTTAGCCATCGGTGAAATATGGCTCTGGAGGTTCAGATATAATTAGAAGCCGAAGCCTAGTGATTCAGCATTCTGAATGATGGATGGAGCCCTCCAATCGGGGAAGTATTCCATCCAGTCTTGAATCAATGTATTAGCTTTCTTTGGAGCAATACTAAGAAAATCTGTTTTCACTGGATTTAGTCTGAGGTGGTTAGTTATCCTCTTATACAACACCCTAAATATAATTCAAGACTCGTTCACTGTTTTAGAGTGTCTAACAAAGCCTGGAGGTTAACTGTGTTAAAAGCAACAGAGAGCTCAAGGAGCACAAGAAGACAAGAATTTCTGGTGTCAAGGATGCGCAGAACATTGTCGACAATCTTCAGAACTGCAGTCTTAGTGCTGTGGTCCTGATAGAGGCCGGATTGAAATGGTCAAGGAGGTTGTTCTCCTGGGCGGCTATGCAGCTTTCAACCACCTTATGTAGCAGAGGCAGGGTGAGGATTGGATGGAAGTTGTTCAAGTCTCGGGATGCAATGATTCATTTTTTAGGATAGGAGCAGTTACCCATTTTAGACTGCCTGGGAACGAGGTCAGGAAGGAGTTGACCAGTGTAGTCCATAGGGGGAGTAGCAGTTTGGCTAGGAATTTGCTGAAGGAGCCCTTAATGGTGGTGCTGACATAATTTGAGGGTTTCACCTTGGATAAAGTTGTTAGATGTGTCTCTGTGACTGGGGAGACAGAGGATACAGATGCAGTGCCTTGTGGGCTAATTTTGCCTCTCCAATGTTTTTGAGGATGACCAGAAGTGTGATGTTTAGGTCTTTTACTTTTCTGCTGAAGAGCTCTACGGAGCTGTTGCACAGGGCATCTGAGGGCTTCCTTTTGCCAAAGAAGGTTTTAGAGTACCTGGGAAAGGAGGTGTGGGTCTATTGTATTTGTTCTTGAGAATTGCTTCAGCAAGAATTCCATGCAGTAACTGGGTCTGTGTGTCCCCTTGCTGAACTATCAACAAGATGTTTGTGAGGGCTAAGTCAGCCAGGGATTCAGTATCAATGTTAACAGTGTCCCTGAAACAATTGTTTTCTTTCTTTGGTTGTACACAGGTTTTCATGTTTGTGAAGAACTCTGTGAAGGAAATCTACCGGTGGTCTGTCTAAGTTGGGGGTCACTGGTGACTAGGAGTTGCTTTCTGAGATGATCAGGAACCAGAGTGGAACTTTTGCAGTTTGTGGGTTTCTGGCAGTGCCGGTGGAAGTAACTTTTGCCGAGAAATGCTTCAAAGTTGTCCACAGGATTATTTCCTTTGGAGCCACAGTCAAGGCTGAAGTCACAGAGAAAGATAATATTGTTCAAGCTGATTAACTGGGCTGTGAAGAATTCAATGCACTCTTCAAGAAGGTGTTGGTTTGTCAGGGTGAGTTGTGGATCACGTTCATCCTGAGGGCAGTGAAGGAGATTTCTAGAGTTAAACACTCAAAGGATTGAAACAGGGGATCAGAGTAGCTCACAGCATAATGGGTTTCTGTGAATGGTGGCTAGGCCACCCTCTTGTCTGCCTTCCCGATACCAGCATAGAGTAGAGGGGAGGTAGAAGAAGGAGCAGTACATTGTTGGCGGTATCATGAGCCAAGATTTGGCGAAGACCATGATGTCAATGTTGTGGTCATTTATCATGTCCGAGATTCCAAGGTAGCATTGGACTGCAGAGCAGCAGTTGTGCAGCATGTAAATGAGGGAAGAACGGTAGAGTTTATAAACCGGTAGTCCGAGATATAGAGTGGGAATTTGGACCACGCTGTGGGATGGGTTGAGATTTTGGTTGAATGTGTTATGGCCCCAGGGGAATTTGGTTTCAGAATATGGTGGGGATAGGAAGGATATTTTATCTTTTGCTGGTGTCCTGAGTGTTGGAGGATTTGGTGGTTTCATAACTCTGAAAAGTTATACAGGTCATTGGCTCTGAGTGGAGATTATGCCGGATTGGGTCCTGAGGAGCGATTGTTTCTGGGGAAACGGTTTAAAAATGGGTTCTTGTTCTGCTCCAGGGTTTGAGGGAAGCAACTGTGAGATGAAAGCGAGTTGCTGATATGAGAGAAGACTTGAGAAAGGACGTCTATTTTTTTTTTCTTAGATATGATATAGAGGACGGGAGTTCCAAGTAATAGGAGCAATGCTGTACAGATGAAGGTAGCGGTTTGTTCTATTTCTTCGGTGCATGTTTTGGGGGGTGCCTGCGATCCGGAAAAGTCAGAGGGGGAGGGCGGTGTGGCGAATTTAGGTAAGAATGTTTCAGACGGTGAGGGCTCATGGTGGACGAAGAGGCCGTGGGACATGTTAATGGGATAGCGAGTTGTCAGAGAGAGAATTGAGGGAAAGATGTTGGTCTTTAAGAGATAGGTTGGCTGGCAGGTAGAATTGTGGAGATGGTATAGAGAGTGTGGGTAGTTGTCTGGATAATGCAGTGGTGTTTGGTGGGAGGTTGTACGAAGGTGGGATATTGATGGCAGTTGAGAGTGTAGGAGGTATTGTAATTTGTTGAGGGTGGAGTAGTCTGGGATACGGTGTTGAGTGTTAGGGGGATGAGGTGGAAGGAGTAGAGCATGAGGGGGGACAATTCTGATGGTACAGGATGTGAGTCAGGTGTAATGGGTCTGACAGTGGGAAAAAGGTGCTTACGAGGGCTAAGATCTTAATGTTCACTCAAAACAAGATTGTCACTCTGTTGAAGGTGGGTATGGCAAGATTACCAGGGAAGTCAAATGGAGAAGGACTTTTCAGTGACCGTGTGGTGGTGTGGACCTTATTTTGTAGATACATTAACCAAAGGCCAGTGTCATAGTGACCAGGAGGAGGCAGGTTTGAGATTACTTTGCACATGCAGTCGTAATGGTTTGCAAAATGGTTTGTCTCTTGGGGTTTTGTTAAATTATCAAGTCTAACACAGTAGTGATGGTGTTCTTCTATACACCACCACCACTTTAATTCCTAGCATGCAGGGACACACGCCAATAGGTCTGGCGTTTGATGCCCACGTTTGGCTTTAGCAATGTTTACAAATGTTTTTTATAAAGTGTACGGGGGTACTTTTGGTTCATAAATGCAAACTCTGCAAGAGCAGAGTGACGTCCCTCAGAGGGGTAAGCCAATGGCTGAAGCCAGATGAACCTGTTCCCCAAGCTAAATGCTGTGGTGTATGGAACAGAAATGTGAATTCCACTCTGGTAGACCGATGGATGAACATAGTTAGCTGAAAGCCCACCAGTAGGTTTACAGTATATATAATTTCATTCCATTAAAAAAACCTCAGAAACTGCAAATACCTTTTTATGAACAGCCAATTCTGCTGAATGCAAAATAGTATGTTAAACATTTGGCAATGCCTTAGCAAAACAGACATTTACAAATCTGAACTGAAAGTAGATGGAATATATGTTACTTACAATTGCAACTTCCACTGCTTTTTCTGTAGTATAGGATAAGTCACACAAAACTACTAGCAATCGGTCCCTTGAAACCGTTCTTGTAGCAGGTAAATATCTTATTTCAGAGCAGATATTTTCCACAGTCGTGCCCTGCAGATAACAAGATGTTATATGGCATTAGTAGGGAACCATTAACAGTTGCCACATATTTGCAAAATACAGGTCACAGAGTCAATAACAAAAAGAAAATATTTATGCCACTTGTCACAAAATGTGGTGTGTCACACAGGGTTGGTCGCCAAACAAGAAGGAACGCGAAAGAATAGAGAAAAAACAGAACAGAATGAAAGAATTGCAGATTGGTGATACGTCCATTCTTTAATCCCCAGCATTCCAAATTTTGTTAACAAATGAAAATCCCTTCCTTTTACGCCTTACGACATTTGAACCAACACTGCCTTTAAAAGTCACAAACTCTATGGCTAGGCTAGGCATCACAACTTGTGCTTTGCAGGTTTGTCCTTTGAAAATACCTTCTATACACCTTTCGTAATAAATCCTCAGCTGTGGCTGCTGCAGATGTCATTGGGGGGGGGGGGGGTGTGAGGGAAGGGGGAGAGGGACGGGAAACAAATAATAATAATATAAAAAAAAACAGACAAAAGAAAGAAAATAAAATCCGTTCTTGCCATCGCAGCCTCCTGCCGCCTCGCTCCTCTGGTGTTCCAGCATTCACTGGGACACCAGCACAGACTCCCCAGCAATCCTGGTTAAACTTAGCATGAGAGCAGCATCAGGATTAGTCTGAGTGGCTTGGTCTGCAGCTCAGACATCGCAGTTGAGCCTGTGCTGTTTCTTCAGCCCGGTGCATGTGTGTATGGCCAGCCAAACACACATGCACACTAGTGAACAGACCCCAATTTCCCCTCCCCTCTCCAAGGCCCAGCATCGTCCCTCCCTTCACATGCTGGCTGAGCCTGCAGCAGAAAAATAAAATGATAATGAAATACTGTTTTATTTTTCTGCTCCTGGCTCTTAGCCATTGCAGAGGAGCCACCCCTGTAAATCCTTCTCTCAATCAACATTAACCTGCTGATGCTCACAGTCTATAACTGGTCAGTTTGCTTAACTACTGCTCTGTACAAACATACTCCCTCTCTTCATGCCCACTTTAGCTGCAAACAGACTCGGACCAATTACAAGTTATTTCTCCAGGAACCAACAGACCTGTCAGAAAAATGTCTACTTTTCAGGTGGCCTGCAGCGTATCCAGTGCTTAGGTTGTAAATGAATGAGGGCCAGTGTCCAAAGCTCTGCTCAGAAGCCTGAAGAGGATGCAATTAAATGTCATAGCGCCAAAAAGCTAGGCTTCGTAGTCTTCAATCCATCTCATGCCTCTTTTATCGACTACCAGACACTCCCTGTTCCTTTACTGCACTCTTGTAGGGTCTCAGTCTTCCTCATCATTAGTCTTTCTGATTAGTTTGTTTTTCCCTCTCTTGCTGTTGTTCAAAGGCCAATGCAGACAAATAAGTGCTGGGTCCTAAGAATGAGTGGCGGCAACCAACGGCTTAAATTAAGCCCTAAGCGTAACTCTAGGCAGATGGTGCTTTTTTTCTAAACAGAACACTCCCCCTTCAAATGAGTATATTTGAAGAGCTTTGGCTTTACCAAACCAACCTTCAGCAATGAATTGTTTGTTGCGGCGGTGTACTATAGACGTATTACATGTAAACTCAAGACGTACTATTCTAAGATGCAATTAGTGTATTAACCACTCCTATGTAACCTGTTCTCAAACAATGATATGCTATTTCACCACCTTATGTCTTAGTTACCTGCGAAGGAAGGGGTTCACTAAATGCGTTTCCATATGCAAACAGTGGTAGAATATGCCGGTATTAAAGCAGAATAAAGTTAATATGGTTAAATGTAATCAAGTCTAAAACTGAGTTTTTCAATATCTGCAGAAGAAAAGCAGTGAAGGTTCGGTAGTTCTGTGCATTTGAGAATGTGATTTTCAGGAAAAAATTCTGGAAGATATGGATGCTTTAGAAAGATCTAGCTGCTTTAGAAAAGACTTTGACATCTCTGGTTTCCAGTACAAGTCTGCTTTTGCTTCTGGGCCATCTTTGTCTGCATGATAAATTTTGGAGACTGACATCGTATTATTGTGTTGAGGTCCAAGCTTTATAGGTGAAGTAGCCCTGTCTGACCTTTATTCTTGCCTCAATATGTAACCCATACACTTTGTAGAGACTAGGTGTAAAGTGGTCAAATGTCTTAATTAATGACAAGAGTCCAGCAGTGGAATGGAGGCTAGCTTTAAGTAGGCTGGGAAGAGGAGGCAGGCAGACCTGTAAGAACTTCCTTGTAAATTGCAAACGTGATGTTACGAGGGAGTGAGCTACTGTCTTTCAGTCAGTTGGTGACATAGTGTTGTAATTATTAGAAGGTGGAAAGTGTAGATGGAAAATGGTTGCTTTAGTGACTTTATTATTCTGCTGAATCATTGACAGAAGAATTACGTGTTAATCCTAGTGATGTCACTGTGGATGACAGAGATAATCAGAATCAGGAATCCCTTCTTTGAGTTTGATAACTTATTGTGTATTAAGGAGTTTTGAAATAGAGTTGGGGCCCATGCACACACTGAAGGGTAAGGACTTCTATAACATAGCAGAGTAAGATGAGCCGTTGGGAGATATACATAGAAAAAAGTGAATGCCATGATAGAATCTTGATGGGGACCACAGAGGACTCTCAGATATGGAATCAATCAATCAATCAATCATTGAATTTGTAAATCGCTCTACGTACCCGCGAGGGTTTCAAGGCGCTGGACGGGGGGGGGAGGAGGGGGGAGGGGTTTGAGCTGATGTTACTGATGTTACTGATCGAAGCCCCATGTCTTCTGAAGGTGAGTAGGTCTTGAGTCTGTCGCAGGTTGGTAGGGAGCGTGTTCCAGGTTTTGGCGGCAAGGTATGAGAAGGATCTGCCGCCAGAGGTTTTTCATTGGATGCGGGGGATGAGGGCGAGGTTTGCGGAGCGGAGCTGACGGGTGGGGGTGTAGAAGCTGAGCCTGTTGTTCAGGTAGGTTGGTCCGGTGTTGTGGAGTGCTTTGTGAGCGTGGGTAAGAAGCTTGAAAGTGATCCTCTTGTCCACGGGGAGCCAGTGAAGGTTTCTCAGGTGGTGGGAGATGTGGCTGCGGCGGGGTATGTCGAGAATCAGCCGGGCGGAGGCGTTTTGGATGCGTGGGAGGCATAGTAGGTCTTTTGCTGGGATGCTGTGTAGAGTGCGTTGCCGTAGTCTAGCCTGCTGCTGACGAGGGCCTGTGTCACCGTTCTTTTTGTTTCTGTCGGGATCCACTTGAAGATCCTACGGAGCATGCAGAGTGTGTTGTAGCAGGAGGAGGAGACTGCGTTGACCTGTTTAGACATGGTGAGGGAGGAGTCGAGGAAGAAGCCCAGGTTGCGCGTGCGTGGCTGGTTGGTGCCAGTGGGGTTCCAAGTGTGGTAGGCCACCAGGTGCCATCCCAGGCGGAGGGGGTGGGTCCTAGGATGAGGACCTCAGTCTTGTCCGAATTGAGTTTAAGATGGCTGCTTTTCATCCATTTGGTAATGGATTCCATTCCCTTGTGGAGGTTGTTTTTGGCTGTGCGTGGGTCTTTGGTGAGCGAGAGGATGAGCTGGGGGTCGTCGGCGTAGGTGAGAATGTTGAGGTTGTGTTGTTGGGCTACTTGTGCTAGGGGGCCATGTAGATGTTGAGCAGCGTCGGGCTGAGGGATGAGCCTTGGGGGACGCCGCAGATGATGTCGATGGCTTTGGAGCGGAAGGGGGGGAGGCGGACTCTCTGGGTTCTGCCGGAGAGGAATGAGATGATCCAGTCGAGGGCTTTTCCTTGGATTCCGGTTTCGTGGAGGCGTGTTTTTAGGGTGCAGTGGCAGACTGTGCCGAAGGCGGCAGATAGGTCCAGGAGGATGAGGTCTGATGTTTTGCCGTTGTCCATTTGACGTCTGATGTTGTCTGTGGCGGCGAGAAGGGCGGTCTCAGTGCTGTGGTTTCGCCTGAAGCCGGATTGGGAGGGAGCCAGGATGTTGTTGTCTTCGAGGTGGCTGGTTAGTTGTGTGTTGACTATATTTTCAATCACCTTCGCGGGGAAGGGGAGTTGGGAGATCGGTCGGAAGTTCTTGAGGTCGTTGGGATCTGCTTTGGGCTTCTTGAGGAGGGCGCCGATTTCGGCGTGCTTCCAACTTTCCGGAAACGTTGCTGTTTCAAAGGTGATGTTGATGGCCTTCCGTAGTTGGGGGGGGGGGGGGGGGGAGGGGGGGGCCGATGGTGGAGTCGGCCTTGTTGTATACGTGGTGGGGGCTGGAGTCTGACGGAGATCCTGAATGGATGGAGTTCATGATCTTGCGTGTCCGTGTCGTTGACGTTGGTCCAGGAGGTCAGGCGGTTTGCACAGGTGGAGCTTTCGGGGGTGGGGTCTGGCGTGGGAGTGCCATTGAAGCCGTCGTGGATGTCGGTGATCTTTCGGTGGAAGAAGGTGGACAGTGCGTTGCAGAGTTCTTGGGATGGAGGGATGTCGTTGACGTTGTCCTATCTCTCCAGTTGGGATTGGTTTGACATAAGAGAGAAGACCTAGTTTAACAGTTCATCAAAAGCCCAAGCAGTGTCTGAGTGCAGAGAGTAACCATCAGTGATCGCTGCTGTGAAATCAAGTAGCATTACTAGACATATGTTTCTCCATCTAGTATCCAATTAAAATTGTCTATGTTCTTCAGAGTGTCCGTCTTAATGATGCAGACAGGGCAGAAGCCAGATTAATGGTTAGAAAGATGTTCAGAGTTGATGTAGAATGTCGTGTGTAGAAATACATTTCCCAGTGGCTTTGCACAGAAAAGAGAGACTGGATATAAATATATAGTTGGACAGTAAGTTGAGATTCAAGAGTTGGTTTCTATAGATTCTGGATGTTCTTCCTGTGTTAGAAAACCCATCAAACACCCCAACTGGTATTATGAAGAACTGGTAGAGAGGCTTTTGTTATCATGTGGAGTAAAGTACATATCGACTGCAAAACCTTCTGACCTGTACAGCCAGAGGTGCTCTAAGACTTGCTTAAAGAAAGTATATGCTTGATATGGTACCACCTCTTTTTCTCATGTAGCAAAAACATATGTAGCTGGATTCTTCTTCGGAATGTTGGCTAAAAACATACCAATGCAGGACACAATGCTAGGCGTTTGTGATTGACACAATGGTTCCATGGATTATTCTATTAATGATGGGGAAGAATTTTTCTGATCAGCGTGCCTTAAGCACTGCAATGGACTGCACACTGTGTGATAAAAATGAACATGGACTAGAATTGTTTCACTGACCGGCCCAGTCATGAAACTTTACTAGAATGTTTAACAGGTGTTGTAGGTCAGCATACAGGCAAGGCCACAGTATAAAAGGTTGAGATCAAAGTTGGGGTGAATACATTGTGTTTGCGCCCTTAATAAAGGACCTGACTTCAGTACACTCACAGGCAAAAGAATGGGATTCAATACTGTCAATAATCATTCAAGTCTACAAAATGATGTTGTGAAATGTGTATGGGGTCAAACTGACAGTTTTCACCTTCCCCAAAGCAGGTAATACATCTTTAATGGGCCTAAGATTGGGTGAATAATTTCAGTCCTCGTTATATAGTAAGGTACCTTGTATAAAAGCCTGGACTGGTCATCACAGAAGAGAAACATCTTTTGTGGAACCCAAGAGCACCCATTTAACACTCCAGCAAAAGGATTTGGAGTATTAATGTGATGGAGATGAAAAAGAGGAACCACACATTTTGGGTATTTTCTCTCAACTGCATCAAGTGAAAAAATACTCCCACTTCCACCGGATAACACAAGCTCTTATGGGATAAAGCAGTCAATTATCTTCAAAATAGTTCAGACGTTGTTAGAGGGGAAAAAAGCAAGCGGTTCTCCTGGACTAAAGCATGAGTACTTTTAGTACTGTCTAAGCAAAACCATGGTTTTAGTTTGGTAGAAATGTTTTGCTGAAGTTAAGTAAAGTGTCTTTTACATCACTGTTTTGGTGCATAATTGTCAACGATATTCATACAGTGAAGAAAAGCATAGACATTTAGAATAAAAACAATTATGCAGCTCTAAATCCTGAGCCTATTGTGTAGAGAGTGTGTCTTTAAACAGGCCAGCGTACTAACAGCAACTTCCAAAATCATGCCTCTTAACCGAGATCTTGGTTCCAAACAAAAGTCAGTTTCTCATAACAAGATGTTTTTCACCCTGGAAGGGGGATCATAATCAGCAGCTTCAGGCAGGCAGCATTCAGTGAATAACTGAAGGTTTCTTGATCCGGCACAGTGCTTATTTACTTTTCGTAAGGTGCTACTAACAGCTTGTAACAAATGTAACAAATGCAGTGTTTTGTAACGTGTTACATGGAGACTAAGCTGCCACAGTAGCAATGACCAAGAGTGGAGTTGTTCCGGACCTACCATTAAAGTGATGTTGATGACATTCAAAGCACGCCCGAGCATGAAACACATTCAGATGAAATACAAGCTTTAAATATGGAAAGAAAGGAAAAAGGACATGGATCTACGTTAAAAATAGATTTCTCAACTCTTCACACAAGTTTTATCAGCCACTTTGCAACAAACCGTTTTTACTCCTGGATAAGAAATAATAAAAACTCTTTGCTGTACAAATAGAACGCCAAACAAACGTATATGAGCTGCAGATGTTCTGAAATGTGGTTAATAATTAAACACAATAAGGTATTATTATAGGATCATGGTTTCAATTGTAATTAGGTTGAGAGTAGTCTCACCTGGGGGACTTTGTCTTTATTAAAAATTAATGTAATTCTGGCGCAGTTGTTGTCCAGGAATCCAGAATTGGGTTGACACTTGATACTTTCTGGTAGAATGTCCGGAGCACTGCATTCACCCCAATTGAGGCAAGGTGGTTGAAAACATTTTACGTTAGGTTTTACTTGACAGTCTTGTCCTGCTGGACACTGGAGAGATTCCAGTTCATGCTGGCTTTCTAACAAACAAGGCTTCCTGCCGCACCACATCTAAAAGTATCAAAAAAAGCAATACAATGTGATTATCATTGCTCAGTGACAATAATCTGCTTTTCTATTAGCGTGTTTCCCTGCTCCTGCATACCATGAGTGTAAGCAAGTGACCTATTAGCTGGGGTGGATAGTAGTCCACCACAAGTAATTAAGTAATTGACCTGTTAGGTCGATGGAAAGACTTCAGCAATTTAAATCTGGACTCAACCGCTGGGAGTTATGGCACAAAGCAGACAGATTTAACGGACAGAAAATGTGCAAACAATGGAGAAGTAACAAACTAGCTAGAAGTCGAACACACAACACAAGTCCCACTCCAATTTATGGAAACTGAGTAAAAATTAATATAGAAAACCAGAGATATCAATTGCTAAAAAATTAAGACAAAAAAGCACCTAGAAAAAGTAAAGCATCAATCAGTCATTGTTCCTGGGTCTCTGGGTACTAGATGCGATTTCAGGCTAACCGTGATGGAACATGGTTGGATGTGCCAAGCAGGTTCATCCTGGTCAAAGCTTTTAACCTCCGACTAAGTCTCTGGAATGGAAGTCAAAATTCTTCAGTAGTGCAATTTTACAGTGGGTATCAGAGGAAGTTCTCTTGAAGCCAGATAGCTGCTGGATGAGGACCTGCTGAAGAAACTGATTGGGCAGAAAAAGCTCAGCACAGGAAAAGTTCAAATTTCACGTGCTGGTAGACCTCTCGTCAGCCACATAACTTTTCACACTTTTCAATGGTCAAGCTTTCCAATTTCAGCTTCTGTTTTTTAAACTTGTACTTTTCCTGTGGGGCAAGACTGCAGGCTGATCCTGACCATTAGTTCCATGAGGCCAGACATCTTCTTGCCCAGGGCCTGCTAACATGGATTTGCTGCTGTGTAGCAGCTCCAAATGGGACAGATCTGTTTCTTTAGCCCAAATAAACTGTACCTTGGCTGGGTTGCCTCAGGCTGTTAGTCCTGGTCCTCCAGCGGCTGGAAATTAGACTATTTTTAAGTACCTCAGCTTTTCAGACTTTGTAGGAGAAGTCTAGTTTGACTTTGGAGGCGGGATTCACTCCAGCAGAGGCCACCAGCATGGCCCATTACAGGTCCAGTTGCAACTGGTCAGGTGGACATAGGAAAAATGCTTCTTTCTGCTTGATGTGACCCTGCAGCCACACAGGAGGTCATCCAGCTAACTTCTTTGTTCTTGGTACAAGTGGGAACAGGTCTCCTCCTGGGTCCCAGTTAGAATATGTATTCCTTCTTCTCTTCTTCCACAGGTCCAGATACTCTTCTCAGGAGCAGAGTGTGAAGAGCCAGCTTTGTAGGTTTCACTAACCAGTGGGTTGGGGAAGGGGGGGGGGGGGGGGGGGGGACTCCTGTACATCCCCTAGTCAATATGAAAAAAGTTCATTGAGAAAACTCTACCCACTTCTATACCACATCCTTTCTGCCTTACTGCAAACTATTCCAGAGTAAATAATCTAAGAGAAAACCAAGATGGCACAGGCCTTAACCCCTTGGATGGGAGCTTGTGTGCCAGGAAGGTATGTTTAGGGGAATGAACAGTCCCCTCTTAAGCTACACCAAATTGGTTCTAGGTCCAACTCTCCCACCACCAGGTTATAGAGAACCGGATAATGATGGGACAAAGAGAGATTAAAGAAATACGGAGTTGCACTCAGACAAAGCTGAATGTCAATCAAAACAGCAATCTTTGAGGTGAAGTAGGTGGTGAAGTCTGTGGAGTGACTGAACTGAATAACAGTTAAATAATGACACTCGTTGGATAAAGAGAAGGCTATGGCTTGGCATGCATTACTTACAATAAGAGGCATATTAATGATATTAGAAATGCACAGAGGTAATGCAACAGTGGAAAAACACAAAAAACAAAGGTAGGAACATCTAACTCAAAGCACTGACATACATCTTTGTATGAGTTAACAAATTAGAAAGGGACGTGGAAATTGAATACGTCTACCATACAAATGACAGATAAATTAGTTTCTGACATAAGTGCAACACAAACGTTTGTCTTGATTCTTTGTGAGCAAGTCAGTTGTGGAAAATGGATGAGTGCCTAATACAATCAGTTATAAAAAGATGTTACTTTCCATGAAACACTTCTGAAATCATCAAAATCATTTTACTGAAGATTATCTTGGTAAGCATTTTACCATCAGAATTTAGCAAAGCTACAGGGCAACAGGAAGAGTACTATAGTACAAGTTACTTACCTTCGGTAATGATATTTCAGCAGAGACATGGTCTAGTTGCAGGTTTTTTACCTTGGATTTTCTCTCAGGCGTCAGACTGGTGCCGGAGAATATTTCTTTGAGCAATACCGCTGTGTGCTGTCAGGTGGCATCAGTTGACTCCGCGAGCTTCGTTGTTGCCGTGAGGACACCGCGGTCATATATAGACGCCACCCTGGCATGCTGACGTCAGTTTCTTTTCACGACTTTCCACGCCAGTAGAGCGGAGCTACGAAGAACACTGAGAATGGTGCAGCAAAACTAGGGCCCTTAAAGGGAAGTTCCTATCCCTAGAAATCAGTTCACAGAGAGGGGAGGATGGGCGGGTCAGTAAGGAATCTGCAACTAGAATGTGTTTCTACCAGATATACCATTACCGGAGGTAAGTAACTTGTACATCTGATAGAGACCTCTAGCTACAGACTCCTTACCTTAGAATATATTCCCGAGCAATACCATCCCCGTGGTGGGCTGAGAAATAAGATCACACCAAAAAGTCCCACAGGACCGAACGGCCAAAGTAGCTATCTCTGCAGGCCTGACTGTCCAGGCAGTATGGTGAACGTGTGCAGGGATGCCCACGTCACCACCTGGCAGATATCCAGGACTGGAACTCCACGTTCTAACGCCGTGGTAGCAGCAGTTGCTCTGGTAGAATAAGCATGCAAACCTTCAGGGGATTGCTTTTTCGCCAAAGCATAGCACATTTTGATGCAGAGGACTACCCATCACGAGATGGTCCTCTTCTGCACCGTCCTTTCTTTCTTTGCAAACACATAACCCACAAAGAGTTGATCGTCCACCTGGAAATCTTTGGTACGATTTAGGTATAACGCCAATGCTCTTTTTGGATCCAGCCAGTGGATTCTCTCCTCCTCATGACTGGGATGTAGGGGTGTGTAAAAAGTAGGCAAGGTGATTGATTTCATGTAGGCCAAAGGTGTCACCAATTTGGGAAGGAAGGAAGCCCTGGTATGAAGCACCACCGTGTTAGGATGGACAGATAGAAATGCTGGCTTCTAAGAGAGAGCATGGAGCTCACTCACTCTGAGAACAGAAGTGATGGCAATCACAATAGCAGTTTTAAGAGTCAAGAGCCGCAGGGGACAGTTGTGGAGTGGCTACAAAAAGGAGCACACATGGGATATGCGAGAACCAAGTTCAAATCCCACTGGGGCATTATGAATGGGATAGGGAGGAAACATATGGGTGATTCCTATAAGAATCCTCCCAACAATGGGAGATTTGAACTGAGAAGGTTGGTCTGGCAGTCTTAAAAAAGCAGAGATGGCAGACAAAATCCTTGAGGGTGCTCAGAGCAGAGCCCTGCTGGGCAATAGAAAGAATAAAGAGGAGAACCTCCAAGAGAGGTGCAGAAAGGGGATCAACAGACTTGTTGATACACCATGCCACAAATTTGTTTCACTGACAGGCGTATACCATTTTAGTGGTGGGATGCCTGCCTGCCAAGATAACAGCACAGAATTCAGGCAAAAAGGTTGAAAGCCATCAACTGCTGCCGCTCAATCTACACACAAGGAGGCAGAGACTGGCCAAGTTTGGGAGAATGACTGCTGCGACAGAAAATTCTCCTGAAGGGGCAGTCTTATCAGAGGATAGATGGCCATGCTCCATAGCTCAGGATACTAGACTCTTCGTGCCAGTCCAGAGCCACCAGGATTACTTGGGCCCAGTCGTGCCTGATCTTCAGAACGCTGGGCAGAAGTGGTATTGGCAGGAAGGCATACAGGGGGCCTGAGTTGCAGCCTTGGAAACTCCAATGCGCAAAACAGCTGACACTGCGTTTTCTCTGTGGAGGTGAACAGATTAAACCAAGACTCTCTCCACTGCTGAAAGAGACCTTGCGCCAACTCCGGAAAGAGATGCCATTCGTGATCGACTATGCGGCTGAGTTCGTCTGCTCTGGCGTTCAGAGAGCCCGCCAGATGTTGAACCACCAATTTAATTCCCTGGTGTTCCAGCCATGTCAAGAGGCAAAGAGCCTCTTGACAAAGGGTCCAAGATCCCACCCCACCCTGCTTGTTGCAGTACCACATGGAGGTGTTGTCTTCGGTGAACAGCTGCACCACTTTCCCTTTGAGAGGGAATGAATGCTTTTAATGCAAGTTGGATCGCCCGGAGCTCCAAAAGGTTGATGTGGAGCCTGGACTCCACCGGAGACCAGAGGCCTCTGATCTCCGTCTCTCCCATGAGGCCACCCCATTCCAAGAGTGACGCATCTGGTCTGGGAAAGGGAGAAGGATCTGCTGTTGACCGAATCTGGATTTGGTAGCCACCATTGCAGATCTAGTGCAGTCCCCTTCAAGATATGGACCATGTTGGAGAGATTCCCCTGATGCTGCGCCCACTGGAACTTCAGGTCCCACTGCAGAGCCCGCATATGCCATGTTGGACCAGCAAGAGGCCAAGAGGCCAAGCAGCCTCAGTCATTCACAATGAAATCCAAGATAGAGGCTGAAACATCGGGATCATAGCCTGAATACCCTGGACTCGCTTTTTGGGAGGATAAGCCTGAAACTGCACTGTGTCCAGGACAGCTCAGATGAAAAGGAGCATCTGAGAGGGAGTCAGCTGTGACTTTGGACGTTTATAATGAACTCCAGTGAATGCAGGAGGTTTGCCATAGTCTGGAGGAGATAGATGACTCTCTGGGGCGTGTCTGCCTTCAACAGGCAGTCATCGAGGTAGGGGAAGACTGAAACCCCTAACCTGCACAGATGAGCTGCAACCACCGCCATCACTTTCAAGAACACCAGAGGGGCGCTGAAGTTGAAGGGGAGCACGGTGAACTGAAAGTGCTTGTGACCTACCACGAATCGCAAGTAACGTCTGTGGGCCAGCAGGACAGGAATGTGGAAATAGGCGTCCTGCAAGTCCAATGCTACCATCCAGTCTCCAGGGTACAGGGCAGAAAGATCCTGAGCTAGAGTTAGCATTTTCAACTTCTTCTTGAAGAAGAGATTGAGAGACTGGAGAGCTGAGACAGGGTGAAGGCCCTTGTCTTTTTGGGCACCAGAAAGCAGAGGGGATAACAACCACAACCTACTTCTGGTGCAGGGACCCTCTCTATGCCAAGAGAGCCTTGACCTCCTCATGAAGAAGTTCCAAATAATACTCCGAAAGATGACTGAATGATGGTGGCATGACCTCAGGGGAAGTCTCGAAGGGGAGGGAATAGCCCCTTCGGACAATTTGTAACACCCACCTGTCCGTGGTGATGGATTCCCAGTGGGGCAAGTAATGGCCGATCCTGCCGTCAACTGGTCCTGGATGTTCCAATGGACTAGGAAGGCTTGGAGGCATGGGAGGGGGTGGGACAGGACTGGGTTGTCCAGCTAGATTCCTGATCCACGAGCATGTGGGATCCACCGCCCGCGGCTGCGCTGAGGCTGTAAAGCATGTGAGGGTCGGTGGCTGTGTGGAAAGGAACGTGGTGGGGTGCCCCTTCTGTAGCTACAAAAGGGGTGAAAAGCTGACTGCGGGGCGAGGAATAGCTATGAGGCCAAGGGGCCAACCCATAGCCCGGGAATCCTCAAAGCGCTTGAGTGCTGAGTCAGTTTTGTCCCCGAAGAGACGGGTGCCATCAAAGGCATGCCCATTAAAGATTGCCGGGCATCGTCTGAAAAGCCAGACATCCTCAACCAGGTGTGGTGCCTCAAGGCCACTGTTGATGCAACTGATCTACCTAGTGAGTGGGTCGTGTCAAGTCCACAACGAATCATGAAATTTGCTGCATCTCTCCTGTCTGTAATGGCTTGGGAGAGAAACGTCCGGGCAGCCTCCGGGACTCGAGGCAGCACTTGCGAGACCGTATCCTAGAGCGTAAGGGTGTATTGTTCCTAATGGTAGGCGGTGTTCACCGACCGCAGCACTAGATTGGCGGAAGAAAACATTTTCTTACCAAAGTTATCCAGTTTTTTGGAATTCCCTATCCGGGGGAGTGGTAGGGAATGTGCCAGATGATGAAGAAGCCTGGATCACAAGGTTCTCAGGCGTAGGATGTTGGGTCAGAAATTTTGGGTTGGTCGGCGTAGACCGAAGGCGAGGGCAACTGTCCTATTCACAGGAGACCCTGTGCTGGGTTTGGACCAGGTACCCAGTAGGACAGATGTAAGGGCTTTGTTAAAGCACCTCCGTCAGAAGCTTAGTTCTGACCTACACAGAAGGAAGCTCGATGTCCAAAACCTGAAGCTCCCTCCTCCGTAGCCACAGTAGGGGGGGGGGGTGGGGGGGGGGGGGGGGGGGGGGAGTGAAAGCAAGCAGCATCAGGAGAGGTATCTAGCCCGCTGACGTCACCCAAATCGTGATCCCAGTCCATGTCAGGGTCAAGCTGGTATTCTAAAGGGTCCAGTGACCCCTCTACACTATCCCCATATCCATACCCATAGAAAGAAGGGTCTAGATCTGCCCTGGGCCCAAGCGAGCCCACAGAAGCCAGAAACTAAGTCGAGCAACGTCGTTCAGGCTCATTTGGGATAAGTATAGGAACAGCGCCGATTGTGGGCCCAACCAATGTCGGGAGGGTCAACGCCTGTCCTGTCTGTGACTGGCGGCGGGATGGATCCAGAAATTGATCTGGAGGTGGCCCCCCCCCGGAGCCGAGGCCAAAGCCCCCGACGTGGAACCCGAGGGAGCCCTCACCGACTCTCCTGGGCCCGAAGGGTGGGTCTGTCTGCCCAAAGATTAGGCGCATGGCCTCACAAAGATTCTTCAAGCTGGGCATGGGTGGCACCCGCTCCTGGAAAATTGGGGAGGCACGGAGTCGACCCAGACGCAGGCTCCGAAGGTGGAAGCCCAGAGCATCAACACTCTTCCGCATTGCGTCTTCCAAGCGACGCCGTGAAGTCAAAGAATGTGTGGCCTTCTTCAACTTCTTGTGACCAGATCGTCCCGATGGTTTGGACAAAGAGGAGTGGTGATGGCTCGTCGACCGGTCTCCTGACCTTCCTCTCGAACGAGACCGGCAGTGACGTGGAATCAAGTGCCGGGCCACCATAAGCTTCAGTGACAGTTCCCTCAAAGCCTTCGGGTTCAAGGCCGACACTTGGAGCACGACTTCGGGTCGTGGTCACACTCCAGACAACAAAGGCAGACGATAAGCGGATCGGTCACTGACAATTTGGTGATAGGAGTTGCACGTTTAGAACCGGTCTTCCAAGACATCCCTCGACGCACCCAAAACTCGTCAGCAAAATTTCGACAAAAGTGTTGCAGTTAGTCAAAAAATGACCTATGGGTAGCTCTTCTCCGGATCTTCGCGTATGCTGGTGCAGAAAGAAAAGAATTGACTTCAGCGTGCCAGGGTACGCCTATATACAACCGCGGCATTATCAAGGCGACCACGACGCAGGCAGTCGACCGACGCCACCGGTCGGTGCGCAGGGGTACTGTTCGAAGAAAAAAAAATCTCCTGATCCAGTCTGACGCCTGGGGCAAATTTTAAGGTGAGGAATCTGCAACTAGAAGTCTCTATCAGATGTATATATATTTTCACCATGACAAGAAGGACTTTGGCTACAAAAAAGTGACTTCAACACAAATTCCTTCACTCGAGTAATGTATTTTGACTCCTGTCAAACCTTCCGTCTAAATACTGGATATCCACAGTGCTGGTGACCTTTTCCAGAGATTGCCAGGGAGACACAAACAGCACTAAAAGGAAACAACTGGGAGGTACCTAATAACAGATTTCAATTGCAAATGTCCACAATGCAATTGTGGCATCAAGGGTTGGAGTTCTATTCCAAAACTTTGTATGTGGCATCAAGGGTTGGAGTTCTATTTATTATATAAACTTTGTATTCTTACTATCTGTTGTTTTTGTTAATTAAACAATTTGCCAAAATTTCAATATTACAGCAACACATGCTTAGGAATAGTGACACCATTTATCAAGGCTCAATGTGTCCTAATTGATGGAGATGAAGCCAAGTAATATTTTTAGGTCGACTCTACCTCAAATTATGGGGAAGCATTTTTTACTTTAGATTGTTTTGTTTATTTGGGGCTTTGGAAATAAAACCTCAAAGAGGCTGTCACTCACAAATGCAATTTACAGGCAATTGCTTGATAAAGTGTTTTTAATACTTCAAGGTAAATATGCAAGATATGGCTACTACATTGATTTCTGGGAATACTTTTTTGAGGGGCAAAGCATCTGTGTACAAGGGTCAATGTTATTATAATTCAAAATGTATATTTTTAAAATTATAACCCTGAGCGGAAACATGACCCGCATATAGCTTTGAAAACTGAAGTACATAGGTCCTAAGCAACAGTACTGGTGTTCAATGTGTTCTTTGTATTGATTACATATTGCTATATATAAAAAAATGGTTCCTGCATGGCCTCCGCCATTCATGAGTTCTGCTATTTGCATGGGTGTACGTGAAATTTACAAAAAAGTGGAGCCAAATTCTGGAATGGAATCACATTTGTTGCCAGCTAAAAGTCGACAATACATAGTCATTTTCCCATTTATTTTCAGTACTTTGCAAAATATAATGTGCCAGATGTTCCATACGCTTAATTTAAAACTTCTCACTTCATAAAATCTTATTTTTCCAATTACGTAGCTTGATATTTTATAAGGTAATTAATTGGCTTACTAAGTGGTACTAATTAGCTAGAGATGGTAATGCTCCTTTATGCACCACTTCCACTGTGTTTGGTATACACTGTACTTGTCCTTATTGAACCGAGACTCTTCTCAAACCATCAACTTGTGTGCTTCCTACAGTGTATGAATCCAAAAACTCCATGCAGTAAATGACATGGATGTTTGAAAGTCAGACCCTGCAGCACAAATGTTTCTTTTGCCTGCCAATGAACGAATGCTCCTGAAGAATAGAGTTTAATCTCTCATGTCCCTCTATATCAATGACACTGGTCTGCCAGACTTTCCTTGAAAATATGCATGTTATGGCCAGTGGAGGAGCCATGAAAACACATAAGGCAATCAGTTAGTTAATGGAAAATGTTTTCATGTGGTCTTGCTTCATTTTTGTCCAAGACAACAGCAGACTGTCCTGTGAAGCTCGGTTGTTTTTCAGCTGGAGAGTGTCCTAGAACTCATTCAAGAAATCAGCTTGAAGGTTCGGAGACAGACAGTGCATAATTTGTACAGAAAATCACCTTTTACTGTAGTTCTTGATCGATTAACGTCAAGCTTTACGCTTGAGTCCAAAAACTGGTTCCTACGGATGCCAGTGCATCCAAAAATTTGAAAAAACGAAATGATGGAGATGGTGCCTGACGAAGAGCTCATGCACTAGTCTTAGTGATAAGGGTAGACATTGAAGCCTTTCTTTTGAAAATGAGGGTGCCATTGGTGCATGGGAGTATTTGGTTCTACGAGGTAGTTTCTAATCATGATTTGGACAGATGAACCAGAGACAATCTCAGTCTTAGGCACACAAACAATACATCCTCCACAGACTAGTAATGTAGGCAACCTAACTTTGGTCTCCCACACTCATTAATGTCCAGATCACTAACACAAAATGTTTTGCCTGTATCAAAACACGTGATATTCTATAATGTTTATATAATAAGCATGTCACATATCTTTATTTTCATATTGACCAAGAACAGCATAGCATGTGATAATGAATACATATACAGGTTTGTAATAAATGAAACAAATTATTTTCCAAACGTGTATTGTGAAATGCATGCCAGTGGTCAAATATAGGGCTGAGAGAGCACTACAAACAAGTTGTAAAACGATATCATGCAATTATACACTGATTTCCTAATATGTTGCTGCAGTTATGACATACTGGACAAACATATTTTGCACATAACTAACTGTCCAGGTGCATTGAAGCATTAGAGTATTTCTAGAATTTGCTTTTTTTGCAAGACTGATGAGGAAATACATTTCTTATAATGTAGAGACAATATAACATTGAAAAAACAAGCATTTTTCGACACTATGCAAGACTAACAGAAAGAATACTGTAAAGCTTTTTTCTCGTTAAAAGCTGTAAAGAACTCAAAACAGTGACCTCTTCCAACAATAAAAGGGCTAAAAACAAAGAGTTTTCAAAGCCATACCATCGTGCATTCAACAAGACCATCCAAACAGTGACAGGTGTTGCATTCTTGATCCCATCTGCTTCCATGAGGAAACTGTATTCCGTTCAGCCAACAATTTTTTCCAAAACCAATTACTTAACAGAATGAGAGAACAGACACAATCAGTTTTGAACCAATAATCTTACACATACCAAATAAATTACAAATAAAGTTCTAAACCACAAATCTTTAAAACATCATAAGAGAATTATACATGGGCAGTTTTGATAAAATAGCTAAATAAACACACATGGGAAGATTGCTTTCTTCTAAAATATTACCTTCTTGGCATCTAGGCCCAGCTCTTCCAGGAGGACACAAACACCTGAACCCGTTGATCTCATCTACACACGTGGATCCATACCCACATGGGGATGACTGGCATTCATCTATGTCTGGAATGACAAAAATACAGATGAAGTTCATTAAGGCGAGTGTAACATACACCCTACTCAGTTGGTAAAGAATCGTGTACACTGTATGCTTTAAAAACAACTTCAATCTCGTCCTTCAACAAGATGAGAGCCCGTGTATTTTTTCACAGCACACGTATCCTCTTCAACTACCCCTGGACTAACCCTGCTTCCGGCCCCAATCGTGGACAGAGAAGCCAATCATACCACTTGAGTGATGTAAACACAATGTTCAAACTCTGCGTTAATTGTTCATGTCTAAACAAGATGATTTTACCTTTTCATAATAACCAATAAAATAAGCGTAATTATCTACCACATAATCGGTCGCTTCAGATTACTTAATTACTACATCTACAACACAAATTTCAAATTCAAGTACAAGAGCAAATTGAAGCCAAGAAACCTCTTTAAGACTTTGGAAGCATAAGAATTTCTAAGTTTATTTCTAGGTTTATGGGTTGATTGAGAGTTACCTTGAGATCAGACCAAAGGAAGGGACAGTTCTTGGTAGTCACACATGCTTTCATTGTGATACTTATATTCATTCGCCAACACCATAAGAGCATTCTTGACATGAAAAGGCCGAATCTGTCACAATCACTTTAAAGAAAACTGCATGACAACCCAGCTCCCAAAACGAAATTTATGTGTGTGTGTATGCAACACCAAAAAGAAATAGCAGGATTGAAGAAATAAGAGCTCATCCATCATTCACTAAAGATAGAACGGTTTAAATTTGTCCACAAATACTTAATGCACACTGCACTGTAAACGTCCTGTTCAAAAATATATTGTCTGAGAACAGTCTTGCAGCAGGAGGCAGGGGGCCTGAAACTTGCTTGGTTGGTGATCAACCTTAAAAATAAACAAAGTCGCTAATGAAAGCTTTGGGTAGGGCCACGGATGGGGGTGCTGCCTGAATGATCCCAGGTTGTTAAAAATGGGGTACAAAAAGTCTTCTGTCCACTGGAGGAAATGAATGCTTACATAGGACCATAATAATAACTATGACGTGTTTAGAGGTACGTTGTCTCACACCTGCAGGGTGACACCATGCAGTAGTTGCAGTACTACATACTAGAGCCGCACAAATATCTTCTTATACATAACTGAATCACTACTGGCTAACAGCCCATCGCCATTTGCTGGTGGGCGTCATTGGTCGCTCCACCGAGGAGGGGGTGGGGGGCCTGAGATGGGTTGTGACTGGAAGTGGTCACGGGGTATGCAACAGAGGGGGGTAAAGTATTGTCCCTTAAAAGTGGGCGAGCGCTGGATGGCCCCCTATTTGTCCCCTGATGTGCTGCAACACGGAGGTGGCTTAGAGAGAGGCTTGACCAAGAACCTGACATTCCTGGAGCTCTTTCCCATTGTTGTGGCATTGCATATATGGAGGTCTCCGCTCTCTAGCAGCAGAATTATTTTTTGGTCAAATAACATGTTAGTCGTCTCTGTCATTAATAATCAAAGAGCGTAGTGCCAACTCATCCTGCGCCTTCTCAAAGTTATGATTCAGGTCTGTCTTGCTGAGAATGTGCACTTCACAGTAAAGCATGTTGCAGGGGTCAAGAACACAGTAGCTGATGCCCTGTCTCATTTTAAGTTGACAGATTTCAGAACTCAACTCCCAGAAGCAGACAAGGAGAGGTCGCCTTTCCCTGCGAGCCTATGGAAGCTTGGTGTCCCATTGTGCCGGACCGGATAACAGCTGCACTGGTGCCTGGAACTAAGCAAGCATATGAAGTTGCATGGTGGACATATTGGGCCGCCATGCCAGAGTGTAGCAAAGAGGGTCTTTTTCAACCAGCCAGCATATTATCTTTTTTGGGTGTGCAACGGAAGGCGGGTAAGTCAGTGGCGGCAGTGAGGCGTCAGCTATCAGCAATTGCTTTCTTTGCTGGTCTATGGGGGGTGGAAGACCCCACTAAGGACTTTAGAGTGAAAAAGGCCATTAAGGGGTGGGAAAGGCTAGTGCCCGCCAGTCAGGGCAGCAGGAGACCAATTCATGTAACTAGACTACTCCAGCTTTTAGGAGTCTTAACCAAGGTATGTTCTTCCCTCTTTGAGGTTAGGCTTTTCAGCTTGGATTATTCCCAAGCCTTCTTTGGAGCTTTCAGAATTTCAGAATTGGTAGCTAGGTCACAGGCCGACACACAAGCAGGGATTAAACAGGATGTGGTACTTGGTCTGCATTCATGGAGCTGGTTAGTCAGACGATCAAAAACCAACGCTGGGGATAAGAGCGCATGGGTACAGCTAGGTGAGGCACCACTCAGCTATGGCTGTCCGGTTTCTCTGGCTAGAGATTACCTGCGAGTCAGACCACAGGAGGGGCACCCCAATTTCCTGTTACAAGCAAATGGGGCCCCCATGGCTAGGGCATAGTTCACACGGATCTGCCAGAAGGCCCTAGGAGTGTTGGAGGTGCCCAAGGTAGGTTTTACTTCACACTCTTTTAGGATTGGTGCAGCTATAACTGCGGCAGGAATGGGAATGTCTCCAGAGGGAATTAAGGCTACTGGAAGATAGAAGTCCAATTGCTTTGAACGCTACGTTCGACCTCATTTGGCATAGGGGGAGTGGGTAGAGCTTTCCTCACTCCTGACCCCCCCCCCCGCCTTGTTCCCTCACCATTACTTCGAAGGACAGTGAGTTGTAGCCTCTGTTTGTTTCGTTACAGGAAAAAGCATCAAGGTGTGTTGGCTTGGGGATTCAGTAGTCAGCAGTGCAGCAGAGAGATTCCATAACATCTGCTGGGAGAAGAGTCCAGAAACAGATCACCATTGGTTGGTTGTGACCAACCTTCAGTTAATACACTTGCCAGTCCTGTTGAGTGAAGCTCTTGAGGTTGGCTGGCTTGCCAAGCCGGACATTCTCCTTGTCATGTTGGGGGGAACGACATGATCCCAATGGGGAGGCGGGGAGTCCGTGAAGGGCTCATATCATTGTTTGCTAAAGTGCGCCGTGTGCACTCGGGCACCATGTTATTGTGGTCAGAGTTCATCCCTCGGGGACGATGGCCTGGTGATGCTAACCCAGCGAGTATTACCAAGTCAGTGAAAAAGCTAAACCATTTAGTGAAGGCTAGTCTAAGTAAGGCAACCATAGACACAATCAGGCATGAGCCTCTACACATGGATAATTTTGAATTATTTGATGAAGAAGGCATTCACCTGTCAGGGGCTGGGCTTTCTGGCTTTCCTACAAACATGCTTTGGGGCAATCGCTGAAAAATGAGGGATCTTGGTGGGGGGAGGGGGAATTCGTCAGTGACCTCACCACCCTGTGGCCCATTGTAGCAGAATAACGGCACTAATTCTTGAGGGCACTAAGTTGCCCAGTTGGCTGCCTCCTTCGGGAGAAGCCTTGCAGGGGTGAGGCTGGTTGGAAGGGGGACTGACCTGCTGGGGGCCCTACACTTCTGGCCCTACCTCGGGTACCCAGGAGATATTATGTTATGTGGGGTGTGACCAAGAGTCACGGGATGCCCCGGCAGGGACCAATGCACTCTGCGGTCTCTGGAGCTGTCAGATATGTTAGATGTGTCACTTCATCACAAATGGTCTTTCTGCACTATGCTGCCCCCAAATGGGGATGTAAATAGGATATGTGCAATTTCGTGTTCATGTTTGCTGTGTATTTTGCTATATTTTCTATTGTGTAATGTTATTGATAGCAGTAGTGTTATACCACCTTGTTTCATGTGAAGTAAATTTGCTACGTCCTATCCCAAGAAGTTGAGTCTGTTGCCTTTGTGGGGGGGGGAGAGAGGATGGCACAGTTGGTAAGGGTGGTTGACCCCATCACCATTGCATGAGTGAGCGCACTATGTGGCAATTTCACAATTCTCTTGTGACTGATTTGGAAAGGGGTATTCTCATTGTAAGCACAGAAATATACAACTTCTCATGCTTACTGGGACAAAGTCGTTTTTATGTTCAAATTACCCCAGTTGCTTATGTGACAGAATAAGAGAACGATGCTTCAAAGAGGATTGCTGCCTTCCCTCGATCTTACCTGGCTGCTACCGTGATCTACTAAAGTCCCTCTGATGCTGATCGTACTGGCAGACATACAAGAACTGCTTCATGGCAGGTAAGATGAAGAAAAGGGAAATGCTTTGAATTCTAGGGCTGCCAAATTATGCCTCGATACTGCCAGTCTAACATGAAGGAGAAAGCTTAGCACTTTTCAGCAAAATGTTCTAGTGCATGAAGCAAAAAAGTCTACATTTATTGCATGTTCATATTTTACATACATTGATAAAATATTCGTTGAGGTTTAAATAAGGTGTTTGGTACACATCCTAAGAGATATTCTGCATCAATATTTTCAAAATACGATTGCCCTTTTCGTACAAGGCACGTAGAAACCCCAATCTTAGAAGAGGGTGATTACACAGCTTTGTCAAGAAGCAGCGGTGGAGACTGGACTCGCCGCTGGTTGTGACTCGGCGGGCATGAAGGTGCCACACTCCAAACATACCCACGCCTACGTTGCTCAGAGAGCAAAATGGCTTGCAGTGTTTTCAAACGGTCGGCACGGCATGAGAAAGGCTTTACACGATTGGTTAAGTCACTAAAAGATGACACCCGACTAGGGGACTATAATTCACAAGAATCCCTGAACTTTCGCTATTTGGAGATGGCAGCTGCCATCTTGAATTATCAGATATAAATTACCTGATGTTTCATGGCGTCCTTGCTAGGGAACCATACTACAATGTTGCTGCAGCCCGGATCCTTGCATTGTGATTTGTGACTCGTGATTGAAGGTTTACTAAAAGCTCTAGAACTTGCTGAAAAACAATTGTTTTAGAAAAGTATTCTGGATAACAAGATGAGAAGGAAAAAGTGGAGTATGAGCTATTTTTTAAATACCTTAGTAGTTCAAGAAGTTGGGAATATTCATTTGAACACTGGATTCTTTTCTGAAGGAACAGATGCTTTCTGTACCAAGTATCATTTGATATCACAAATATATTAACTGCATTTAAGGTACAAATTGTATTTAGCAAGGAATATAGGTCTAGTTAAGAACAGGAACCACATAATGTTAACCAATGTTCTTTATTTTCCAGCTGCTCCAAAGGTGGTTCCGTGTTTAAGTTTACCACAATGAGGAGGCACATATATACATATGAATCTAGAAGTACTTATCGAGAAAGAGGTTAGTAAGTTTTTGTTAGTAGTCACTTATATCTTGTCATGTTTCGGGTCCAGGGAGGTCAGCTTCGTGTCAAGAACACTGAGTGGATTATACCTGGGTGGGCTATTTATATTGCACTAGGCCTGTGACAAATTGACTTCTGTCTGGGGCAAAAAGAGTTAATATCTATTTTTTCCAACTGACAACTAAAGATTGAGGGACAGTAAATTGACAGAGCTCTCAAGCAATCTGGATGCAGTTGTATTCACTCACACCTGTCATCATGCACATTCTCCTTACATTCACACCTGTCATGCTGCCAGGAGGTAGATGACCACAAAAAGGCCTTTATAGCTTGTCCTATGGGCCCAACTCACTGGTCCTTTCATCAGTCCTCTCAGGCTCCTACCTTTAAATCATTTTCTCACAGTGAGTGACTTTAAATGATCCCGGCCCGGTTTACGATTATTTCCAGAGCGGACAAGCCCAAGTGTCTTTACAAGGTGACTGGGAGGGCACCACTGCAAGACTGAAAATATCACCAAAATTCCTTTGCAAGCACATTTTGTGTCCTTTACAGAGCTGATAATACCAATGAGCAAACTGGAGGGCCATAAACCAGCAGCAAGCGGAGGCCTTTAATGCAGCCCCGTTTAGATCGGATCAATGCTCATCTCGGAAAACAGAGTAAAGCTACTGTGTGCTTCAACTCATCACGTTTAAACAGTGTTTATGCTGATTTGCCATGGTGATGCAGCTGTTTAAACTGGTGTTAAACTGCTGCCATTTGTCATTCTCTCTGTGAAAAAGAGGTTGTGCAGGAAGAGGTGCTGAGGTCGAGAAAGACACAAAATATTCACCTCTTACTAATCAAACACATCCAAGATTCAACCCTTTGGGGAGAGATGTGGCATACACCCCATCCCCCATAGCATTGAAAAATATAAAAGTTCCTATCTTTGACTACCTCAATTAGATGTGCCTTTCGTTTCTAGCTAGGAATGTGATTAGATGCATAGACCTGGGCAGTTGATAGTGGGTTTATCTCCAGGTCAGTATTTGTCCGAACTGTACTGAAACAGAGGTGGCGCTGTGTTAGGAGAAAACCTGGCTCCTATCTATGGTACCCCCAGTTTTGCTTAGCAACATCAAGTCTCCATGTTTTTGAGCTCTGCATTTGTTTCTGCACCTGATCTGTGCATGTCCCAAGATTGTCCCGGTGATATGCAGTAATGTGGAGACTTCATCATTGGTCAACCTCTCACAGCAGCATATGGGATGCCAGAAAGGGGACTGTGGCTTTTTTCGTCTTGGGCTTGGCTGCACTTCATGCCAAGAGCAGCACTAGATGAATATCACCCAGATTGAAGGAAATACGTTGTAATTTCAGAACTGAAAATACAATTCAAAGACCAGAGCTACAATTATGTTGATCAGCTCTAACTAATCTGTAATAGGCAGGCATAACAATGTGTAGAACATTGCTATAATAAGGAACATAGAGCTTTAAACAGCTCAGCTAGGAAGGAAGTCCAACAGGAGAAACATCCATACCAGTATTTTATGACAATTACATAAATTAAATGTACGTGCCTGTAATCTCATTATAACTCATCTGCATAGTCAGTGATTATTCTCAAAGTCTGGCACTGATCGATAATGACCTCTCTTCATGGACGTCTCTGTCACAACTACTTTTGAACCCTACTTCTTTTACAAGCTCCTTATATGGCAGTTTTCTTAACCTATGTTTGTAGAATGTCCCCTCTTTAGACTGGAAAGTGTGTGGCTTTTCTGTAACCTGCTGATTTCTTGCAGGCCACTGCCTATGCTCGTTACTGCCAAGTTAGGCACAAATTATGCAGAACATTCAGACAGTCAGTGCATGTTCGGCTCTGCGTGATGCATGAATGACTTTTCCCATGTTACAGCTCCTGAGTTCCTGTCTGTCAGTAAGACTCGCAATTTCGCAAGCCAAGGGATCTCTGACTTTTTCTGTTTAAAACTGCATTAGGAACTGGGCATGGCAGACTCTGATGTCCCAAGTGGGCAGGGTGAGATGTCTCGAACAACACTGCACTCTGAAAAAACAGAAGTGAAGAGTGAATGTTCTACTGAAAATCAAACTACAATAAAATCATGGTACAAGTCTACTTGGCACAGAATATTAAGGGACAGAATACTGAAAGGTAAATGCATATGGAAAGTATAGATTTACTAAACCTAACCCACCATCTACTTAACTGGAAGATATGTGTACCGCATAGATATATATATGTGGTTAGGTGCAGAAAATCTAGACTTGCCTACCTGTAAATATTTATTTTTATATTTTGTCTGAGATATTGTGTCTAATTGATCTAGGTTGATATTTTGTTCATAGCAGTCTTTGAGGAGGCTGTTTGTTTACACGTTATTTGGGAGGGTGGAGTTAAAGTTTACGGCTCAGTGCTGCTTTATAAGCATTTAACTTCTAAAGAGGTTGATAGTGAGGAATGTGAAGATAAAGTAAAACAACTCTCGGCCAACTAGGTGCTAATAATCAAACAGCAGATGACTGTCCCGTAAACCTTCAGCGCAACCTAGCCTATACAGCTTTTGTAGGACTGAGTTGATAAGCCAGTCTGCACCTAGCAGACAGGGACTTTGTGTGACCCTTTCCCTCTTTCCCATATCTTCATTTACATTCAGGCAGGCCAAGCCACCCTCATAACAACGCTTTGTGGAACCACTTCATCATCCCTTAATGCAGGCAGCAACCTCTACTATTTGGGAGGCTGGTTTGCAGGAGGTTAGGCACTCTGTGTTATCAAGCACACACTTTTCACATATGCAGATTATGTAGATACGCACATAACCTGCAGACACACACGATGTGTTTATGGAAAGTGGGCGCGTTTCTGCACTGGGTGCATGCCACCTGGAGATCTAACCTCTGTGTCTAACTACTGGGCTTTTGGTGTTTCTCTACAGGGGGTCTGTGTATCTATGTAGGGAGGTGTATGTGCAGCGACTGCATATGGCGGAGGTGTGTGCAGTGTGAGTGTGCAGGAAGTGTGTGTGGCTGTATGTTTGTAGAAGATGTTTCAGGTACGGGTGATAAATTCGGAGACTGCTTCTTTTATGTAGTGAATGACTTGCTTGAATAAAAATAAATGCGTGTAATCAGAGTTTCATGCTTGCTCCTTTTCAAAGACACAGAGCCAGGTCAATTATTCAACATTTCCACACATGTGCACCATTGTATCATACTGCTGGGAAGCACTTCCTGCATCATTCTGGGCAATGTATTAATTGAAGCACACGTGAATTTGGCATGTCAGTGTGATTTTGTACAGCGGCAACATAAAACTCTAACACTACATGATGATCATTTGGAAACTGAGGCTAGCACTGTACTCTCGTGTAGCGCACCTGTTGTGGTATCTGCCCAGCGTCTCTGACAGGATCATACGCTGAGCCTTGAACAGTGTACATCTTAATGTCAGCATGTATCCTACACTATCTGAATAATCATGCAGGCATCTGCTGAAAGGCAGCACCTCACCAACTACACACAATCTCTATTTTTCTATTTTTTTTTTTTGCAAAATGGATGGACATGCAAATTGATTGGATATCCTTGTCTACAAGGCAAGTTGCAAACAGCAGTACCTTAAGAGAACTATTCAGGAGAACTTACTGTGGCATTTCAATAATTTTCCGGTGAACAAAAAATACAAATTTTCTCAGCAATAAAAATCCAGTTTTGCTTCAACCATTTTTAAACCATTGCTATAGTTAGTTTTATTGAAACAAATATCTCCTAGGTTAGACAATAGTGTCAGACGACACTATAATTGATGTAGGATCTAGGTGGGACAAGGGAAACTTTTTTTTTTGTTTACAGAACAAGTAGATTTACACACGCACTATACAGATACCTTAAAGATATATTGTTTCACTTTTCAAGTTAGATGTAAATCATTAAGGGCAGATTATTAAACATCTATTTGCCATTCCAATCTGTAAGATGCTCATGCGCCCAGCAGAGTGAAAAAGTAGAGGGGTAATCTGCACTGCTCTGCTTTCCCTCTTTTCCAATTTCCCTTCCCAATTTTACTTTTTAGCAATCGATGTGGTGCCTGGTGGAAGTCCGCATCTCTCCCCTGCTGGACTCAGTGTACATGGTTGGTGCTTGTGATACTGAGATGCTTAACAAAAATGGATTAATTGCGAATGGTTTTAAATAAGTTAACTGCTTTCGATTTTTAATGTTTGACACAAACGACTTGTGCAAAACAGGTAAAGTATGTATTTTCCTAATGAGCTAGCAGAAACTACATGGGAAAGGTTAGAGGAAGTGGGAGGGGCACCAGAAAAAGAGGGTGGATGGAGGAAGTTAAAGGACACAAAGTGCTTGGGTCGGGGGCTCTCTCCAAAAAAGGCAAAGGTGTTAGGAAGAGCAATATCAGGAATTTCCCCCATCGCAGACTCTTCAGATTGTTTGCAGAAATACTTAATTGAATAGCTGTTGGGGAAATTTCTTCTCTGTCTTAACCAATAGTTCAACAAACCTACTTCTACAGGTTCCATTCCCACACACTCCAGTCAACAACCTAAATTTCTCTTCACAGACTGACAAAGAGGGCTTCTTGGCAAACTTTCAATATTCCAATCAAACCTGAAGCCCGCAGCGTTGGCCTGTCACATTAATGTAAATGTCTTGTCAGTCTATGCCTTCATCTGAGCACCTCGGAGAAAGTAATTTCAAAAATCAAAATAAAATCTTTCCTGGAGTTTTCTTCCTCTTCCCTTCTACAAATATGTATGACTAGAGTCTATCCTAGCCTCTTTTACTTTGCTGCAACAGACAGGAGAAATCAATGTACAACAGGAAGAGAGCAGTCAAAATGGCCACACCATTGTCTCCCCGAATGGGAACACAACCGTAGACAGCTTTCTGGCCTTCTGGGGCTTGAGTTATTAACTGTGTTCATAAGTGGGAAATCATCTTGATGAGATTCGGCTATCATTGCAGTTTATATACAGGGTCATCTCTGGACACAGGACTAATTTCATACTTCTTAATCTTAAATCCTTTGGCAAGAGAAGCGACTGATAAAAGCCACCCACAAAGCTGTCCATTAACTTCTTGTGATTTATGCAGGTTTAAAACTATTCCCAGAACAATGAAAGATGCCAGAGTAATACCGGTTATTAACAAAAAAAATGCAGATTAGGCAGCCGACCCACTATTAAAACAGTGAGATCAATAACTTTTCAAACCACCTTGAAGAGACTAATTTTCTGGATGCTAGAAAGCTCATTCTGGAAACCTAAGCACTACTGCGTTGGTTGTGACAGCTATTCTCCATCACCTATATGTTAAACAAGTCCCAACGCCACGCCACAGAGTTGATCCTCTTTGGTCTTTCCTCAATGTTCAATCCAGTGGACCATAAGATTCTGATCATCAGATTGTCCCCAAAGGAATTTGCAAAAATTCACTTCAGTTGCTCTGCTACATATTAAATGGTAGACCCCAGAGTTTCTCGTTTCTCTTTAAACTTCATGCATTACCACATTATATGTGGCATTCCACCGGGATTGTAACTTTAAAAAAATATTTTGAATGCCCATATCCAATCTGTAGTCCAACTTATTAGAGTTCCATTAGTTCTATTTCATATTCCTATACCAAAGACATTCAGATTCTTTTTTCTGCTTTCATCTGCTCATCACCACCATGACCTCCCCCTCTGGGAAATAATTTGCTAGTGATTCCTCGCTGGTTGAGAAACAAGGAAAACAAAACACACAAGGAGGTCCGGCGGGTAGGGGATGACAAGAAAAACGAGGACTCTTCCATCTGAGCTCAATCGTATAGAATGAGAGTGTAAATGCCCATATAAGCCACCGATAGTTGTATGTTTAAAAGTAGTTTAAACACTTTTGTGCAAACCAGCAATATAACGTAATTTATGCAAACTCCTGCATCACAATTTAATGATAGCAGTACTGAAAGCACGTAAAAACCTACTTCAAAGAGCATGCACGTGCTAGAAAACGTGCATGAGAGATTTCATAGTGTTTCAAAAGGTTAAAGGAGGTGTGAAAAGAAATGAATTACACTAATTTCAAAAGGGGATGAAATGCTCAGTGTGCAGATGGCTCCTCATAGCTTTTACTTTATCAGCTGAGGTAAAGTGTTGCCATATTCATTGCAAAAAAAGTTAAGAAGAGAGGCAGCAAGCATTGGGGGGCGAGGGGGGGGGGGGGCAGCATGGCATGGCATGGCATGACCTTCCATGATCTTCACCCAATAATCCAATACAGGGACTTACTTATTCTGCAGTCAGGGCCAGCAAAGCCTGGTGCACATTCACAACGAAACCAATTCACACCGTCCACGCAGATGCCTCCATTGTAACTGTACAAATAAAAGAATAAATGCTATTCAAATAAATACATTAATCTCTCGCCATATAAAGATAACTAAAGAGCCAGAACAAATCGCGTTTCACAATCTACTATTCAGTTTGCTTAAAGTTAGATCATATAAACCCACACTTCATTATTTATAAGAGAACACTTCTATAAAAACACCATTATTCAGCTATAACGCTTTCAGATAGGTTGGTAACTAAACAAATTAAACACTCAAGAAAGAATACAATATCAGTTTAAGCACCATATAAAAGCTGATCAATTACGACAAAGGCCAAATATGGTCATTTCCACAGCGCTAACTTCAGAGCAAGTAATGTTTGAGTTGCACAACTTACCAGGGGTGGGGGTTGCAGTCATTTGTATCTGCAAATTAAAGGGGCAAAAAATGTCAGTTGGTCAATCGTAAATGTAATCTAAAAACATCTTCAATGTTATCCGTAAAACAGAAATAAATATACCGACACAAACTGAAAAGCTATGTGGGAAATTATTAGGAGCACAGGCATCAAAATCCCATTCAATCAATTACATTATTTTACGAGTGAAATAAGTCTATATTTAACTTAATGTGAAAAATCGGGAGTTATATAGTTCCTATTCACTAAGCCCCTCAAATACCCCAACAATTTGGCACTGTTCACTCAGCAAGGCTCCAGAATTAAAAACATTTGAGAGGATAGATAGATGGCTCAAACTGAGCTGAAGAAGGAGAATAAGATAAGCACACCAGCGTCTGGAAGGAGCTGAAACCACACACTCTCCGCTTAAGTAATCCAGAATTAATAAACTATAGTGTGTCCCTGTAAAAAAATGTATTGCTTGCAAGGGCATTTGCCGTGGATGCTCCTGCATAGTCCTTTCAATCTTTATTCCTCTGTTTCGCTCTTAGTGCCCTGAAGCGACCTGTGTGCAACCAATAAACCACCAACACAAAAATATACCCAACAAACCTTTGTGCTCTTCTTGCTAAGATGCAGCTGTGTTCTTACAGAAGGTATTATAGTTCGGGAAACACATTTTGGCCTTCAGAGTTTAGCAAGGGTCTAAATGTGCCTCGATGCTGTTTTGGTTTCTTATTTTGAGAAATGAAGACAGTGGTGCGGTGTGGTCTGAGATCCTTGGACGTGAGGTGACAGGTATGGGAAAGATGGTGGGGGTTCCAAAAGTATAAAACTAGTCAGATATGGATAAAGATACACCTCTTTTGCCATAACTTCAAACAATAATATGAAAGTAAAATTGTTAGTATTTTTTTTTACTGCGTTACAAGTTTTGCAGTTAAAAACTGAAACAATGGCCAAAATAATAGAAAACTGGTTTTAGATTCTTTAGATCAGTGATTTCTTTGGCAAAGACAGAGATAGATGCAACAAAGACTTCAAAGGGAACTCGTGTTGACTTAAAAAATACATTAATATGTGTAAGTGTGTTTAAACACATTTCCAAATATAAAAGATGTACAGGTGAAAACAATCGTCGAATAATCGCACATACACGACTGCTAAATATTGAGATTATGTGTTTGCAGGTGCATTTAGTGTAGTTGAAATTTGCAAAGAACTGAATTAAATAGTGGGGAATGACCTCTGAACTCTTTTCGCAGCAGGTTACTGCACAGCAAAGACAAAAGAAATGCTTTGGGATGTCAGGCGAACGCGAAAATCCCAGGATGTGACTGACAGCTACAATGGCACTGTTCTTTTGTATCTGAAAATTGTCCCAACTCCTTACTCCGGGGAGCAGGCTCAAGCTGTTGGAGTCTTCCACAAGCAGCTGCACTACTTACTCAATTAGAACATAATGCTTGATTTTTTTGTATTTAGCAATAATAGCCCCATCCGGTTCAGAAAGTCGAATGTTCCCTAAAAGAGTAGTGTTCCTTAACAACTTTAAACAATAATGTAAAATGCCTAAATGGAGAAGAAACAAATCACTGTGGAACAGATGTATTTGGTATTCAAGCATGTTTAGTCTTGACAGAGCAGCAATCTATGGTCTGCCCCACCTAGGTAAATCATCACGCTGGAATGTTACTAAAATACATAAAACCTTGTACAGGAGAACATAAAACCGGCAAATCTCAATTTCTTGACAGGAAGCGGTACGGAACCCTCCATTGCCAAAGTCTACGATTTAAAGACAAAACAAAAAAAGAGCTCCAAGTAGAAATTATTCTTAAGAACATAAAACAATGTGTTTGGGACTAGCCTCAAAACGGAACACATAAAGGGAGGAAGTGCAGGTTTGTGCTGGCAGGCGCAAGACCTTCAAAACAATGTAATCTTAGTTCATTAGACATGAGCCATTTGTACCCTCTAGCTACCTCCCACCCTGAATGAGTCAAGTATGTTGGCATACGAACTAATGGCTCGAACATGTTCTGTACCCGACAATACTCATATCCGCATAGAAAGGGGGCATTGGGGGCGGGGGCGGGGGCGCCTTACTCTGTGTGCAGGTCCGTCCTTCCCAGCCTTCTTTGCAGACGCAGGAAAAGGAATCTCCGTTGCCCACACACGTCCCGCCGTTCACGCAGGGGTTGGGAATGCAACTGCTGTTCTTAGCTAGGATTTAAAAGCAAACACAAAGCAACAAAACATAGTTCAAACACAGGTGAACAGTCTTAATCCCCATCTCTGCAGATAAAAAGGCTAAATTATAGTTATTCAACGGCAGAATAAACGTGTCGGAGCAAAAATTCCACGCTTTTACTAGCCAATGTACAGAAACGTGATACTTTAGTTTAATTAACGAGTTTTCCTAATGTCGGGTATTTTACAGTACTTCACTCAAAGGAAAAGAATACTTAAATTCCCACCTATGTTGCAAGTGCTTCCCTCCCATCCTGGAGGACATAAACATCGAAAAGTGTCTCCAGCATCATAGCATGTTCCACCGTTGCTGCAGGTATTTGCATCGCATTGATATTCACCTAAAGAGACGAAAAACAAATGCTAATGTAAGTGAACTTTTGTGGAAATTCTCACTATACTTATCTTAAACGATAAACAGAACTCCGTACTCTCCCACACCCGCAGAAACCACAACGAGGGGCTTTAAGGTGTGCCACGAACAAGGGGCGGACAGGCAGGGCGTGCCTACAGAGACAGCAACAAGATGTCGCCCTCCCCACGAGTGTCTTTTCAGGAATACTGAGGCCTGTTTTTTTGAAGGAGAGCACGGACTTCCCTTTCTCACACAGATGTGGGGCGCCTTGTGTGACGGCAGCCATCGGTGGGACAAGGCTTCGAGGCTCCCACATGCCCCCTATGTAAAAATGCCCTTGCAATGTACACAAACAGCCACTTTAAGAGGGATGGACATACATGAATGCCCAGGCAATTTGTATTCTAGGACGATGTAAGTGTCTGCAGACCCTTTGGTAATACTTAAGTAATCCAAGAATACAAAAGATGGGCATAAGCACCCCAGGAACACTAACAAACAATAATTAATCTACAGTGCAACAAGACTGTGATAGCAAGCGCTATACAAAACAGCTATTACAGACAAGGCAGAAAAAGCAACATCGAGATTAACAACATTCTAGTGGTCTGTCAAAGTAGTCTTTAGACTCATAGGCTGGTTGGCTAATTTGAACATACTTTCTGAAAGTGGACCCAGACGCAGCAAGATGTACAGAGCCATTGGACTGTGTAAGTAGCAGCAGTGATTTGTTCGTGTTGGGAGTTTGAAATGTCGCATGGCTTCCGGCAAATCGTTCATTAGCATGCAGACAATAATGCATGGACAACAGTTTTTAAAGGAAGGAAACATGCGAAATTGCCAAAAAGCTCCTCTTCAAGGTGTGATCAATACAAAATGTTTTGGGAATTTACAAGCTGGAGTGTTCCCAGCAAATGTAGAATGATACCTTGTAAGGAAGACCAGAAAACCAGAATTGTGCTCACGTGAAAATAAGGTGGTCAGTGGAGATAAGACGATGACAAATCACAACTCTCATGCAACACCCCTGCTACGCTATTGACAAACAGCCTGAACACCTTGCAGCTAAGTGCCTGATCCTGCTGAGTACACAAGAACAGATGCAATTTAAAAGTTTTAATGTAAGTATAGTGCCTAAAAGCGCAAACCACCACTCGCAGTCATCTGGTCATGCGGGACCGGGTGAAAATCACAAGTTCAGGCTGACTGTGCTGGGGCAGGGGATGATTAAGGGACCAGGTTAGTCCCCAAAAGTTAGCTTCTAAAGTCCAGTGTGAATAGTTCAGTTCATGGTGCAGGAGACCATGATGAACAGGGAGAGAGTTGCAGATGTTTGCTGCTGTTGTGCGAAGGCAGGAAAGGTGGTGCAGACATTCTACATTTTAGCAAGAAGATCTTGTCTCGGATGGTTGTTGCTGGAGATTTGCATTGGCAGACACCACCAGCTGTCAATGCTGTAGCACGAAGTGCAGATCTCATGATGCCAGTTGTCCTAGGCAGGCGCACCAGTGCAAAAAGCACTGGTCAATCACAGCTTCGTGTTGCCAGCTGGTGCGCGCGGCAGGCGAACAAATCAGTGGTGCTACCTACACAGTCCAATGGCTTTCTATACATCTTGCTGTGTCTTGGCGCAAAATGTCCCATTTGCGGTTGCAAACAGCCCAAAACTTCAGGATTTCTCCTTTCCTTTTAGGAGGAGCTCAAATGATGTCACAAAGTTTCCAGGACATGGGAGGCACCTCTCGAGGATCAGGAACTCACTCCAGCTGGGCTCGGCATATCCACCTGCAGGTCTAGTGTAGCAGGTCAGCTGGGCAGTTGCAGAGTGACCTCTGGAGCTTTTTGTGTCCCTGTAGCTGAGAACAGGAGCTCTCTCAGTGGACCCTTAAGAGTCACTTCAGCATGGGATTAAGAGTGCAGGTCCAGTCTTCATTCTCAGACAGCAAGGCAAGCCCCTCATGCAAGTCCAGTTGCAGGTCCAAAGCAGCAGGTCACATGGGCAGTCTTTCTGTAGTATCCACAGGTGCAGGAGTGTATTGAAGAATGGGTCTGAGGGTCCACCTTTTATACCTGGTGCTCACTTTGAAGTGGAAGAAACCTCTGGAGTTTTTCCTCTACAGAAGTGTAGGTAATTTCCAGCTTCCCCGCCCTGGTTCCAGACTGTCTACAGGCACAATAGGCTAGTGAGGTCCTTTTGTGAGTGAGTTGTAGCAGGGTCTTTAAGGTACAAGTTGGGCTGTACATGGCTCCGCCCAACATCCTGCTTTGGATGGCCCATCCTGCCAGCACCCACACTCTCTAATGTGTGGTTGTCTGGGAGGAATACACAAAGGTCTACTGCCTAGTACACCTAGTCCTGTAACCTAGAAACAGGTTGCAAGCACCAAATGTTTACAAGAAAATGGCAACTTTCTAAAAGTGGCATTTTCAGAATTGTGACTTAAAATCCAACTTTCCCATTAGATTGTTTTACTTACAATTCCAAAGAGACCAAACGTGAATTTCCTACCTCTGCCCAAACAAATGTTATTATTTGTTAAATGTAATAGGATAATTCAATGTTATCCAATGGGAGAGGTAGGCCTTGCAATATTATTAAAAAAATGAATGAGAGTTTTTAACTACCAGCACCTGTAAAACTTACAAGTACATGTCCACCATTTTAAAATCAGCGCACCCTGCCCCTATGGGCTGTTTAGGGCCTACTCTAGGGGCAACCTATGTATTAAAAACAAAGGTCTGGCCGGAAAAAAAAGGTTTGTTTTGCCCAGTCGAAACAGTAGTTTAAATCTGCACATACAGGCTGGAATGCCAGGCCTGAGGCATGATTTTGAATGGCTATGTAAGTGGGTGGCACAATAAGTGCTACAGGCCCACTAGAAACATTTAATTTACAGCCCCTGAGTACATGTAGTACCACTTTACTAGAGCTTTACAAGTAAATTAAATGTGACAATTGTATGTAAGTCAACTGAGGACATAGCATGAGCACTTTAGCACTGGTTAGCAGTGGTAAAACGCACAGTCCTATAAGCTAACAAAAACACGTTCAGAAAACAGGAGGGGTGAGGGCAAAAGCTAGGTGGTGACCTTGCATAGAGGGCCAGGTCTAACAATAACCAAATGTTTTGAAGTCCCTGATATGGTTAAAGAATTATGAGGAGCCTGGCATCAAATTTCATTCTGCAACAAAACAGCCTTGTGCCAAATCCCATGCCCCACCTCGTGTAATGCTCAGAAAATGCATAAATAAATGCCAATCATTGGGTCTGTGATTACTATTCCAATACACTATGCACATGCTTTCCAAGCTTAACATAGTAAGCTCTCCCCATGGTTGATAAGAATGTTGTTGTCATCAGAGTAGGTACCAACCTTGTCATCACAACCCAGTTCAAAGTCCGCTCTTTTGGTACTGGATTATCATGCGCAGACTATAGCCTGCAACAAGAACAAACATTAGCAAAGCCACTAGGTTTGGCCTTTGAGATCTATTGGCTTTGACAGTGGTCTTTAGCCATCTGCACAACTTCCCTCATGCTGTACAGCATGGCTAATCTCAAAACAACACAACAAATACAACATCAAATATTGGCGTCCCTGGCTGAGTTGTTCTGTAGGCATGCACAATGTGCTCGCCTTTTTAAAATCACATAGCTACTTTTAAAAAAAATTGTTTTTATGTTGCCAATTCATGTTGGATTAGTAACTAAACAGAAAAAAACTTTAAGTGTTTTTTTCTCTTTTTAAGTGGATGGGGGAAGCAACACCGGGTGAAAGCAACATGGGGGTGGAGGGATGGGTCGGAAGCAACACAAGGGGTTAAAGTTGGGGGCGTAAGCAACAAGGGTATGGGTGGGGGAAACAACATGGAGCGTGTGGGTGGAAAGATGCAACATGGAGGGAGCAGGTGAGGGGAGCACACAGGAAAAAGCAAGTAATGTGGAGTGGAGAAGAAAAGAGGTGAGAAAAAGAGGGGAAAAAGCATACAGGCGAGAGAAGAACATGGAGCCTGGCGGGGGAAAAAAGTACACAAGTAAGACAACAGATAAACAAACGGGCTCTCAGAGCGGGTAGGTAGGTAAGAATTTATTGTATAACTTATATTGACAATATCTTGATTGATAAAACACTGTAATAATTCTAATGACATAAAAGAATTAATCAGACTCTGAAGGTCTTATTATGAGTCTGGTGGTCCCAGGACAAAGCAGCCGGCACTGCCAGGTTGCCAGCCGTTGACAGTCTGGCGATGCCGGCGGTCTAAATCCACCAAGGCAGCGCTGTCCTGGGGATTACACGTCCCCTTCTCCGTCTGCTTTTGCATGGCGGTTCCACTGCTGGTAAGGCCGACAGGGAGAACGGTAAACTGAAAGTGCTCGTGACCTACCACGAATCGTAGGTGACGTCTGTGGGCAGGCAGGATGGGGATGTGGAATTAAGCGTCTTGCAAGTCCAACACTACCATCCAGTCTCCTGGGTCCAAGGCAGACAGAACCTGAGCCAGGGTGAGCATTTTGAATTTCTCCTTCTTGAGGAAGTAGTTTAGGTCCCGAAGGTTTAGAATAGGACGTAAGCCCTTGTCCTTCTTTGGTTTCAGAAAGTAGCGGGAACAACAACCACAACCTACTTCTGGCACAGGGACCTTTTCTATAGCCCCCTTGTCCAAGAGAGCTGCGACTTCCTCACGGAGAAGCGTCAAATGATCCCCTGGAAGGTGATTGAAGGATGGTGGCATGGGTGGTTGAGCAGATTCGTAAGGGAGGGAGTAGCCCTTTCGAACGATCTGCAAAACCCACCTGTCCGTGGTGATATGTTACCAGTGGGGCAGGTGACAGCGAATCCTGCCACCAAGTGGACGGGAGTGAGGGGACAGACTAGGAGGGTTTGGAGGCTGCAGCAGGGGCAGAGGTGGACTGGACAGGCCTCTGGTTCCCTGTCCCACGGCCACATGGGATTCCGCGTCCTCAGCCACGCACAGGCTGACCAGTGTGCGAGGCACGGTGGCTGTGTGGAGGACACGACAGGGAGCCCCTTCCGTGGCCACAAAAGGGGGGGGAAATCGGACTCTGGTGGGCCAGGGGCCGAGGAAAGACAGAGGGACCGAGCTGTAGCCTGGGAATACTTGAATACCTTTAAGGCCGAGTCCGCTTTGCCTCCGAAGAGACGGGAGCCATCAAAGGGCATGTTCATGAGTGACTGTTGGACATCCCCCGAAAAACCAGAAGTACGTAACCAGGCGTGGCGTTGTAAGGCCACCGTCGTAGCAACCGATCTTCCCAGAGAATCGGTTGTGTCCAGCCCACAACGGATTGTGAACTTTGCCGCATCTCTCCCATCGCTCACAGCTTGGGAGACGATAGCACAGGCCTCCTCAGGTATCTGCGGCAGGACTTGCGCAACCGTATCATACAAAGAGTGGGTATAGTGGCCTAAAAGGCATGCAGTGTTCACAGACTGCAGCGCGAGACTGGAGGAAGAAAACAGCTTCTTACCAAACTGTTCAAATCTTTTTGATTCCCTGTCTGGGGGTGCGGAAGGGAATGCGCCTGAAGAAGAGGAAGCCTGGATGACAAGACTCTCAGAAGTGGGGTGTTGGGACAGAGATTTATGGTCGTTTGGAGCGGGCTGATGGCGGCGTGCGATAGTCCTATTCACAGGAGTCTCTGTGTTGGGTTTGGGCTATCTACCCAAAAGGACATTGGTGAGGGCTTCATTAAAAGGCAAAAGGGGTTCTGAAGTAGAAACCCCAGGCTGAAGCACCTCCGTCAGTAGATTAAACCTGCCCTCAACAGTGGGAAGCTAGAGACCAAGGACCTCAGCTGCCCTACTGACCACCATACCAAAAGTTGCTCCCTCTGCCGTAGCCACGGTAGGAGGAGACAGCATGCCAGCACCCAGGAGAAGTATCCAGACCACTGGCTTCGCCCAGTTCCTCCGCCAGTCCCTAGCAGGGTCATCCTGGTTTTCATAAGGGTCCAGGGACCCCTCCAATTCCTCCCCATATTCGTACCCATAAGAAAAAGGGTCAGAATCCAACCTGGGGCGAATAAGCCCCATCGAAGTCGAAGGCAGCTTCAGTCGACGTTGTTCCGACTCCGAGTCGTCGGGGATAAGAAAAGAATTGGGTCGACGTTGATAGTGGGCACCACCGGCGTCGGGAGCGTCGACAATCGACCCAGCGCCGGGGAAGGTATCAAGGGTGCGACCAGTGCCGGTGCAGATCCGCGCACGCATCCGGAGGGGACCTCGGTGGCCGGAGCCGAAGCTGCCGGCGCGGAACCCAAAGGCCCCTCAGCTGAACCCCTTGGGCCCGAAGGCGCCGTATCGGGGCATAAGGCGCATGGCCTCATAAAACTCTTTAAGCTGGGCGGGGGTCGCTCCGGCTCTGGGAAACTCTGGGAAGTGTGGAACCAACCCAGACGCAGGCTCTGAGGACAGAGGCCTAATGTGTGGATGCACTTCCCGCGTCGCGTTGGCTGAGCGACGGGGCGAAGTCGGAGAGCCATGGGACTTCTTCGACTTCGTCTTCTTCTCCTTACCTTGACCCAAGGATTTAGAAGAAGACGAGAGGTGATGAGTCTGCGACTGATCTCGAGTCCTTCTCTCCAACGAGACCGGAACCAACGCGGAGTCGAGTGCCTGGCCGCAATTAGCTTTAGGGACCGCTCCTTCAAAGCCTTTGGGTGCATGGCCCGGCACTCGGAGCACGACTTCGGGTCGTGGTCACACTCGAGACACCACAGACAAATGTGATGAGGATCCATCACCAACATCATCCGATGACAGTCCGCGCATGGCTTCAACCCGGTCTTTGGGGACATCCTCGAGGCACCACAGTCACACAGAAAAAAAAAAAAAACAATCGAAAAAATAAATAAATAAATAAATCAACAAAACGGTCGAATTCGGCCAAAAAATAGCCAGGGTAGCTCTTTTCCGGATCAGTGCGTCGCGCGAAAGAAAAGAACTGACGTTGCAGTGCAAGGGCAACCTCTATATACTACTCCTGACGTCATCACGGTGACCACAACTCCTACGACGCCCGCGGAGTCGAACGACGCCACCAACCGACGCACAAGTGTATTGCTCAAAGAAAAATCACTGGATCCAGCCTGACGCCTGGGGGAAAATTCTAAGGCAAGGAATCTGCAACTAAAAGTCTCTATCAGAGACTTGATAGAGGAGTTCCAGGCCTGGCAAGTAAATTAGATGTCAAGCCAATGTGGCAGCAAACTGCGGATGCCGGCCCTGCGATGGCAGGCATGAGTTAGGTTTGAAAGGCTACTTCTGTGAGTGGCGCAAGCTGCACTGCTGGCCCACTAGTGGCTTTTAAGTTTCAGGCCCTGGGAATAAGGGATACCACTGTACAAGGGACTTACAGGTTAATTAAATGTGCCAATCAGGTGAAAGCCAATCATATCAAGTTTAGAAGGGAGAGCACAAGCACTTTAGCACAGATAAAGTGCCCAGAGTCCTAGAGCCAACAAAAAGAGGTCAGAAAAATAGGAGGAGGAAGCCAAAAGGTTTGGGGATGAACCCTGCAAAAAGGGCCAGGTCCAGCAAGTATGCTTAACCAAGGCTTTCAATGAAGGATTGAGGCATTGAAAACTAAAGGATTAAAGTTTGCAAAATGCACCTCAGTAAGATATACCTGCATAAAGGTGAATGCAAGTTGAATGCAGTAGTGATCATTTATAACAGTTCGACAATACCAAAAACTCAAAAACAAAACCTCTTTAAAGGAAGGCACAGTAAGTGTTAAGGCCACCATGAGTTTAAAAACTGAAGTCCAGAAAATTAGGAAAGAAGTATTAAATTGCCTAAGTACAGAGTGTGGAAACTGAATGATCAAGTGTCTCATAAGATTGTAAAACCCCCAAGGAAATTGGTAGAGATACTGAATCTTACTGGCTCCTATCCTTATTGTCTTGAAAGGCAGGTGTTACTGTTAGGAAGCACATATTAAAATAACTTTGGTGCATCAACTAAAACCACAAGACAAAGGGAATAGGAGTGAGCACCAAATGAAACTTCACATTTATACTACTGATTTTTATATGCACTTAGGGTACATTTTTCACAAAGAAATAGGCCATGAAGGATCAACAGTCTTTAGAAATAATAAAAGGAACAACCCGATGTTGACACGGAGGTCTTTACATCTGATTTGCTCCTCCCACATGAATAAAACAAATTAGGAGCATGACGCAAATCCAGCAGCCAGTCTATTACTCTTCATCACAAAAGTATGCCGTTACCTCATGGGTATTATAAATGGGCAACTCAGGCCCTGATTTAGAACTTGGCAGAGGGGAATACTCCGTCACAAACGTGACGGATATCCCAGCCACCGTATTATGATCCCATTATGTCCTATGGGGATTGTAATTCGGCAGACGGGATATCCTTTCCACCATATCAGGCCCTTAATTCACTGGTTGAGCTAAATAGAGAACCCCCTAACAGATTTTTTTTGTGAGTGAAAATACAGTCCTTTGTACTTTATTAGAGTGTAAACGTTTTGGTACAATATCTGGTAAACTTCTCCTACACAGCACTGGGATGGCAATCCCGCAATGCCTAAAACAGGCCATTTCTAATTGTTCAGTACAACAATTTCAAAATGGATGTTATCATGGATGTGTGGCGTATGGCAGAGATGTCATCATTCAATTTCAAAGCTTAAGGTGCCCACATGCAAATGTTTTTGTAATTATTTCTCAACTAACAAGATTAAATATTTTGTACAAATAAAATATTCAGTGTAGAGTGCAGAAGAGTCTGGGCAAAAAATTAACTCAGATTAAGTTTAATCTTGGGTGAATTGACCTTTTTTTCTATGAAACATTCATCATTAAGATGAAGAGATAAAGTCCCTCTCTTTTCTACAATTACATTTCACCTACAAAAATGAGTTTCAAATGCCTACATGACTGAAGAAAGCTGAGGCACCCAGCAGGGATGTATATAGGATACTTACTGGAAGTCAATGAAGAATGATATGAAGGAGAAGGAGCAGTATCCAAGCTCACCAACTAACGTTTTACTAGTGTTGTCCTATGACCATAACGCAAAATACTTTAAAATAAAAAGTCAATGTGTAAGAGTGTCATCTCCATCATTAATTTAACTTTTGTTGTCTCAACCTGTATTATAATTTGCATGATCTCCCATGTCAGGCAAGCAGATCGCACACAAGATGAAACAACTCTCAATCCAGAAATATAAAGTATATTCTTCCACAACCACTATTTACAAGAAAAACACAGACACTTACGTGAATGGCAAGTTTTGCCTTTCCATCCGTTTTGGCATTCACAGTAAAAATCATTCACCAAATCAATACATCGGCCTCCATTATGGCACGGATTGTGATGACAATCGTTGACATCTATTTAGAGATTAATAAACATCTATTATTGCATGTGAAATATATGTTTTACAAGGCAATTCAATATAAGTTGAGTCACTTACAAAGTAAGGCATAATATATTCAGCTAATTTTGGCTCCTTAAATTCATAATATATGAGGTTAGTACTCTCCAGAACTCTTTGGTATGGCCAGTACATGCTAACCACCACACACGCTACAAATGACACGGCTGAATGTAAAACTTCAGATTTTTCTCCCTCAGCCTTGACAAATAGTTGAAGTAAACTGGTGTGATGGGACGCTGTGTGGATCTATAGCAAAAACAATGTGATGTTTTCTACTATGGTAATGCCAAGCAGTACCCCTCTAGTGCAGGGGAAGGAGGAAGCATGAGCAAAATATATTATAATCATGGCTGGGCCAGATGGCTTAAGAATTCCTTCCACTTATGACCTCCCATTATAGAACAAATATGAATACCACTGGAGTTCATGAGGAAGACAACCAAGTAACTTCTCAAAAGTAGTGTTCCGAGTTAAAATCGGAAGCAACAAACTGCTGCTAGACTTTATGTGATGCCTCAGTATAACAATCAATTATTTTAGCTACACTGAGTTTCTTAAATTCCTTTCAAATGGCTTTACTCAAAAGAAACAGAAATGAAATTCAAATTTTACATTATTTTACCCTAATATCAAGCATCAATGGGAAGACATTTTAATGTGAGGCAAACAAACCTTTGTTTTTTCAGTACTAAGCATTTAGTGTGTTTGAGGAAACTGCTAGTGTGACATGGATACTCTGTACTAGCTTACCAAAGGCATAGTCTAGTAGTATAGTGAGAAAAGGAAAGACGTCATTATCACCTAAGGCATGATTGCATCTTATAAGTAGTGCAGTCTGCTTATCTGCTTCGGCTTTCTTCAATAGCCTTTCAACAAGGAGCTCATCTCTGTTGCTCGTCAACCAATCAATGTTGTTCAAATATTATTTTCCTTTCTCTGCCTCTTCACGGGGTAAATATACCACAGGTAATAGGATTACAAAAGACTGAGACTGAATATATAGCTAACTGTGGGATTGGAAAAGGAAAAAATTATCAAAAAAGGCCAGCACTAGCATGTTCGCCAACTTTTAAGAGTATATTTTTTATGATGATTACACCTATTATGTTTCTGGTCTGTTTTGTAGTAAAACTGAGCAAAAAAACAGAATAAATGTTAGTTCACACACCCTATTGACAAAGTAACTTGTAGAAAACCTTTTTACCAATGTAAAACACCACTTCTGGGTTCGGGATACAAGAATGATTTTAAAGATCTACACTTAAAATGCCAACACAGACACTGAAAGCTTTCCTCCTGAAAGGCTCGGACAGGAGGTTCAGAAACTGATGATGAATAAAGATGTCATGTGCATGCCCAATATCAAAAAAACATACATCTACACCAGCTAGTTCCTTGTCGAGAAAGGTACAAAAGCTGATTTTTAATGAACTCTTGTCTGAAGAAAATCAAGAGAGAAATTCAGGACGCTGGCACTCCATTAAATCAGTCCCCTGCCTACTTCAAGGAGGTTGGATGCACACCACAGACCTACAGGACATTTATTTAAAGGTCACAACCTGTCTAATTAAACCAATGTTTCCTTTAAACTAAATTATATGCCATTACATCTTTTGTTCTGATGTCAATGCCTCCTGACTTTTCAAAGTGCACAGCATTGGTGGCAGTCTTCTTCCCTAAAAGTAAATCTTTTTCTACCAGGCACTATCTTAAAAGGCCATCTCATCCACAATCAAACAAATTACTCCTGGGTTGGATTTTTTTTGCATCGTCCTTATACCAAAGGCCAAATTGCATATGACCTCCCCAAGAATGCTTGGAAGACCAATGGTGTAAAGGTCGGGGATATGGGGCAACAATATATAAATAGCCAATCACTTTTGTTATGCGTCCAAGGAAAAACAGAACACAAGTGATCCCTTTTCAACATACCGCCACTATTCAAACCAAAGTAAATGTTTTTTGATGCAAAATGTGTTACTAAATATGGGTGAGCCGAAGACAAGAAACAGCTGGTCAAAAAAAAAAAAAAAAACAGGAGTACCACATATGCACATGCTGACTTTGAGGCATTAGTTCCAAAATCAATTCTCCTGAAGGTTATTCTTTAAGGTGAGCCTCCTACAAACTGAACACATTGACGCAATTTCTTTGCACCTGCCAGGAAAGATTCAATGTCATTGGGTGAAAAAACTGTTTTGATCTGCTCTGAGGATTTTCATCTCAACCAAACTTGTTCACAGAGCCTCTGAACTGTGATAATTCTCCTTTGGCGTGGGCTCTTCAAATACAGGTTTTTCCTATGAACCCTTGAATTGTGTTCAACATTGCTGAAGTAGAAGTTAAATTCTTTAGTAGCCTCAACCCAAACATCTGTGCACTTGCGGGCTAGTTTTACTTGGTTTTAGTAAGGTTCTAAAAAAGGATATTTCGAGATTTGAGGATTTCTACTGCTCTAATTATTTTGATTAAAACATCTTGCTCCATCATTGTTTATGGAACAGTTTTTATTTAAAAAGTCTGTACCATATATCGGATGTTCTTTATTTTTAACCATTTCCCTTACTTTTTTTTTTTTTTTTTAATTCACCTTGGTTTGGACCCTTACATTCTTGATTTCTGCATCTGTATTGTCACATGGGTATTACATGGGATCTCATAGTTTGCACATATTTCTTGGACGTTTTGTTTTACAGCTCAGTACAAAATACCAAACAAAGGCAAAATATATCCTTAAGAAGAGCTGGTTTATTCATGTTCCATCTGTTTGGAAAGTGTTGCGTCTGAGTTCACAATTCACACAAAGGCTTTGACTTCTCAGTGAATTCTGATGTTTGGTGCCAATTTAAAGCTAAACACCACAAAAGTGTTACATAAATTGCCATTTGCCGGGGCAGACCAAAAAGAAGAATGAATTATTTTCAAGCTTGCCAGTTGGATTCTTTACACTATTCTTGTCCCCGTGAATGACTCGGTGCTTCTATTTTCCAAAATGAATATAATTTCATGTTTGGGAACCTAACCTTTCTCTTCACCAATAACCTTTTCTCGCTTTCTTAGTAAAAAGCTCGTCATCTGTGTCTTACTGGCATCATAGTGGTACGTTAATACATGCACTAATCATGTTTACAAAACAGAGTACCGAAGCAACTGGTGCTTATGGTTAGTTTTTGGCACAAAAATATATGTAGGTGAAACATGAAAAGAACACTCAATAGAATATCGACAAAGTGAAATAAAAACAATAAAAATCACAATTCACAGCAGAAACATCTTATAACTTTACTGAAAAGCAGCCACATTTCAAATATTGTTACATACTTATGCCGCAGAATTCTCCTTCCCAACCATTCGGGCAAAAGCATCTGAACGAATCTATTTCATCTATGCAAGTTCCACCGTTCCTACAAGGCTTCCCAAGACAGTCGTTGATATCTTAAAATAATAATAAAAAATAATAGTCACAGTTGTTACGATGTAGGGTACAACATAGTATATTCTGAAAACAAGTCTATATTTTAATCAAGTCATAATTATGATTTTTAAATTACTGTGCCGAAAACAGCTATATACTTAATTTGCTAAAATACTGACTAAGGTGATCAGTGAACATGTCAGCTGTGTTTATTCAAAACTTACTTTCATGGCAGTATTTCCCAATAAAGCCCTTTCCACAGGCACACGTAAAATTTCCTCTGGGTTGACTAATGCACCGTCCGTGAGGGCCACAAACATTAGAGGAGATGTATCGGATACCTTCCTGGGTGGCATTAGTGGAAATCTCTATTGTACAGCTGTCTATAACTAAAATTAGAAAGAAAGGTTCAATTGTGGCTATTAGAAGGAAATCACTAGTAACAAAAGAGTTATTAATTCTAACAAAGTCAACCCTACATCCCCTTTCAAAGTTTCAAGAAATGGCAAAATAGAACCTTACTTCAGAGAGCTTTACAAATAGGTGTTCTTGGCTTTATGGCTTTTTGATCCTTAATTGCATACAAATCTATTAATTACATTCATGTCTGAAGGTTAAGAGTAAAACCATTCTCCTTTCACCAGAACGTTTCCTTAAAGGGGCTTTCTGTGAAGTCTTCCTACCACATGCTGACCGTATTTCAATCTTAAACTCCAAAATGAGTGAATTAGGGATTACCTTTACAGGAGCTGTCCTTGCAGTGGTCCTTAAGGCGAGAACAATTCTTTCCATCATAGTCATCCGAACATGCACAGTAATAATCATCATCTAGCGCATAGCACTGAGCTCCATTCTGGCAGGGATTTGGTTCACAAAAATCCACGTCCATCTTAAACAATAAAGAATTAGGTGTCAGAAAACCAGAACCCAAATGCAATTTCAGTAACAGGATCACCTTCAGTGGTCAATGTGATGACAGGGATAATTTGGATGTCAATACTTAATCACTCAGCAAAGTACCCATCACGCTACCAGAATATGACCAAATTCTCAAACATGTAAAAGTATACAATTTTCTGGACTATTCAAACCACATGCCTTCAAATCTAAAGAACATTCTGCATTTTTTTAAAATTGAGAAATCCATCAGCAAATTCAGGAAGAAAAGCTATTCTAAAGAAAATGTAACCAAAACGAGAGGTAGTTTTTACATCCGGGGAGCAGATGGCTAAAGAAAAAGAGCAATCATTATGCAATGAGCAAAAATGTGTTATTTCATCAGCAGGCGTGCTTAATTACCCGAGTTGCAGAATTTTTTTAATAAATTGCTAATCACCAGTTTGGAGCATGTGCAGAAAGCAATGTCACAGACAGAAACTAGTGGCCGCAAAGTTATCTTCATTCACTCATACCAGAAACTAACTATCACAGAGGTGAGAATAAAGGTGAGAAGCAACGCCTCTGTGTGTTTAAATAACTGTTTCAATCGCCTGAAAGAGATGCCAAATACACAGCAAATCAAGATGTTAAAGGCTGGCAAAGAGCATTTTAGGGAAAGGATAATAAAACTATCAGAATCAATCTCAGTAACAATTTGGGACCTTGGCATTCACTTTCAGGTGAGATTTAGGTCGATTGTTAGAGACTGCTAGCCACTAAATAAAACTCAAGAGTTTTGTGTGGTCTACAAGTCAACCACAACGATCTCCTTTTGGTCTAGTCAACCTTTCCCCATCATGGGTGCACTGAATTGGACACCTTTTGAAGTACAGCTAAAGAGGACTTCACAAGTGTCAGTTATAAAATCTGCTGTGGTCCGTATTAGAAACCGAGTGGAGGCGGTGGGGCTTTCTTTTAGTTCAATTGCTGAGCTGGAATGTTCGACTTTCTGTGAACCTTTGCAATCCATGTGCACTCCAATGTTTTACATTACAGCTCACTTTGAACAAGTTATAAAGGCTAAAGGTGCAACGAGGAACCTGCGTGCAAGGAGAAGCTATAGTGCATGGTGTGTTTTTTGTTGCTTCCAGTCATAGGCATAGGTCTTCCATTCTGAGGTAAAAATGGTTAACTCCAAATGTAGTTTGGTTAAAAAAAAAAAAGACAGTTCACAGTGATTTTATAAATGGAATGGGCATATGTGAGCAGTAACACCAGCCAGCTGTTTCAAACCCTGCTCTAACACCTCAGGGACCTAAAAGGCTATGTTTTATGTACATAAAAAAAGAAGGTTAAACCAGGAGAAAATAAATACTTACCCCAAGGTGATTATGTTTGCTGGAAGTCTTGTCTCCAAGCAGATTCATCAACTTGTGAACTTATTTGGGGATGCTAACGAGCCAGCAAGAAAGACGGCTCCTGCCACCCAGGGCCAATATCCGACAATATCACCCCTTGAAGATACGCACTTCTACCTAAAACCAAGCACTAACTTACACTTGCAGCTGGTGATGCCGGCAGACTGGGAGAAAAACATCAGGGCCAGCGGATCCAGTACTCTGGCCCCACCACTGCATCCTGGCCGAGCGGTACTGGATACCACTGAAGGCAAGGAATGGAGAAGGTTCTGCAGTGCGTCATGGGCTGCCTGCACTGCCGGTGGAGGGCTGCTTGGGCTCGGAGAAGAGGTTTCGGCTGGTAGAGAGCTGGGCTCGCCATTTGCATCTAAGATGCAACACACAGCCCTCCCTTAGGGCGTAGCAGATCGCAGGTTGTGTGGAGGCCAAATGACTGCTGCGCCCAATTGGGCCAAACAACAATAGGATCGGCCAGGCTGCGGGTGGGGGTCTGCTGCGCAGCCGGAGGTGAGGAGTGCCGAACCTGCCGGGGGATGGAGACCTTTGTCTGTCTGTGAATTAGGCTGTGGCGTGTCGTCTTGCGCCTAGATTGTGGTCGAGGGAGTGGACCCAGCCCTCATCTGGCAGCCTAGCGTGGCCTGCACTGCTGGCGGTGTGTGACACCTGGCCCTTGCGGGCAGGGTCACTGTTGAGATTTGCTCTGTCACCAGGCGCTGGAACGCCCCCCCCCCCACCTCCTTCCCTGCTATACAGGGGCCGGTTGGACAGCAAAGCCCAGGGACCCAGGGACCCAGAGACAAGACAACTGGCCAGCTGTGGCCTTGTGGATGGGTGTAGACTTCTTCGAGTGGAATAAGGGCTCTGTGCCCCAGAGTGGTCGGATCTGGGAGGCCTTTAAGGTCATTGTGTGCAGACTATGCATGGCTAAGAGTAGAGGTGTTTTGCGGTCATCCAAGGAGAATTAGGCAAGCTTGAAACCAAACTTAAGACTGGAAGGGGATCTGGGGGACACCACCTACCCCACCCCCCCAGATCCTAAAGTGGCAGGTAAGATACATGAGACAGTCACGGAATATCAAGCCACACCTGAAAGAGAATGCCTGTTCCGTGGGAAGCATCACACTGCCAGGGAGTATGGTGAGGGAGAAAGGCCAGGGTGTACGTTGGCTTCAACTACACAGATCCCCCGGGGATCTAAATTTATACTAGAAGTGCTTAATGAAGAACTAGATGTGCAACATACCATACCGGATATATTAGATACGTTCTCTAAGCACTTTCGACAGCTCTACTCCTCACAGAGTCCTCCCACAATCCCTACTGATACTTATTTGGGGGATGTCCAGCTGGCATGGCTTAGCGATGCCCAGCAAGAGTTCTTAGCTACCGAGATCAAAAAAAGACTAAATTAGGGAAGCCATAACACAGCTGCATCGGGGGCGCGCCTCGGGTACCAACGGCCTACCAGCTGATTTCTATAAAATGTACAAGGGCACGTTATTGCCTATTTTGAAAGAAGTGTACAATAAAGTACAGCAGAATGGTCAACTTCCCCACTCAATGCTTGTGGCCAAAATTCTCACTTTCCTTTAACCTGAGAAACCACGAAATAACTGCGATTCATACAGACATCTCTCACTTATTAATTGTGATGTTAAAATCTTAGCTAACATCCTCGCTAATAGGCTACACCCATTGATGTCCTTTTTGGTGAGACGCGACCAGTCGGGATTCATCCCTGGATGCGCAACCTCACTTAACTTGCGAACCCTCTTCGTCCTCATGCAAGAGATAGATCCTGATTTAGCAGCAGCTGCAGTGTTCCTTGATGCCACTTAGGTGTTCGACTCTGTAGAGTGGGAATACCTAATGGCAGTAATTCAGCGTACGGGCTTTCCTCATCCGTTCTTTGCTTGGATAGCCCTGCTCTACAACCCGGGAAGCCACTTCTGTAGGGTTCTAAAAACACAACTGATTAAACTTGCATGGGCTGGCAAACAACCGCATCTTCAATGGGAGGTATTCGTGCAGCCCTTTTTTGGTCGGCGGCTTTGAAGCCCCAGATATGGAGCTCTATTACCTGTGTGCCTAGGCGTACTATGACACTTATTGGTATAAAACCCCACCATATATGCCGCACCTGGCTATCGAGCAAGGATGCAAGGCGCCCCTTCCAAGTGTCGCTTCTTTGGGTACCCATACAGACAGGGAAGGCGCCTGAGATTCGACAGTCATATAAACGACAACTGCGTGGCCTAAACCTGACAGACGCACAATGGTTTTATTGCTGCCAACAGATTGAAAGCATAATTTAAATTTTACATTTTTGCACCAAATCTACTATATGCCTGCCAGATTGCATAGATATCAACTACGTCCCGATAGTAGACGCGAGAGATGTGGAGCAGATGAAGCGGATTTTCTACATTTGGCATAGGACTGTGCGTCTGTTTGAGCGTACCGGGAGGAAGTTGCAGACGCGCTATCTATCAGACTGGCCAGAGCATCCAGCTGACGCCACTCTTGGCCCTATTAGGTCATACTGCAGATATTGAGAGGGGAATCCGGAAATATATGGCTCTTGTTCTGCTCTTGACCAAGAGACGAATAGCGTGTAGATGAGGCAGGGAAGAGCACCCAAATTTAAAGAGTTACTGCAAGACCTCATATGCTGTAAGGGCCAGTTAACTACCTACAATGAGCTCCTTCTGGTGAGCTTAAGACCCCGAAATATCTGGGGCCCCCTGCAGACAAACAAATAGATCTATCTGCGAGACTCATCAGCCAATTACTGCTAACCATCATGACACTAAACACTGGCTATATACCCATGCTTTCCTTATCATCAACTCCGCCCAGACACCGCATTCACATAATGACACGCAGGTCACTCATGCTCAGTCTGATGCCTGCACTTATAGATAACTTTACTTACCTTCCCACTAGGAGATGTGAATGGATGATCCTTAAAGTATTATTATAGCACAATAAAAGTGTGGAGATCAGTATCAACTGTATTATGTCTCATTATACGCTGTCTACATGCTGCATCATTACACTGTACTACATGTCTGTTTGGCTTAATGACAACGTTTATAAATGTAATAATAATAAATAAAGAAAACTTATGAACTTATTTCCCTCAGATACTGGAACCAGAAACACATTTGTACCATCAACAGTGACACAGATTTTCAGAGGTGCCATCGTGAAAGAAAGACCATTATGACATGAAAATATGGTAGCCACCGCTCCACCAATGTCTGCTCCTAATATTAGTCTCTGAAGCAGAAAAAAAGGCTTGTTCGGTGTAATTGATCAGTAATGAAGTGGAACACAACACACAGTGAGAATGACTACCACTGTTACCACAAATAAAAGTTTGTGATGGAGACATTCCTAATCAGAACGTAACTTCTGAAACGCTCATGCTATACACTTACTCTTAATTTTGCAGGTGGGACAAAAGGAAGTGCTCAGGAGTCTGCTCCTCAATTAAGGAATCACTGCTGAAGAGTGTTGCTGAATCTGGTTTTCACTATAGTATTTAAATGATAGTGCTTAGAGGAAGAGTGAAAGATGCCTGCTTTGCCATGATCAGAGACTCTGCCTATGGCACAGTATTCAGCATGGTCAATTATTCCTTAGGTTGTAGGCAATGTATTCCATCTTGGGATTAAGTGAACTGACTCACACCAGGCTGCACAGAAGTACAGTAAGAGTGGGACTCTGGATTTCCATTGTACTTGTGATATCTCAAGAGTCTTTTGCAGACATCCATGTGTGGCTGACCAACACGTCTTTTTCCGGGCTTCAAAGACTATAACAGTAAGGACGCTCCTTAACTAGAAAATCCAAAATTACCTCAGGCAAAGGCAATGATTTTATCCTGCTATCAGCTGGCTAAGCAGTAGGGTTTCATGAGACTCACCTTATCATATAAATCTCCCTCCCTTTTTTAGTGTCAGTACCGGACAACTTCCAATAAAAGTGTCAAAAAATAAACTCTTCAGGTCCTCAAAGGGTGCTCCCAAAATACGAATCCATAACACAAGAGTGCACGAAGGTCAAAGTATCAAGAACCCCAGTTAGTCAGGTACCTGAAGGGGTACATTATTACTCTGTTGGTATATAGACAATTTACATTTACATCACAGAATTGCATTTCCAATTGCAAGATCATCATTGTAGCCGTCTTAGGACTACATTAATGCAACCTATGCGTGAAGTGTAGTTTTGCATACAATGAAGGATGATCCTCCAGGCAAAACTAATTAGATGTTTCCAAGCAACGTCATCTTCTTCGTGGAAGAACACTCGGATGTTGCTAAGCTTGCAATCGCATTGAACTAAAGGGGAAGCTAAAATCCTTAAATGATGCAAGTTAATGGAGATGAGGGATAACCACACTGTCTGTATTAAGTCGACGGATATCTAAATAAAAAACAGAACAAAAGAGTGCATAAAACACAATATTGCATAAATCACAGGGACAGTATCGATGTAAGAAGTGCAGAAAGGAAAACCTAAAGTGATATACTAAAAGCACGAAACTACAGTTCGTCGGAACTTTCACAGAATGCATCTCAGTTTCCTCAAACATGTACAATCATGCTGTACTTTTAAGACTGCACTACTTAAAACCAGCCAAGAGAATTTAAACAACCCACCCACGCCTTCGGCTATTTGGCACAACACCTACCTTCAGAGCATTAAAAAAAGTTTATGCTTAACACTTTGTACGTTCACAAGTGAATTCTTTATTAAATACAGCCTTACTTGAACGTGCTTAAATGTTTTCAATGTTAAACCTTTTTACTGCACCAAGGAAAAAAACTCCAACCGAAAACAAGTCTTAAAACGTGAACTTTTGCGAATTTCGACCACTTAAGAAAGCCACTCTAATAGGTTCACCTGATGGCTTTTTGACGCATTTGTTTAAATTAAGCTGTACTTCGTAATTCACAAACAAGGTACCTGCCTCCACTTGCATTCTTTGTATGGATAATCTAGCTAAACGCAGGTTCCTTACATTCCCCTACATGCCAGACTGAATCCGGAAACTTCTTAGCAATTGCTTCTGCATGCTGATAAGAGGCGCCATAGGACATGATGGTAGCTTCATCCCGAGTCCAGAAGCAAGAGTGCAGTAGCTAGATGTCATTCCTGTGGACGGACATCAGTTTACAAGACAGCACTGTGCAACCCTTAGAAGTGGATTGTCAGTGAAAGCCTGAGATTGTGAGTGTGTGGAGAATCTGACATGGAGGATCAATAACAACGGTGTCTTCTCGGCAGAACGTGGAGGTGTGTGGGTGGGGGGGAGGGGTGTATTCGCGTGAGGAATCTGTGGTAAGATGGAGTATCCACCAGAAACGTTACCAAAGGTATATAAATTGTGTTTTTGATGAATGTTTCTAACAGCATAATTCTCACCTTCTGAATAGAGTTTAAGAAATAAAATTCAAACCAGGAAATCCTGGTCCAAAATGGCTCTTCCTGCAGACCTGAGAGTCAAGACAGTAATGACTGATGAAAGTAAGGGCATATGCCCTTGTAGCCTCCTGGCAGAAGTCCAGCACTATAACACCCCTGGTCAAGGCTATAATTGTGGGCTTGGCTCTGGCAGAATGCGCTGGAAGGCCGTTGGGAACTTCTGTCCTTGCCAAAACACAGCACATTATTATGCAGAGAACGGTACATCCAGATGTATCTGCTTCTGGGCTGTTCTACACTTTTCAGCACTGGTGAACCCTGTGAAAAGTTGATAACTCGCCCAGTGCTTCTTAGTCCGATTGAAACAAAATGTTAGGGGTCCTTTTGAGATTCAAACGATGAAGCCTCTTCTATTCTTTTAAGGGATGCGGTGAAGAAAAGCAAACGGGGATAGGAAAAGGCAATAATATCATATTTGGCAGAAACTATACAGTAGTCCGGAGCACTTATTTTCATGGAAAAGTATATTGTGGTTGCACTGACTGCGTCTGAAGTTCAATGACAAAGCATATGAAAACGACCATGACGAGAAACAGTCTTAAGAGTATGTAGCCTCAAAGAGGAGCTGTGCAAGGGCCAAAATGGCTGTGCGGATTAGGAAAGTTAAGAACCAAATTAAAGGCCCACAGCAACGTAACAAAAGGAGTAGAAGAAACCCTGTATGTAAGGTCTTTCAAAGAAATGCATCACAACTGGTGATTTAAATAGAGAGGGTTTCAGATAACTGCACAAGATTGAAAGAGCAGTCAAATATCCTTAATTAGTGTCCACTGAAAGTCCTTGATGGGCCAAAGATAAAACAAATAAAATATAGGTCAGTTTGGTCGGTTATGAATCAGTATTTCGGGTGCAACACAAAACTATAAATGTGTCCCAGTGGCCGGTTTAGACAAACTTTGTAGAGGGGGGGCCCATGGCAGCTAGGATGACATCCACAACATGGGGAGGAAGACTGACTACATTCAACTAACACCGCTCAATCTCCAAACATGGAGGTGTGGGTGCAGAAGTCTGCCCTGCTGCTGTGACGGAGACCCTCCCAAAGAGGTATCATGATTGAAGACAGATGCTCATGTCTGGTAATAACACTCTTCTTGCCCACTTCAGGGCTACTAGGATGGCATAGGCCTAGTTGCTCCTGATTTTGTTCGGACCTCGAAGCAGGAGAGATAGCGGAAGATAGGCTAACAGGAGCCCCATGCTCCACTCTACTCAGAATGCCTCAGAGAGCCTTCTTGGGAATTCTAGCGCACAACAGATTTGATATTGCATGTTCAATAGCAGTGAAAACATCTAGCCAGGTTTCTCCTCAATGCTGTAAAATACCTTGTACAACCTGAGAGTGCAACTTCCGCTCGTGATCTGCCAGTTGCTGCCGGCAGAGTTCATCCATCCTGGTGTTCAAAGATTATGTAAGGTGGTCCATCATCAGAGCAAGGCCCTGGCGCTCCAGCCAGCACCAGACACAAAAAGCCTTTTGCATAGGACCCCAACTAGTCCTGCTTGTTAAAGTACACCATGGCATTGGGACTGTACGTCCTAACCTGAATCAGCCTCCCTTTGATGGACATAGGAAGGTTTTCAGTGTCAGGTAACTGGCCCAGCAACTCCAACATCCCAACAGTGATTTATCTGTCACCACCATCTGCTCTGGGGAATTGACGCAACTTCGAATGCACTTGAGACATCACTGCAAATCTTTTGCAGTCGCCTCCAACCCTCGTGTATTCCTTCCAAAACGTGGATGGAATCAGACCGGTTCCAGTGGTGCTGGGCCCACTGAGAATTAAGGTTCCACTGCAGAGTACACATATGCCACCTGACATAATCAACGAGCAGGATGCAGATCATCAAGAAGACCAGAAGCTTCGACCAGAAGCCTCAGAGGCAATCAGGAAACACCGGAATCATAGCCTGAATATTATCGACTCATAATGGAGGAAAGGCCTAAAACTGTACTATAACCAACATGCCTCCATTTAATAAGGAGCCTATGCCAAGGAATCAGGTGTGACTTTGGCACATTGATAGTGAACCCCAGCGATGTCAGGAAGTTCACAATTGTCTCGAGATGGTCTACGACCGACTGTGGCAAGCTCACCTTCAATAGCCAGTCACTGAGGTAGTCAAAAACAGAAAAACCCATCCCCTGAAGATGTGCTGCAACCACCGCTATCACCTTCTTGAACATCTGAGGACACTAGGGAGAAGAAAGAGAAGCCCACCAAATTAAAAATGCTCCTGACCCACCTGAAACAGCAAGCTGTGTCTGTGGGACTACATGACAGATATGTGGAAGTCACAATCCAGTCACCTGGATCCAAGGCAGATGGAACCTTTGCCACAGTGAGCATCTTGAATTTGTTCTTCCTCAAGAAGGCTTTTAGATGGTCGAGACCTAAAATAGGACGAATGTCTCTGACCTACAGCACAAGAAAATAGCAGGATTAACAGCCAGTCCCCATTTCCTCTGGCTCCTTTGGCCACAAAAACTTGCAGTTGGAGCATAAAGGCCACATACTCCTCTGAAAGATGTTCTAATGTGGGCAAAGGATGGAGCAGGACTAAAAGGTATGGCAGGGCACATCCTCTTTGGATGAGCTGGAAGGCCCACCTGTCAGATGTTATATTTTGCTACCTTTATAAGCAATATCTGATCCTGCCGCCTGCAGGATGGTCATTTGTTACTAAATACAAATGAACGCAGTTTGAAGGCTGTTGCTGCAGGGCCTGGAAGTTTGTTGCTCCTGGTGGCCTGGACTTTGTCTGCTTGATTCATTTACCTGACCGCAAAGGACTGGAATGCTTGTTGTGGGGGCTCTGGGCCTCTGCACTGGCAGAATGCCAAACCCCTAGAGTAGCCAGGAAAAGAGCAATACTGCCTGGTTGCTGATAGCCTCAGTGTGGAAAACATCAGCAATATGCACTTGTTGCCCACCCTCTCACACATTTCTATTGCTAGCCATCAGATCTGTCTGGACTTTGCTCTCAAATGTTAAGGGCACCTTGGCCATGTCCATGTAGACCACTCTGAAATGGCCACTGACATGAAAGCTTTAGAGCAAGTATAAATGTTTTCATCTTGCTCACCTTTATGTGGAGGCAGCGTCCAAACAATCCCAGTAGTGAGTTCTCGACATCCCACCCCTGCCCCCACCCCAACCGCAACCCGATCTCCCTCCCTAGCTCTGAGTCAGTCATTACAGTGACCTGTGATTCAAGTAGACAGCAGGGTCATCCCACCATATGTTTGTAACAGTCAAATTGTTGGCATTAAAGGTGGAATGGCTGGTCTGAATGTCCAGAAATGATTCTGAATCCAAATGGAGTTATACGGAGCCCATGCACAACTTCTGGTGGAGAACCACTCCAATCCATGATTCACTCCTCTGGAACTTTTCCAAAGACCTTTTGAAATTCCAAATGCTCCCCGTGAACAAGTACATCTTTGAGGGTACAGGAGAGGCTTTTCACCATGTCACAGAGAACCAATCATCAACAATTATACTGAATTTTAGGGCCAGTCTAGATTCTGCTATTCCCCGTGACACACTTTGGATAGGGACATTGTTCGGGTAGGGGTAGCAGTGGATCTTCTGTGAGCAGAACAAGCCAGTCACATGGGCCAAATCGTAGTAAAGAACAAAGGGCAAAGTGTGGGTAGAAGCAGAGCTTTCGATATTCCTACAGTTGTTTCACACTGTAAAATGGAGATACTTCATCTAACATGTAGTACAAGGACCAGAGCCAAAGATACCATCTTGCAGGGAGGTAAGGACTTGTTAAAATTCATAAAGCTCCAGGTTGGAGCAGTTCATTCTTTTTACCCTACAAGAGTACTGAAAGGGAAACCCTTACTCCCTTTAGAAGGGTGAGATTAGTTCTATTACTCCACACTCCAAATAGTGAACCTACCAATAAGTATGGAATGCAAACCTGTGCCAATGACTACATAGGGTCAGCTATGGGAGCTAGAGCACAAAGCCCCTAAGCAAAGCAATAGGTCTCAAAGACTGTTGGTTAAGTGGGTTCCACAAAGGTAGTAAAGCGTGAATATCGCCTTTCCAGTAAGACTCCAGAGAGACAATGTGTTTCGCCAGTAAAGACTTAACAGCTAAGTAGTGTCAAGATAAATAGGAATACTGCAGAGTTAACAAACTGAAATCTATAACACAGTTGACCAATGATGTAATAATACGATCCAGAACAATCCTCACCTGACAGAAAATTCCAGCGTATCCCTCCGGGCAGCGACAGTAAAAACCATTGACTAGGTCTTCACAGTGCCCTCCATTTTGACATGGATTACTGAGGCACTCATTCAGTTCAATCTCACAATTCTTTCCAAAGAATCCACGAGGGCAAATGCAGTGGTAACCATTTAGTTCATCCTGGTTGCAATAAGCAAAAAAAACACACATCATTCTTTTGACTGCGATCATTAGCATAGATCAGCAACTTGACAGGAATCGCAGTACTTTAAAGTGATATTTTGAGCAAAGGACTTAAGTAAAAGTGATGCGTCCAATTGCCATCTGGTACTGTTTTGTTTTTTTGTTTTTACTAGTAATGGGAAAACAAAATGTTAAACGACTATACTGGCAGTGACGAGTAAAGGCACAATTATATCAGTGTTTCTCTATGTAACCTGAATTGCATTGTGAGAGTTTTTATAAATTACCTTACAAATTCCTCCGTGTTGACACTGCCCACGACAATCATTAACATCTAGAAACAGAACAATAAAAGTCACTTAACTGCTGTCATAGGAAACTCATTTATCATAATATTGTTCTAACAAAGCAGAAAATCACACACCACAGTCATGCAAAGCCAATCAGTGAAAAAACGTAAATCGTGAATAAGATTTATTGCATCCTTTTGGTGATGAAGGGGAGGTAAAGTGAGAAAGAAAATATGAAGATGGCATTCTAAGGCTTTGTTATGAAAAACACATTGTTAACAAGCAACCGGGTTTTGCAACCCAGGTTGATGTTTAAACATATAATTGTATTCCTATTCCCACCTCAGACAGAGGCATACAATAGATCAGCACGTTCCAGTATGAGAGAGATAATTTGGAGTCCAGATTTTTCGATAACGTAGAAAAAAGGGACAGATATAAAAAAAAGAGAGGAAAGGAAATAGACCTGTCGAGATAGATCGTGAGTGAAAGTCTGAAAGGTTGAGACAGAAAAAAAAAAAAAATTTAATTATATATAACAACCAACTGTGCAAATGTGTCTATAATGACACTGAGCGGTTGGAAAAGCGGATACAGGTATCCAGGTCATGCCCAGTGCATTTTAGGACCGTTGCACGAGATGTTATGTACTATAAAAGTGCATTTTCACGTTTTTGTTGGTTGGAAAATCGCAATTCTTGGGTATTACATCATAACCAAAAATTACGAGGTTTAAAATAATTCGAAAACGCGAAATAAACCACCCAGCCATGTACAAAACAAGCTCAAATAAACATAGGTACACAGAGACCAGACAAACGTCTTTCAATCTTAAGTAAGAGTAGGTGCATGATTTACAGGTGGCTCAGCAATGACTCATGCACTGCGTCTTCCCCCACAAGGCAGTGAAATAAACATGATATTGTATTTGGAGCTATTGTTTATGACAAATGTCCCGAACTGATAAAAAAAAAAAAAAAAAATGCTCGTTGGCACATGTACACCAACAACAAGTATAAAAACTTAGACCTGTGGCTCAGATTTAGTACTCATATATTCATAATCTTGCATTACTCCTCGACTAAGTATTTTTTGTCAGCTCAAAACATGACGACTTATTTTGTATTATAGGCTAGACGTTAATGTTATCCACAAGAGTTCATCTGCGAACTTTCAATACACAAGTCTTCAAATTTAGCCTTGTGCTCCACACAAATAACGGGTGCATCCCTTTCCTACTTTCTATAAGTACAGTTCAATAATATCATTCAGTAAATACTAACTGATATGACAATTTACGCCTGTCCATCCTCGAATGCAGTCACAGTAATATCCACCAATCAGATTTCTGCAAGAGTAAGCATTAACACAGGGTTTCCCCTCACACTCATTAGCATCTGTGAAACAAGACAAAAGAAAGCAGGTAAAGAACACAGCAAGACTCCGTACCACCAAGCAGATATGACATGCACATGCAAGTATCTCAATATATTACAGTACAATCGTTAAGGCCACAAGAAATGTTTCTTCTGGAAAAAAAAAATCCACAGCTACAAGTTGCCAGCAAAAGATTAACAGATTTCATTTGATCAAAGTGTAATCTTGATGGAAAGTAGAAGGCAGTTTCACAAACGGAAACATCTCAAATCATCAGAATTCAGCCACAAAGTTGTTTGTGGGAGGAAAAAAAAGTGAGTCAAGAACTGCAAGGGAGAGGTGGCAATCATTAAATACTGTAATGTGTTTGTGTGAGCTGTTACTACGGAAACACCTGGTAACTCCTCTCAAATCAATAATCACCTTTTAAACTGAGAGCAATTGTGAGTCTTGAAAGGAGGGTAATCAAGACTTTCAGGCAGGTGAAATTCTCTTTCATGTGCCTACCATGGAGTTCCTAAGTTATTATGTTGCTACAGAAGAAGGCTGACTATATTTGGGCCAGTCAAGGCCAATAAATCATATTTAACTGAAGGATACACCGGTACCCTTCTTTTAGTCTGCAAATGTGCCTTTTCTAGAGGCATAGCTAACAGAAAAGATGAGGCTGTGAAAAGTCTATAAATGATGTTTAGTAATTGGGGGTGATAATAAAGGAAGATTCAAACATGATAAGAGTGCAAGGATCGGGTAAATCATTTAAAAAGCATCTCTATTCTGCAAAGAACAGGAATGGCTGCTTTCTGACTGTATGCTACTATACCACCAATAGTAAAGCTGAAAAGGGAACTTTGTGAGTAGAAAAAGGGACATATTAAGGGAAGCAAATAATTCTGTGTCAAGACCGGAGGCAAGGATTACGCTTCATCTTCCTTCGTCTTTTTTTACAGCAGTCATAACTTAAAACTTAATAGACAATTTCCCAAACACTCAAGGGAAAAAGTCACAGTTCAACAAATGCTAACGTCCAATCAGATGATGCTAGGACCGTTCTGTAGTCCCATGACTCTGTTGCCGCCTCCACTTTCTTCGCTGCTCAGCAGCCAAGTTGAGTGCCTCAGCTCTTCACTTCTGTTATTAGTGAAGTGTACTGGAGTGAACATTTTGGTAATGTTTTAGTGGCAGAGAAGTCAGCAGTAGGCGACCTTTAAATTCACATTTATATGTGTTTTAAAATTGTTCACATTTTATTTTGTGGTGGACGTTGTGCCTATCATGGCAGATGTTGTGCCTACCAGAACTGACAAAGTGCTAACATGATTTAACATTGTTGAAATATTTGAATCATTAGAATGAATTATTATGAGTAGAAATAAATAGGATTGATGATTTATTAAAGTTAAATGTGTGCAGGAAAATAAATGCACATCTCTGCCATGTATAATGTAATGCATTAACAAAGATTGCAATATTCAAATGCTTTTTGAAAATTTGGATATATTACTAATGATGAATTCATAAGTTTGCATATTAAGTGTTTTATTATTGACAATATTGATGCACTGAATTTCTTGTGTTAGCATAACTAGACCTGAAGTTTTCATATTGCAGTAACATTAAATGTCAAGTCATCTTCTTTCCAGCTAACATGAATTTTCCATTAAATCTTTCACATAAATAATAAAGAGTCCCATTGTGTTATGTGTATGTTTTCCTCCATTGACCTTGAATTTGGTACATCGAGAGCTGGAGATTAGGAACCTGGACAGACACCATTGTTTGTTTCTTATGAGAACATTTGGGACTATTGCAAGCTGTGGGAAGATGGTGGAATGTATCAAGTAATGAACAGAGTTGCTAGTTATTGCCAGCGTCACACTAAGGAGAAATGACTTCACCCAGACCTGGGAATCTTCATTGTTGTTGCAAATCCATCTTGTGTTCTTATTCTCATCGGATATTGCCCTTTATGAGTAATGTGGACTCATCGAACTGACCAATTAAAATGCTTTGAATATTTCAGAATAGGGAACTGAATTGTAAGTTTCAGGGCAGAACCCCTTTGAATTTTGAACTGTTAACTTGTCCCCTTGGACCTTTCCTAATTTCCATGCGCAGCCCATGTCCTGCACTTTTCCCCCTGATGGTGCTTCTGATAAACCTTGCTGATGACATTGCTTTGCTGACAAATTTGAATTGCATGCTGATCCCAGGGGCGTTATATTCAAATGAAATGCTAAGTGTCCCACCTTGCTTTGTTTTTCTAATTAGTTACTATGTTGACACATGCCTGTTTTATTTTTGTAGTTAGACTAAACTAGCCCGAGATAGATGATTTTTTTCAAATTATTTTTGTCTTCTTTCTCTTTGCCTTATGCCCGCATGTGTTAGTCTGTTCCCACACATGCTTGCCCTAATTTGCGAGTGATAGGTTACCCCTACACCTTACCCACCCAAATTTTATATACTGATCTGTTAGCTTGGCTTAACTAATGTCATCATCAAATGATTTAAAATATATGTCTGTAGCACAAATTGTTTCTTTGTTGGTATGTGTAGTTCTTTTGGAATGCCTAATGGTATTGATATTAAGTAGAATAAACTTGTTTTGTAGATTTGGTCAGCCTATTGTTTTCCTTTATTTGTATAATGTAATATTGCACACAATTTACATTACTTTGGCTCTGTTGTTATAATAAAGCTTTGACATTTTTCACAGATTGGAGTTTTGTTTCCATGGCTACATTGGCCATGGTGTTTAAATTTATTGTTGTACTGATTGAGTTTGGAATGAACTACTTCCTCCTCAGTGACCTCAACTACCACATTGACAGCAACACCAACACCGCTTCCCTGCTTGACAACCTCACCACAACAGGTCTAAAGCAACTGGCCACCTCACCAACACGTATCGCTGGACACACGCTCAACGCTATCTTCTCCACCAGCAACATCACCACCGTTGACAACACCTTCACACTTCTCTGGACTGACCATCACTGCATCCATTTCACCATCACCTCACCGGCCGTCCACCTCCATACACTCCAAGCCCCAAGCAGAAAATGGAACCGGATCACTAAGGAACAGCTCTCCAATACCCTCAGCAAGTTCCACCCTCCAGCCCCCACCGCAGACACAAACATCTCAGCACAGAACTTCCACTAATGGATCTCTGAAAGCGCCAACACCCTAGCACCTCTACGTAAGACCTCAGTGAAACACCACCTCAGGAAGGCAGCTGGTTCTCACCATCACTCCAGGACTCCAGGCGCACCTGCAGACACCTAGAGAAAAGGTGGAGGAACAGCAAATCCCTGGAAGACTACGAGGCCTTCAAAGCTGCCACCAAATCCCACCACCACCTCATCAGTCACCACATTTTCAACAAGGCCAGCACATCCATCGCACCCGAGCTCCAACACACTCTCAACTGCTCCATAGAGACAGCCACCTTCACAGAGGATTGGAAGCACACCGAGATCCACCCGCTCTTGAAGAAACCCACGGCCAACCACAGGACCTCAAGAATTACCACCCCACCTGTCTGCTGCCACAGCCAAGGTCATCAAAAAGGCTGTCAACGCTCAGCTCCGTAAGCACATCAAGGACAACACCCTGGACACCTCCCATTTAGGCTTCAGGAGCAATCACAGCACGGAGACCGCCCTCCTCGCCACCACAGAAGACATCCACTCGCTCCTTGACTGCGGCCAAACAGCAGCCCTCATATTACTGGAGTTATCGGCCGGCTTTGACACGGTCTCACACCTCACCCTCTGCTCCAGGCTCTGCGCACCCAGCATCCGCAGAAAGGCCCTACAATGGATACACTCCTGCCTGTCTGGCAGAACAGAGTGAGAATCCCGCCTTACATGTTAGAACTTATGGAGATCAGCTTTGGCGTTCCACAGGGCTCTTCCCTGAGCCCCACATTCTTTAACATCTACATGGCCCCACTTCCATCCAACATCAGGGACCACGGGCTGAACATTGCCTTCTACGCCAACGATACCAAGTTGAACAAGAAGAATTTCCACAACAGGATGGAAGCCTTTGCAGCCTGGATGAGGGACAGCTGTCTCAAGCTCAACTCTGACAAGACAGAGATCCTCATCCTGGGAACATCCACATCAGCCTAGGACAACTCCTGTTGGCCATCGACCCTCAGCAGCCCCCAAACCTAACAAACCACGTACACAATGTTGGCTTCATCCTGGACTCATCGCTCACCATGACCCGTCAACTCAACTCAGTCACATCCTTATGCTTTCACACACTCCGACTTTTTGGGGACATCTACAGACGGATGCCAACGGACTGCTGCAAAACTGCAACCCATGCTCTGGTTACCAGCACACTCAACTATGGCAACAGCCTTTACACTGGCACCACCCAGAAGAACCTGAAGAAATTGCAGCACATCCAAAACACCTACGCCAGACTCACCGTGGACATTCCCCACAGCAAACATATCTGCAATCACCTAAGAGACCTCCACTAGCTTCACATCGAGAAAAAAATTATGTTCAGGCTCTTTGTACACGCTTACAAGGCCCTCCATGACCTAGGACCCACCTACCTCAAACACCGCATCACCTACTCCCTCACCAGTCGTCTCCGCTCCGCTTCACTCGACAAGCACTAGTCACAGTACCCCGCATACGGAAGGCCTCGGCTGGTGGAAGATCCTTTGCCTACCTCGCGGCAAAGAGCTGGAACACCCTGTCCCTGCACCTCATGCAGTCACCATCGCTACCTCAATTCAGTAAGGACCTTAAAACCTGGCTCTTCAACTGAAGCTCAGATTACGAACCCCTTTAGCACCTTGAGACCCTTACGAGTGAATAGTTGCGCTTTATAACCCCCGATCTGATTTGATATACGATTAACCACACTTCTCACTGGGTCCAAAGATCCCATCGTCCTTGGGGAAAAACATTTTTTAATCCTGACTGGGAGGAGAAAACGTGTTAGCAAGTGATTGTGATGCTTTGTAAGCGTATTAAATGTTTATTGCAGGGTTTTGGAATTGTTTGCTTGAGCAGACCAATACATGGCCGGAGGGATGCTTGTCGCTCCTCCACAGCCACTGTCAAGTTCTCTTGATGCGCTGTGGCGCCTGGGGCCACTGCAGTGTTAGCCTACGGCCCCTAGAATTACAAATTTCCTAGCTAGTGTAATGGAAAGTTTCAATTCTATTAAGGACACGGAGGTGAGGATTAACCCACCCGCATGGCCTCCCTCCCTAGAATGGAATATGCTTTTGTTATGTTCATGGTGTTTCAATGAATAAGAATGTCTTGAGCACGCTCGTTAACTTGTGCTGCGCATTTTTTCCAGTTTCAAGTTTTCATACACATTTGTTCATTTTATTCCTAGGATCCAAAGGGTCAAAACAGGATTAGGCATAATACTCCCAGTCTGCAGTTGCAAGGCGAATGAGGAGGCAGCAGCGACAACATGAGACTATAGAAGGGTCCTGACATCATCTGATTGGACGTTAACATTTGTTGAACTGTGGCTTTTTCCCTTGGGTTTATGGAAAATTAAGTCTATTCAGTTTTACAGTTTTAAGTTAGGGCTGCTGTTAATAAAATGAAGAAAGATGAAGTGTAATCCTTGCCTCAGTGTCCTGAATAGAAATGAAACTATCTGTTACGCTAGCTAAGGCATTTTTCATTCCTTGTGCCAAAATGAGAACATATCCCATACAGATGAAGCATTTGGAAAGGGAAGGAGACATCATAGCATAAGAAAGCTTCTCACTATGAATTTAAGTGTGCTATTGCGGCGTAAGTGCATAAAGTGCTACATACTGTGTGGGTTGTGGAAATCCTGTGAGATGAAAGTGAAGGCATACAAGTTGAGAAGGATAGTAAAAGTTTAAAGGACTAAACAGGTGTAAACAGTCTAGAAAGACGAACAGATCCAGTTTCACAAATTAAACACTAGCAGCAAAGCGGTTTTTATGTAGAACAAAATAGAAAAGGAATTAAAAAATACCAACAGTGGGTATTAAAAATCGGACTGGTATTTGAAGAGGGAAGGGTGGAACCAATCAATTCTGCACATTGTGCAACATAAAAAAATATAACAAGACTCTACATTTGGTAAACAAATGTGTAGGTAAGCATCACAAGACAAGATACAGTAATTGATCAGAATGTTTTCAGAAAATGAAAAGAAAACAAATGTAAAGTTAAGGGGTTTGTAGGATACTGAAAGTGAGGCTACCAAGAAGGCCAAATTGAAGGCATTCGGCCAATGTAAGGTTTTAGGTTACCTGACTATTTGTTATGTTGTCCTAAGTACAAAACCAATACAGCAAACACAGCATTTCAACTGCTTTGGATTGGGCTCACAGCCTAAAACTTGTCACATCCAAGGGAATTTTCCAAATAGTTAGCATCTTCACCAAAATTCTGCAAAGTTCCCCAACAAGTCTAAAAAGAAACTATTGGGAACGAGGAAAAAGTACTGTAAAAGTTTATAACCCATTCTATATAAGGATCGCTGGAAGACAGACTTCTAAACTTAAGTTATCTCTTGAACACAAATTACAACTTTGTGCTCCAGTACGGTGTTCTGAGGTGTAAATAAGGGTACCACTGGCACACTTAAAAGGCCGAGAACATTTACAGTTATGCAGATGGTTACCAGACAAAGCATGAGAGAAAAAAGTGGTGTAGGTGTATGCATACAAAAAGAAACATATACTGGAGTGATGACGGCAGACTGAAAGAATTTACAGAAATGTAAACTCGTTCCCAAATACTCTATTAAATCAGTCTTTCTGGGCTTTAATATATGGCAACCTAATTTTAAAAAGAAACATTTATATCAAGGCAATTATGCCAAGGATGCAATTCAGGACACATGAATTTTCAAGATGGACAATAGAGATGGCTGATATTTTGTCTATCAGAGTACAGATTATTGTATTTCTACACCAGAAAACACCAGAGATATGTAGGCCAGCAAAGATGATCAATACACTCAAGATGAATAAGGAAATAAATGTGATGCGCGATTGCTGGCAATTGATTCCAAGCAATTTAAGTTCTATTGAGAGACATTGGTTGTGGCCAATTTACAATGCACAAATGAAATAGTGCTTACACTCTGGTCTCATGCAAATGTGTACTTTAATCATGTTCAGTTGCTTTTGATTTCCACAGTTAAAAGCATACATGTATTAATAATCATGCCACAATTTACCAAACCCCAAAATAAGGACAGAATCATCGAAATCGTCCTATTTACTTTGGAATTCGTAATTTACATGCCCAAAAATCAGTTTCAGATAAAAACGGAAAACTAAACATTAAGCAGAAATTCTACAACCCCCACCACAGTAACCACCACCACAAAGCAGGTAGGAATATCATGCAAATTAGGGCAATTTAAAATACCATTGCGGTTGCATGTAGGATAATATTTGCTAGATGAACAGTATTTGCTAACAAAGTGATTCTGTGTAATTCAGTTCAAATATTCACTACATTGCTATCCCTCGGAACCACTGACTTAGGATAACTTGTTAAAAGGCTTCTGATATCTCGTACGCAAATGTATTATTCATTTCTTAAGAGCAACATCAGAATTTCCTTTTCAGAGCAAGCCATTGCAATTACTTACCAAGATGGCAAGTTGCTCCAATCCACTGAGGTGGACATATGCACTCAAATCCATTAACAAGATCGATACACGTACCTCCACGTGCACAGGGATTAGAAATGCATTCATCAAGATCTACAAAAAAGAAAGTAATCTGCAAATATGATTTTACACACAGCACACAACTCTGAGAATGCTACAGAGAAAAGACAACCGCTTTAAACTCACTAACCAAACGGCATGAATTAACAGACCTTGTAAACATGAACGGAAAAGCCTGGTGTTTTTGGTTTATTTCTAAAACTGCTGGCAACACTTCCTACACTGAACTCGTACTGCTATTACAGACTTTGACAAGTGGGATCAAATCAGCAAATATCTTCCTTTTATAAACAGTGATTTTCATTTTGCCAGAGTACTAAGGCATTTACAGATTATAGGTTGCATGTTTTGTATTAATGATGTGACAGTCATTCCCGACAGTTTTGAAGTTTGGGGCAACTGTTTGCCCTGGGCCGTCCAGCCCATTCAAGGGCAAGTTGAGGCGATCTCCCTTTTTCAGTCGCAGGCATGTCAGCCTCGTAAATGCTGGAGCTCTTAAGGTGAAATTATCAGATAATATAGTGGGGCAAAATGACTGAAAACAGTCCAACATAGTCACTTTTAGAAGCACATATCCAAATATATTTGAGAATTTAAGAGACGCCTGGGGTGAATGTTGAGGTACTGAAAATGAAAAGGTTTAAAAAAATCTATTTCGATATAGTAGATTGTATGACTGTCAAACAATGATGTACAGTAGATGTTTTAATGTAGGAGACTGCTTTATGGGTACACTAACTGATACATCGTGCGAGCTAACTTCACTTTGCAACTCTTGTTAGTTCCTCAAAGTTTGATTCTGGGGCTAAAATGCCAGCTGACCTGTTTTTTATCACAAGATTTAAATTTGTTCCATGCTGAAGCAGGTATTAATGATGGCATAGACAGTTATGACTTTTACAAGTGATTGGCAATGACTCCTGGTCAACCAAACATATCCAGATTAGAATAAAATAATCATTATAAAGAAAATGTGATTCTGATATCATATTTCTCTGTTAAGCAACCAAAGAGGGTTTACCAATGGTTTCCAGATATAGAACATGAAAATATGTTGATAAGAACATTCCCCCTTTCCCCACCTTAAGCTTCAACATCAGCCCTATGTGAGTATCTATCTTTACGTATGGCTTTACATTCACTTTGAAGAAGCAGGCAGTGGGGGGACGGGCTGAGCTACATGCAAAATGCAATGTGCACAACATCATGTTTCGGAGTTCAAATAACTAGATGCATTTCAGAGACTTGATTATGGATTTATCTAAATTGAGATGAATGACTAAATGGTAACTTTAATCAATGTAAAGTGAAATTATCTACAGGGATTAAAGACAAACATTATCAAGTCTCTGAAATACAACCTTGATAAGCATGTGAGCTTGAAAGAATAATATAAATAATGAAACATTCAAATTTAAACAATACCATGGCGGTCTGGCAAGAATGTCTTCATTAGTGTTGGCCAGAAGAATGGAGATAGATGTGCTTCCTGCAGGCCATGGCAGTGCAAGCATCATATTGATTAAGACCTCAAGAGCAATTTGGTTCCACGTGCTCCTTCCTAATTTGACCCCAGCATAATGCGAATTTGCAAAAAATGGAATGGTATATAAAATGAAATGTTGATAGGAAAAGTGGTGCATCCCATCGACATAGCCAGAAGAGAATACCAGTCATGCGGAGGTGGTAAAAATGACAAAATTGCTATTCACAACAATGATATTTTCGATAATAAAGAAGGGTGGCTGGCACAGACCTCTGATGCAACGTGTGGGAAAAACAATTGCAGAAAAATATACTTTCAATAGCTTATAACGTTTCCAAGTCTTCAAATGGGCCCATAAAGCTCATGTCAAACACGTCCTACCTTAGAATAAAGCAAGGATCATAAAAACAAGCCAAAACATGTAATTCTAATGCAACACAATTCACTGTGGAAAATATTCCAAGTAGTTTACCACTGTCAGTGTCTTTTATCACATGTTTCTTGCCTACAGCAAGAGGCTTTATGCAGAGAATAATGGGGGGACGAAAATAAGTTACTTACCTGTAAATGCAGTTCTTCAGTATTGGGATCTTTAATAGATTCACAAGCTTTAATTATCCCCCCTCCTCGAAGTGGGAAGTACCACTGTACCATAATAAAGCAGTATATATCATCATAGGCTATAATGTCAATGAAAACATCAGCTTAATAGCCTATCTTTTTTTTTTTTTTTTTAAAGGACCAAACCTAAACTCTAACCAATCAAGCAACAATGCCCCCCAGAACAGTCCCAAAATAAGCTAAATCCCTTAGATTTACAAGCACAAGTGGGAATAAATAATCCAAAGCCATAAGGTGAACCACTCCAGGGAGGAGGGTGGGTTGCATGTGAAACTATGAAAGATACCAATCCTGGAGAGCTGCAGTTACAGGTAAGTAACTTATTTTCTTCTCCAGTATTGGTTCTTTCATAAATTCGCATGCTTGAATCAGAATAGCAAGCAGTTGCTGTATTTGCATAACTTATATTATTAGTGCAAATAGTGGATAGTGGGTAGAAAATATATACATAACATTCATATGCAATTTAATAAATTAAAATTTGTAAGTGGAGTAATAAAACCTGTACAACTGCTGCATCACTGCACTGTGCCAATTCCACGTAATAATGCTGCATGAATTATATGCATACTTTTCCAAATTGCAGCACAACATATCTTATCAAGAGGTACTTCTGCAAAAAAGTAATGTAGGTGGAAACTGCACTAGTTGAGTGCACCCTGGTGTTCCCTGTGAGAAGCTTGCTAGCCTTTGAGTGGCAGAACTGGATTGCAGCTTAAATTCATTGAGCGATAGTTGCCAAGGTGACTAGAGCACAGTTATGAGTGTGTCCATTTAAGTCCAACAGTTGGTCCGTCTCATGAGTTGTTTAGTGTGATGTAAGTAGAATTTTAGATTTCATTTGATAACTACCCTATGAATAGATCTCTCAGCTGGTGATGTTGGATTCGGGAAGAAAGCTCGAAATATTATACTATAGTTGAGACAAAATCTGAAGGAACCTTTGGAATAACTCTTTGGATTGATTCTGAGAAGCACTAAATTACCTGTGAGGAGCAAGAAGGTTCTTAAATTAAGAAAGCCTGTATCTCCTCTACCCTCGTCGGAATGAGCCCTAGTAACAAGGCGACTTTCCATGTGAGAAATATGAGGTGCGCTCTGTTAATGTGTTCGAATGAACTCTTTATGAACTGAAATAGAACTACGTCCAGGCGTTAGTCCAGGGAAGGAGCCCTTACTGGAGGGAAACTGAACAATTCTTTTATGAACTGTTAGATGATTCTGCAAGAGCAGTTGGAGACAAAAAAATATTTCTAGTCTCAAGAACATGTTCGGCCTGAAGAGTTATTCTGTGTATTGTTAGCCGGCTCCAGATTTGCTGACATTCCTTCGACAGTGGCAGTAATCCTGTGCCGCTTTGTTTATTCACGTATTGCATGCTGGTGGTATCGTTTGTGCAAACTAACACTGAATACTCTGCTATCATTGGCCGGAAAGCTTGGAGGCTGAATAGATGGATTTGAGCTCTAGGCGATTGATATGGGTGCTCTTCTGGAGCAGAGACTGCTTTTCTTTCATTTGCAGGTTATGTAGATGACTGCCCCAGCTCTCCAGGGAGTTCCTGTAAGGCACTCAATTTCGGGTGTGCAAGAGGGATCATAATGATCGCTGAGGACATAATGTCCAAAAGCTAACTGAAAAGACAGACTGATTTTTTCTTCCCGTTCCAGAGCCAGTTCCCAGAGCCTTCATTGCTTGCCTTGGGATACTAAATGTTGTGGTCTTGAACAAACCTTGGCTTCTAAGGACCACTGACCCTGCCAGTTGTGGGAATCCTACTGAAGCAATATCTATAGTGCAATATATGCTCTCTGATGAGGACGTCGTAGAGGATGCATTCATAGATGAGGCTGCCATAGATGAGCTCGTCATACACGATGCAAAGGTAGACAAGGCCGTCGTAGACGTGGTTATCGTAGACTAGGTTACTGCAGACGAGGCAGTTTTTGTACAAAACCATTATATATGAGGCTGTCGTAGGCAACCGTCGTAGAAGACCATCATAGATAAGGCTGTTGCAGATGACCATCGTTGACGAGGTCGCCACTGATGCCTATTGTGGATGACTGTCATAGACAACCGTCGTAGATGAGGCTGTCCTAGATGAGGCCATCCGTAGACGAGGCGGTCAAAGGTGAGGCAGTAATAGTCTACATGGCTGTGGTCAGTGATCGCAATTGTGGCTAATGATGATTTTGACAGCAGTTTTGCTGTAGACGCTTTATTGTCAGGTTATGAGGATCTCCCTGATGTAGTGTCACGGTTGAAGAGAGAGTTGAGGGTCTGCCTCAGAGAAGGTTTTTCCAATTTTATCTCTCTGTAAGAAGTGTCTATGAAGACTCATGTGAAGTCGTTTTTATGACTTTTCGGCAAGACTTCTGGGGAGCCTTGGCACAAACTCTCCCTAAGACCCCTCCAGTGAGGTGAAGGAACTCTCACTGTCCACATCATGTGACAAATTTAAGTTTCTGTAGTCCGAATAACAGCCTCATCTCTCAGAACGTGAGCGTTTTTAAGGAAAAGGTTAAACATATTTTGAAGTCCTTTACCTTGCTTCTGCTACTCTGGCATATTAGTGCCAGGGTCAGAGAAATGAAACATGAAATATAATCTTGGACGATCCAAAAAGAAGTAGTAGCTGAAGAAACTGAGCAGAGCTCAGGGAGACTCTCTTCACTCGACGTGCAGTAGAAAACCTGAGGGATTCAGTCTTTGTTGGGAATGTTCTAGAGGGTGCTGTCGCCTGGTTGGATACAGTTAAAGTTTGTTCCTTTTTTTAAAAAGGACATAGATAGGCTATTAAACTGACCTTTTATTTGCCATTATAGCCTAAGATAATGATATATATACAGCTATATTACACTACCGTGGGACTCCCACTTCGACAATAGGGAATGATTCAAGCATGTGAATCCATGAAAAATCCAATACTGGAAAACCCCATGTTCTCCTTACACACAAATGACCACCCGCTCTTGATCTCAATAGGAGAGAAACCCTTGAATCAAGCTCCACCCCATACTGTTTCTCAACAGGCAATCCTTGACTCCCTCACATCTCCAAATGTCCTCTGGTACTTGAGTGAGAAAAATGCCAAATTACTATTAACACACACAGCAATACTTTTTCTGCCAATGCATGCAGAGTTTGGGGACCACTGCACACAGACAGGACAACTGCACTTTACTACTGTTTGCATAGCAACTGGCCTATTTATCAAAAGATGTGTGGTGTACAGAAGCAGAACTGGGGTTACGAGAAAGAAAAGTGAGCATGGGAAAAGATGAGCAGGAGAAGAAAAGAGCCCGGATACATATGGAGAATGAAGAGAGCTGCCTCATCCTTGCTTTATTTCTTTGCAGTAATCGCATGTATTTGTTTGAGAAATCAAACTCTAAATGCAACACTTTTTGATAGAACCGGCTAAAACTCGCTAGGCAACGACATGAATCATAATAATCTTTACTGCACTTACCAACAGCACAAGTTGGCCCACTCCATCCTGGTGGACAGTGACACTCAAAGCCAGAGTTGATTTCGTGGCAGATTCCTCCATTAGCACAGGGGCTGGACACACAGGCGTGTTCCGCTAAGATAAAATATCAACGTAAACTGAATTGTGCAAATATTTCCTAAAGCAGATGTAAAATGCTTAGCATAAGCATTATTATTTAAAATAATAAAACAAAAAGGTTTTTTCCGTTAATCACGCAGTACTACTATTTGTTAAAAGAGCAAAGTGGATAAAACCAAATACCTGCTGAAACCAGAGTTTGCTAAAAATTTGATTGATCTCACAGCACAAGCTACATAACTATCCCTCTGGTCATGTAAAGAACACATCTCTCCACTTATTGGAATAGGGAATAGATTAATATAAGTTTTATTTCTAATTGTTCCATGTTTTCAATTCACAGTCTCAAGCTGAAAACAGAAGAATAAAGAAAAAAATATTTTTTCCTAAGCAAACAGTTCCTCTGAAAAACTTGACCAGCAACTTCATGATTATTGGAGTGATTTTATATTGTGGACATGTTTTGTGTTATTGCAGCAACACTTTAAAGCTGTACCAAATAAAGATACTAACTAAAAAGTAAATATGTAAATGAATCCGTCTGTATTTTAAAAACTAGATGAACTCATGAAAAAGGGCAGACCAAATTATTGATCTACTAAGCAGGTGGTCTTCATCGTTCGGAAGAAAAGGAGAAACATGTTCGAGTTTATAGACCGGTTTTGTTCGGATTCAATTTTTCTTATGCAGTTCTAATAAATTCTAAACATTATTATTCAAATCACAAGGGGAAAAAAAGAGGGCCTCAATGTGTGTATTCATGGAAAACAATGAAGACAAATTTAAGTATTATGACTTCAGAGGGAAATAAGATAGAATATGGTGACATCTATTAAAATATTTCATAGCAGGGCCTATAGCACATTACACACAAAGTGGACTATTTTCGAGGAAACATGGAAGGACTCTCTAGTACCACTAATTGATTATTTGCTAACAATGATAATATGTTCCACGCACTACGCAAAACTTGTGCCAATACTGTAGCCACCACAGTATTACAGAGCTTACAGATCTAGTTTAACGAACAACTTCTCAGCACTTCGGTTAGTATGTCCTTTTAGTTGGTTTAATGCTAGCCGTCAGCAAGCTGAAACTGATGAATCTAAAAACCATAGGAACATAAGGTATGCTTTAGGTTGTATTTTTAGGCCTAAAGTTAGATGAGAATCCTGACGTGGCATAATGATTAATGTATTAATTCTCTCTCTCGGTGTAGCATACCTTTGAAATGGTTAAACATGTGTTCCCTGGCCAGTGTTATCTCCGTTATTTACATTGCTTTAAAATAATTATGCATTTCAGTCAGAACGCGTTTTCCTGCCACACTTATTAACACATTTATTTTCTTTGTAGGGCTGGAAGCAGACAGCTTTAGTTGGCCAACAGATCTCATCTCATCAGTTCTTTAAAAAATGTAAAATAAGAAGAATAGAAATTGTATGAGCTGTGGTCAAGCCTCCGTAAGACATTGGCTTTTTTGTAGTTTTCCTTCTTTGCAACTGGATTTTAATGGGCTGTTCATCAAGGGCACATCACTTCGTGGAAGCTTACATTTTACAAAAGGATATTTCGAATAGATGAGAATATGACGAAGTAGTACCCGAGGTGTCATAGAATGTTTTACCTGCAGTGAAGATGCTCAGTGTGTTAATATCATGAGGCAATGCCCATCTTAGATGAGGGAATTCACTTTTTCAGTTTCTCTTTCAAATGGTGTGGTGGCCGAACGAATTCAAATGGGAAAACGCTTATATAAGACAGCTGTTGCATCATTGTCATCGTGCAACAGCCATCTTATATGAAGTGGCTCCCTATGTTTGCTGTCTTGAATTGTACGGACAACTCCAATTACAGTTTCTTTCTCACGGGGATACCCTGGGAAGACCCTCATGCAGAAGGCTACCTCCTTGACTGTATCCTACATCTATCCCACTCTCTTCATCCTTAATTCGGTCAGAGTAAATGGCTAGCAAAGAAGCAGCTCCTTAGAGGCTGTTCTCAGTGTTGCTTGGACTGTACCCTCACATCTGGGTTATCACACGTTGCTGCTGCATGCCCGAACAGGAGGGGCAGCCCTAAACAGATGTTGGAAGTGCTACTTGAGCTACCCCATCACTTACGGATCATCTCAGGTCACTGCAGCCAAGCAGCTTGTGTGCTCCATGTCCCCCGTTGTCCAACACCACTTCAAACATGATACTGGGAGGTGGAAACAAGCTACCTGACAAACCATCATACTCATGATCATCTGGGACACCAGAAGATCCTGGTTTCACCATCTCTCAGGTGTGTTTCTCACAGTATGTTAAACTGGATTCACCCGGCATTCTCCTTTTGTCTTCTTCACCTCCACCCATCAATACTCCCTCCTTGCACCCTGTGCTGCATTCCCCCATCTTCCTGTGCTTCTTTCACTCGTATCTCTGCCCTGTACTGAAGCTAAAGTGCAAGCCTGACCTAGAGGCTTTGTCAATGCTTTCTTTAACATTTGCTGCAGTTTTCTGCCTTGCGAAAGTGCAGAAAAGATCTCATCTGTTCTTAACAAAAAAATTATGATGCATGCAAATGTTATAAAATGTAGAACACGAACTATGAAATACTGTAAAAATGTAACAAAACAATAATACTTTACATGACCCAAAGTATATTTATGTAGCATATGCACCTTATATACAAGTTATCATAGTTGTCAATCCAGGGCCATTTTATTAGGAACTGCAGGCCACACTTCGTATAAGCATTGATAATTTGCGTAGGTGGTAAAGGAAATATCAGTGCTAAAGTTGTAAGTACTTTGAGGTGGTAGGCGTTTGCACTGATTTTTGGAAGCAGTGGTTAATTTTTGTTTATTAGTTTAAAACCCAGAACTAAACATAGAAAGGCCGAAAAGGGAAACATACGGATTATGACAAAGATAACAAAACGATACAAAGGGAAAAGGTAGGGATGCAAAAGAAAATGCAAGAGTGACAAAAAGAAACAGGAAGCGTAGGTAGAAATAAGAAAAAGACATGGGGTGGTATCAAGACTAGGTAGACATGGTATTCAGCGTCATTATCGACGAGCTTATAGGAAGAACCTAGGGTCAATACACCTATTTTTTAATTTCACTTTTACAAGATAAGCAACGGGAACTATCTAGTGTTGCCTACAGTGTAATCCTTTTCTTAGCTACCCTTTGATCTATTCGTTCAAACCAAAACACAATGGAACATCAGGGGGCGCTTCTTTTGTAAAACTTCAAAACATTTACACAATGCACAAATGAGATCTTGCACAAGGCTTCACACTGTTTTTATGTAACACTGTACTACAAGTGTCATATTACTTCTGCTCCAATGTCTGGAAGTATTTATTAAACATCTAGATTTAAAGGATTATTTAAAGTATAAAAACGATGTGTTTAAGTTAAAATGTGCAGGTCATTGCATTATGTCTAGTGTTACTCTTCTCTGAATGGAACATTTTTCATGACTATTTTTGATTCGTGTTTTAGTGTTAAAATGCATGTTCTCACGCACGTGGACACTACAAGAAACCTTGGGAGAAAATGGACCAAGAGGAAGAAACAAAACATTCTGTATCTTCCCTTGCATCAGTGAGTTTAATTAACTATTTTGCAAGACAATGATGCAGTAGTGTTCCTAAGAACTCACCGCGATGCTGACTCCTAATACTCCTAAATGATGATAGAAATTAGAATATGTTTCTGTATACTTATTTTTTTACATGCTTTCGATCTCTAGTGTTTTAACCGGATAATCAAAGAACTGGAAGGGAATTTGCCACCACAACTATCAGTTTAGAACATTCTTGAAAAAGGAGTTCAAGATGTTTCATTTCGACGCCAAACGCCTATATCTGTTCAAAGAAACACATTTGGAAGAAAACATCATTCAGTCTATTATTCGCAAAAAATGGATCACTACAAAATACACCGCAGAGTATAATACATCGAGGAAGACCCATATATTATTGACTTATTTAAGTTGACTTTCAATTCTATGTACAAAATTCAAATACCTATTTCACAGTTCTTTCCAGAGTAGCCGTCTGGGCAGGCACACCGATATTCCCCAGGTTCAGAATTCATGCAGGTTCCTCCATTCAAACAAGGGTGATGATTACCACAATAGTTTAAGTCTGCACAGAGAACAATATGGTACAGGCATAAGTAAAGACCCTCCACTTTATCAATTGCAAAACATATTTGACGATTGTACCTGCAATTCAAGATTTTAGACTTCAAAAAATATCTGTAGACTTCAAACCATATCTGTCATCAAATATAATGTATAAAGTGTAGTGTGATAAAGTCATCCTGTTAGCATGTTCACCCCAAATGTTCTGACTGATAGTGGTGGTAACTGACCCCAACTGTGCCCTAGGCTCTGCTAAACAGGTGCAGGGCTCTGAATAAAAGGTATATGGTAAAGTGGCACAATTACAATTGGCAATGCAGGTGCCTAAGTCCCTAGTAGATAATAAGGCAAGGAGGATTCAAACTACCTATAAGTCCCTAGTATATAATAAGGCAGAGAAGTTTAAGTTTAGAGCCCCAGTAGATTTCCTACACTGGATTGTGCACTGCGGTGCTGCCTGCAGTCATTTTTAAAGGCAGCCCTGCCATGCTGACTGTCTTTAAAAACTAAAATGTGTGCAAATTCGACTTTGGAATTTAAGGTACTTCCAAAGTGTTAATCTACCTTATTTTTACATATTAGTCACCCCCAGGTTTCCCCTAGATGCCCTAGGGGTGAGGTGCCCTATAACTATAACACAGGGCATTATAGAGGATGTTTTATGTCTTGGTGAAGGAAAAACTGCACCTTTCATTTTTCCTCATTGTAGATACTTCGCTCCACAGCCTAAAATGGAAATATATTTCATAAGCATAAGTATGGCTAGGAGGGAGCTAAATGTGTCATGAATGATGAATTCAAAAGAATGGTAATGATTAATCCAACAACTTGTTGTTGAACTTATCATAACTAGTACAGAAAAGTTATAAGACTTTCTTTTCTGTAAGTCAGATTCCAGCCCTCTGGTGGCCTCTCCTGATTGGTCGACCCTAACAGGATGAGTGCAGGCTGCTTTGATGAGGTGATAAGTTGCCTACACTGAGCAGAGGTTATGGTTGGGGAGGTTGGCAGATGCTGAGGCCAGGCCAGGAAGGGGGCTGGGTAAGTCAAACTGATCTTCAAAGAAGCAGGACAATAAGGAATGCCAGTGTGGCCACTCTCTCAACCTGTACCCCAGAGACAGATAGCAGACCCAGGAAGGGAATTTGCAGATGTCCAGAGGGAGACTGTTAGTGGAAATGAGCCACACCAGAAGGGTGGTTTAGCCAGGTCTTGCTCCTCTGGAGGAAAAACGTCCATCTTGGAATATTAAAGTACAGAGCTTTATGGGACAAGAAAATGACACACTTTAGAGGAAGCTGTCATTCTTTTGGGTGGCACCCTGCAGCTCATTGGACCAGAGTGACGCCTGCTTGTTTCCCAAGATAACTGAATAAAAGTGGCTGCTTTGCATTGCAGCTCAGATCTGCTGCCTGAAACCACAAAAAGAAGGACTGCGCTGCTGAAACCGTGGTCTGCAACCCAAAGGATTTCACACTGAAGTACTGCTCCTGTAGAACACTGGAACAATAGCCCGAAGAACTTTGCCTTTATTCAAAAAGGACTCAACTTGCACAAAAAGTCCTCAGACTGGATTGCGTCCAGTGGACGCTTAAGGACTTGGCTAAGTGCACTGTAGGAACTGAAGTCCCAAACTTCCAAGGACCATCTCAGGGCTCCTAGACTCTTGGGTTTGTGTTTTGGACACTTTGAGACCCAAAGGAGAACTTCTGGAAGGAGATCCAGAAGTTTGGAGTAACTCCATAAGTGGACCGGCTTGTCGTCACAAGTGAAGCAGACTATCTTCAATCGTGACCTGGCCAGGATTTTAGGTTCGTCCTGATGGAAGCTCCAGAACTTAAAACTTCCAGAATTTGACCGTGCCCTGCGGAAAACAAGTTAGACGACGCTGCATTGAAACTGACTTGCTGAGGAGGACCACAAAACGTCAAGAGAGAAAAGCTCCAGAAAAGTTTCTAAGTGTGAAGGTAAAACTTTGACCAAGGCCTCCCACTCAGTCCATCTCTGCAGGGCTCCATTGTGGTCAATCTCAAACTTTGAATTGGTCCCTGTTAAGTGGGACCAGTTTGCGCTATCATTTCTAAGCACTAGAAAGCACATTTTTTCATTTAAACTTTGAAAATTCACAACTCCGGTTCCCTGTATTGGATTTTTGGTGTCATTATAAAGATACAAATATTTTAAAAAATTATTAATTGGTGTGGGGTTTTTATTGTTGTTGTTTCTTACTGATGTACTATATTAGTGTAGTTAAATGTGTTACATACCCGGCTCCTAAGATAAGTTTGCCTGTTCGCTGCCACGCTACCAGGGGCTGATGTTTTGAGACCTTGACTGAACCGAACATTGTCTGCGGGAATTATTACTTGTGGTAGGTGGGTAGTTACCTCTACTAATAACCAGCCTCCAACATGTAGGAACTAAACTGGTTGTGGCTTCCAAAAGAAAACATGGTTATTCTGTTTAATAAAAATAAATATGCTCCGCAATACCTTTGTCACAGAGTATACCGCCCCAATTGGTTTCACAATTGCATTGCCACGGATTATGACAACTGCCGTGCACACAGCCGGGGTATGGGACGCATTCAGTACAGTACTGGCCTTGCCACCCATAGTGACACCTACAGAAAACAAAAAGGACAGAGAGTAGTGAGCATTAGGTGCCAATTATGAACATTCAATATTCATCACTATGTTAGCGGATTCAAGACCATCCTATATAAACACATCTATAAGAAGGAAAACTTCAATGCATAAGGCCACAATAAAATCAATGTTGCCTAACATTTAGCAGTACATATTGAGTGGTGCCCGGTAACTGTTATCAACGGGTATCTGGATTAACTAGAAGGGAAAAAGGGAAAAAACCCACACCTTATAAACTATCACTTTCAAGGAAAATCTAAGGATAACGGTTTATAAAGTAACTACTGCAAAGGGTATGTTTCATAATAGACTTCAAAAGACAACAAGGTGATGGATGGAAAGCTTACTCACTCATTGTGCCACTGGAACAAAGCTACACCTAGTTTAAGAGCCCTAACTAGGGCAAAACCTGACTTGGTTGCCTGTATTTCTGTACGGAGAGGACCTCCCCTAGCAGTTTGGGCTGGACTGCTCCCATGAGGAGCAGGGTCAAGGCTGATCTGGAAATGGCTGGGTCCAAACTGAAGTGGCATGGTGGGCAAAAAAAAAAAAACAATGGATTAGGATGCATCCCCGAGTGATTGCCAGTGGCTGAGATTAATTCAAGCATTCCATCCGTCACCTTGTTGTTTTTGCATTTGCTGCCGTAAGTGAGCCAGATATACCCAGATGTGTGTCCCGTTCTCACTGTGGCACTGAAACCAAGCTTATACCTGCTGAAGAGCCCTAACTAGGGCAAAATCGGTCCTAGGGTGTTTGTGTGTTGTGGTTCAAGGAGGACCTGGCCATCAGTTTGGGCTGGTCTGGTCCCATGAGGACCTGGGTCAAGACTGATTTGCATATGGCTAGATCCAAACAGAGGTGGCATGGTAGGCAAAAAAAACAAAAAATAAAACAATAACAATGGATTGGGATGCGGTTCAAGCGATTGTCAGAGGCTGAGATTAATTCAAGCATTCCATCCACCACCTTGTTGTTTTTCGTAAGACTTCATCAAATTGATTCGCCCTGCATCATGAAACACACAAATTGTAGTTTTGTGGAAACTCTATTTATTATCAAGCAATAAGTAAGAAGACCACATCAATAATACTCAATCCCGTAAAGCATGTTCCAGTGCAGTTTATCATTATCTGTAATCTATTCATATCATCAGCTACAAGACAGGAGGAGTGCACTAAAACATACACATAAAATATAATAGACAGTACAATATCAAAAATATCCTAAACGAAATAAATTCTATCTGCAAAACCTTTGCGGATGGAAAATTTATGGTCAGGCCCTACTATATATTGCATGAAAAACATTATCTATGCTTATGTGCTTTCTATCTGGAGGGAATTACCCTAGATATCAGCATGCCTAACAACTGCAGCAGTAATTAAGACTATGGGGGTCATTCTGACTTTGGCGGGCGGCGGAGGCCGCCCGCCAAAGTCCCGCCGTCAGAATTCCGCTGCGCGGTCAAAAGACCGCCGCAGTAATTCTGAGTTTCCCGCTGGGCGGGCGGACGACCGCCAGAAGGCCGGCCGCCCACCCGCCCAGCAGGAAACCCCCTTCCACGAGGATGCCGGCTCCGAATGGAGCCGGCGGAGTGGAAAGGGTGCGACGGGTGCAGTTGCACCCGTCGCGATTTTCAGTGTCTGCTATGCAGACACTGAAAATCTTGGTGGGGCCCTGTTAGGGGGCCCCTGCAGTGCCCATGCCATTGGCCCCCAGGGGCCCCACGACACCCGTTACCGCCAGCCAGGTTCTGGCGGTCAAAACCAGGCTGGCGGTAAGGGGGTCGGAATCCCCATGAAACCGCCGGTTTCCCTTTTCTGACCGCGGCTTTACCGCCGCGGTCAGAATTGGTCTGGATGTACCGCCAGCCTGTTGGCGGTGCATCCGCGGTCCCCGGCCCTGGCGGTCCATGACCGCCAGGGTCGGAATGACCTCCTATGTATTAAACAACTTTAGAAAGAAACTTTTTAAATGTGTAGGTGTAATCAAGTCAAATATCAGTCATTGCCCATGGGACAACTACTGTTTGACAAAAGATCAAAAGGACAACTGAAGCTTGACTCTGATTTCATACTTGTCAAAAATTGCTAACGAAAATCTTTTAAACCTGTGCCATTAAAAAAAAAAAAAAGTTTGCTAGTGGATAGAAAACAACCTAGAGTGTACCGATATTACGTTTAACTTTTCAAACAACATTTTGACACAGGCACACCGCAGCTGTCCATGAACAACAGCAACAGAACATTTGTTTACAACCTTAGGCTAGAGATATGAAAGCAGCAATGCCAAATCCGACAGAGATTCCAAATGATAATCTTCAAAGAAATTAATTATCTGAGGTTTACAATTATAACAGACCTAGATTATGAACCCATATAACTCCACATTGCACACTTTACAAAAGGGTGAAGACAATTATAAACTTCAAGACGAAAACACTCTCCTTCAACGGAGCAGCATTGGCATATTGGAAACAGTGCCTCTGGGCCTTCTTTAGCCTGCTGTAGCATCCTGCATCAAGAGGGAATATATATTTTTAATGTTAGGGCTATAATCTTGACCCACTGAATGGATCAGATACACTTAATATGGTTAGGTGCAACAAAATCATCCTCTTGACTAGTGCAATACGGAGCAGGTTGCACTTGAAGATAAAATTAGGGAAGATGTTCACTTCTGATATTGCAATACAGTCAAAACTGTTAAGGTTGTTGAGCAAGGGGAATACAAACTGTCATGTAGAATCCTCAGTTTGGCAGAGGTAGAGACTGCAGACGTATCCTCCCTGCAGAACAGATCAATATTTGACCTGCCTTAAGTGTCATCATCAGCAGTACTTCCAATCAGTAATATTAATCAAACTGACTGGGGGGTGTGAATTGGGAGCCTGAAGGTGTTGCTTGCGTCTATTACACACTTTATCAACAAGTCATATGGAAAAGTAGGCATGAGCCACCCCACTAGTACGAACGCCCTCCCTAGTCACTGTAAATTGCAATAGCTAATTCCACATTTCCAAAGGACCTCGAATTTCCAAACTAACTTGTCCTTGGAGATTCCAAGTGGTGGCTCATGCACTTTGCCAGGGTGATTGGATCTCAGAGCATTACTTTGTATCCTTCAATACAAAGAATTACACAGGACTGAAAGTGTAATGGCGTATAAGAAAAATAAAAGAGATTGTGATATAGATGCTTACATTTGCTCATGTGGTAAACTGCAGAGTGGTGCATCTTTTTTTCCCCCACCCTGGAAAATATTTTACCCATGCCTTCGTCAGGAGTTAATTTGTAAGCTTTTCCCGTGTCAGAGGAGACAGGAGAGGAGTTCCTGAACATTAAATATGTATGTTTTTGGATGTGCACAGACACACAGGGTACTCGAACCCTGGAACTACTGCTCCCCATCTACTTCCGGCACCTGTATGTAGATTTCCTGAAATGCACAAATTAGAACCCAAACTCTGACGTATTAGCTGCTGTTATCCCAGTTCTGATAAAATAAAAATACTGCCATCATTTGTCATCTCTCTCCACAGCACGAAATGCGACATTGATTTTTGTTAACAGGACAAGTAGATTTATGAAGCATCCCGTCCTTTAGGCAAGTAAACATTTTATAAAAGCCTGGGCTTCTGAAAAGCAAATCAAATCAATAAGACAATTGAAAGTGTTAGCAGTGCTCAAACCAGAAAGAATGTGCCATACCAGGGACATGTTTTTTTACGGTCTGGCTGCTGTACTATTTGTCAGAGACAATTCTTTAAAAACTTCTGTCACTATTGCTAACAATATCCAGACCATAACTGAATACCACAGGAAAACAAATATACTCACAAATGCAGCAAAAATGGGGCCCAGATGCTATGATTAATTCAAGCATTCAGTCAATCACGTTTTGTGTTTTTCAAATAACACCAAGTGTGACATCAACTCCCAAACGCTGGTCCACTCTCGCTTATCGTCAGCGATGCGTCTTTCATGGCCAAAATGGCAACCTCATAATCAATGCATAAACATATTAATGTTCAACTATTACCGGGTGTAGAGTCCACCATTTTGGAATAAAGTACAGTCAAACACCAAGGAACAGGGGACAGGCATTATCTTTGTTCCTATATTCTGGTTGACATGGCAAGCACTGTTAAACGGCTTTTTCAGACAGATGATCTGTTTGCTGCTAAGATTTGTGCAGCTGACTGCACCATGAAGTCTGTGCTGAAGAGAGCATGATACAAGGTAAAAGCAGAATGCCTTTTGCATCATGCCTCTATCGCGCAAGAGCTACAGAAGCACTACTTTTCTTAAATGAAGTACATGTCTAAGAAGCATATTTTGTTGTGTGTACTTCGCTCTGAAAATATATGTATTATTTCCGAATATGTTGGGGTAGTACGACAGTGTAGTGTGAGTTATCTCGCACAGCGTCATATTGGTAATCTTGTTCTGAAAAACCTCCATTGTACATGTAAGGCATTGAGAAATTCTAAGAACCACAGTGTGAAAAGGCTCATGGCATAAAGGAACACCAACAAAAGAGATACTTCTTAGTTGAGTGTACAGTTTACTTACATAAGACCAAGCAGCAAAATCATCCATAATTTGTTAATCTTGGACAAGCCAAAAATCTCTTCAAATCCTCATACAAGCAAACACAAGTGTACTGCACAAACAATGGATGGCTATTGATTTTCATCAAGACGAAATTTCTGAAACCTTAATGATTTAACAATCACCTGCTTAAGAAGTCACACTTTTTCAAATAATCACTGCTAAAGCACAAGAAGTAGCAGCGAATATTTGAGAAACCGTGAAGGATAAACTCAAACACAGCGTTGAAGCAGAATCACAGAGAACAGAGACTAAATCACTAACCTGCCTTTTACCAAAAAGCTGATCAGAGGCAATAAAACTATCTGACTAACCACCTCCTTTTAAAAACGCTCCCTGTGGGACATGCCGTATTTTCCATCTAAGTTAACACACACTCTAAATCAGGCTTCTCCAACAAGTACAGCACGAGCTACTGGTAGCGCTCCACCTACCTGCAAGTAGCTCTCCTGTGTGCAGCACAGTGTATTAAATTAGTAGCTTTTGTTTGGTTGAATTAATATATGTATACCAAAATTGAAAAGCGTGTATATGAGACAAAAATGAGTTTTTACAGAACTCATAAGAGGATGTTTGGAAAAAAAATTGAATTTGCAAAATATATTTAAAACAGATATTCGAGATAGGATTTTCGAGGCACTGAGAGGCTCACTGCTCATACTATTAGCTTAGTGCCAAGTGCATTTTAGCTGTGGTTGTTATGCAATACCCACCAAGAGGCATTTCAAAGTTACAAAGCCTTTTTGACATTAAAACCGGTAAGCCGACCCCTACCCCCCACCACACAAGTTATTACTGCTGGTAATCTTGCACGGGGTCATCAAAATGTAAATGCGACTGGTGGAATCCATGCCTAAAAGGGGTAGTAAGACAAACCTCAGTAGCACTGAATGGAGTCTTTGGAATATGGCACAAATGTGGTCCTTATGCCTAAAACTAAGTAAATTATTACCTTTGTTAGATTTTACCAGCACTTCCAGTGACACTCGTGTAAAAACTGAATCAGTTGCAAATTTCTAGGAGGAACAGAAATTATGTGTAAATTCCAAGTTATTGACAGCCAAACGCATTCTCGCCAGATAAGTGCAACTGTTATTTTCTCTTTTTAAATTCTTTGTTGTAAAGGATATTTCCCGGTGCTGTAACTCTTTCCCCCACACTCCACAATTTTAGGAATTGTTTTCACCATATTCCCACCGATCACAGGGACTGGCTTAATCTCCAGGAAGAGTATGAAGGTGCCTGCTATACGTTTGTGAGTACTCAAAACCCTGCAGGTCTGTGGACGCTCACCAACATTTGCTGGGATCCTAGGCCAGTGATGCCCATAAATCTCCCGAAGAATTAGATTTTCTCTAATGCGTAACATCATGCCATACTGGTGATGGAATGGAACTTCCTTTTGCATACTAAACATGTTTTATTAAGAAAAGTGCAATTTATCTCACTACATAACGTGCACATTAACAATTTAATATTTACTCACACTTAGCTATTATAAGTCAACACTCGAGTTAACATGTTACAAAATGAGTTAGCCTAATTTTGCCCTTGAATGTCAACTTTACAAGTGAGGCTAAGAGGGCTGCTTTCATGTGTACATGGTTGTTTTTCACAAGATGTTTTTTAATTCCCACTATAGCTGCTGTATTTTTCCAAAAGCATTCTGTTAGCTAGTAAATAGGCATTTGTTATGGATTAGACAAACTATAATGAGGCTCTCACTGGAAAGAGAGGAAGATGCTAAGATGTGTGATTCGTGTGAAGAGCTGTTGAAACCAAAAGATTCTGTCCAATGGAACAACTTAAGGATGTAGAAATGTTTGCACCATTGTCATAATTTGAGAAATAGGAGAATTTGCCTGTTCCCAGAGCTTGGTAGTAAAGGGCCGGTTCATATGAGTGGAAGCCACCTGAAATGCTGCAACAAATGTGTTGTTTAATTATATAAGCATGTGCTCCTTAGGCTAGAGAGGACTAGGGCTCAGACCCCGATTCCATCGCTGCCCTACTTTCTGTCTCTTGCACACTATGTGCATCAGGGAGATACTGAATGACTCAATGAGAAAATCAGTCTCACCTCTGCAAATGTCAATGACTGGAATGTAAAAGGCTGCATGTCTTAGCATTCTTATGCTCTCATCAGAAACTATTTGGTTTTCTGAACCGGACACAATCATTTTAGCTTAAACTGAATGTTTTTCTTAACTTAACTTACCTTAAATTAGAATAGGGATTTCCTTTATGGAACACGCTTGTATATTCTGTACCTAGGTTACATATTATCTTATTTTGAAATAAATACGTCTTGATTATCTAAATCTGTAATACAGATTTCTGAGAATTGAATACTTAATGACTAATGAGCTGATTCGTATTAAAAATTTTAATAAATTATTTCTTAACTCACTTTAATTATCCTTGTAGATTACTCTGAAGTCCCAATTGGTCTTCACTGTCTAATGAAATTAATATAAATGATAGCTCCTTACCCACTCTCCTCGGCGACTAACAAAGGTCCATATGAGCAATGGTGGGTGTGTGTGGTGATTATACCCGACATTTGAGATACAAGAATTCTCATTCCAGCACTGGTGAATCATTAACTGCGTGCAAATTCATTTAGGAGTGTAAATTCACAGAAAGTGAATATAAAATAATGTGTTTGCCCTTACAAATAGCTGTATTTGCACACACAAGTTCAACTTAGGCCCTCAATTACCTTTATGAATCAGGCTCAAAATGCTTGAATAAAATACACCACAACTGCCACTGCCTGAGCTCCAAAATCTGGCAGTTGAAAGAGAATCAACTTAGATCGTTCTTTAAATCAGAGCTATTAGGTGTAGTACAGCTACATCACTTCAACTTTAGATTTCTGCAATGCAGTATATCTAAGTCGTAGTTGTAGCTTATGACAATATTTTACATGAGGTCATTAAAAAAATAAATGGATGCTATGAGATGTTTATTTATGCTTCTGCAGTCTTCATGCAATTAGTTGCGTCCTGATTCAGCTGTCATTTGCTGTCAAGGGTACTGCAAAATTAAATATGTTCCCTTTTGCAATACAGTTTGGTTCATGCTAACGTTTTGTTTATGGACCTCTTCAAAATCTGTCTTTCATGAACCCTACAGAAAGTTCTCTGGATGTTAAACGATCAACAGCTGAAAATCCTAGGTGGGTTATTAAGGGGACAAAGTCAATTTTGCCCCATACCAGAACAAAATTAAATTGACTACTGCCATGTTCCACAGGCTTAGTAAATTAAAAGCATGAAATATATATCCTGCTGACCAGTAACAATGAGGCCCATCAGAAAGTCATTGCTAAAAAGGCTCCACAAGGGACTAGTGTACCTAGCTAAAAATCTTTCTTATCTTTAGTAGGATCCTGGAGTGATTTGTCCAGTGGATTCAGCTTCTGGCTATTCAGATACAAGGGGGAGTTAGACATTAATTCCCTCGGGTTTTTAGTGTAGTGTGAACGACTGTCACAAGGGTTTGGAAAGATTAAATACAAACACTTCACTTGGCTTAAAAGGAAACTGCAAGCTGTCAAGGAGTGTTTAAGATAAAAGCAGTGGCACCACAGTGAATCAGCCTCATCGAAGATCCTGCTTATCGGGCAAAAAAACGAAAAGTGTCTGTCTTATACTCTAAGAAGCCTGTGCACCCCAATTAAATATCCCACAGAGCTAGAAAAGGCTTAGGAACTCATCAAAGTTCAGTGATAAGTAGGCTTAGAAGCAGAAAACACTTTCGAACAAACATTCCAGTACACCACCCTGAAGGAGGCAGAGATCATTCAATATCCTCTCTCTGGTCTGATTACAGAAAGGCTCTGAAATGAGACTTTATAGAGTGGTATGCACCACTCTAAAAGGCAGTATTAAACATTAATGAAACTCTTTATCACAGGAAGGAGGTAAGGCACAAGATTCACTGGCGGTGTTTTGAGATGTGCCCATTCCAACCCATGCAAGTAAGAGGAAGGGGCAGGTAGGAGTTGGTCTTGAGAAATGAAGACAGCTCCACTTGCTATATATCTGACCCTATCATATGGAGACCAACTCAGTTGATATCCACACAGGTGCACACTCGGATAAGTTAATCGTTTGTCTGGAAAATGAAATTTCATATAACAATGACTCATTTACACTGATTTGAAAAACAAACTTGGCACTGATAGTGTGGGCCCATGTCACGCCAAGCGCTCTGAACTAAGGAGAGGAGGATGTGCAAAAGCAATGCAGTTTGGTAACACAATTGTAAAGAGGAGCATAAAAGATAAAAAAGAATAACATTTTTCTTGCTGAACTGCGCTTCCCCCTATTCCATCGTTCAGGTGCCTCCAGTGACGCTGCAATCTTTTGTTTAAGTTTAACAATCAGAAGCAGAAGGGACATGCTGCAGCAGATGACGTCACGTGAAAGGAAGGAGTGTAAGGGGCAGAAAAACTAGTGATGCACATATAGGTATTACACAAAAAGGAGGAATAGAACAAACGTTATGATTTAAGGTGGTAAAGTATTAGGGGACATGCACACCACAATACAGAGAAAACAAGTAATACAAATAAGACAACATGCCCAACAAGATTTCCAGAAAAGATTCAACTGTATTAAAAATGGACTTTGCCATGCCACTACCACAGACTGTGCCGCGCCATTCGTGTCACTACATCTGAATTCATGCAGGTTTCCCTTTCCTGCCAACTCCCATGTCATTGTACTCTCCTACAAGTTAAGGATACTAGTTACTAGTGTGCAGCCATTAAGTCTTTCAGGGTAATTAAAAAAAAAAATTAAACACCACATGCACAATTTAGCTAGAACGTTTGCGCTGAATCTACTTAAAGTCAAGACCGCGTACGTAGGCTACATAAAACTTCAGCTGACTGTAGACCAGAATATTGTTTCCAATATTTATAGGCTGTACTTTGGGTCCCTCCTATGCACATTAGTGACTTTGCTGTCTAGCTCAGTTATCTCTTCTTGATTCGATGACTTTCCTCTTTAGTCATATTTTTGTCCCACCCAAGCATTTGGTCTCATAGTCTTTTGACTGACTGACCTGTATCCATTCACCTACCGATGCTGAAGCTTGCATTCAGGGAACTACTTATTTCTTTTACCTTAAGCCCTTCAAGACAGTGCATGTTTGCTGCCACCCCCTACTTTCGATATATATTGCTGCCATCTCGCACAAAGAAATAACGCCTGCATTCCAAATGTCAGTACGCCGTGGGTTTATTGCAAAGGCTGACATGTTTCGACCACACCAGTCTTTGTCAAAGCAATGAAATATATCGTGCCCCACTCCCTTTTAAAACAAAACTTAGCCATCAATAGAAATAGAAAACATAAAATGAACAAATCTATTACATAATGTCGGAATCAGGCCTCGGAAAAGACGAATTATAAACACCAGCATGGTAAAAAAAATATTAGACACAAAATGCAACATATAAGTACAATACTCAACCTCTGAAATGTTTCAAAGTGCCCAAAGGCAAAAATCAGCATGGACTACCTTCCATTATTACTATCTGCAAGACTCAGATCAAATTTGTGCATATTGCCAAGTGACGAATAATATTACATTAGACTAAACCCCACATTATGATTTTGGTGGGCGGAAAAGACCGCCCGCCAAACTCCTGTGGTCAGGTTACCGCCAGTACTGTCCCCTTCCTGCGGCCCCTATCAAGAGTTTCCTGCTGGGTCAGCAGACGGAAACAGTGTTTCTGCTGCTGGCCAAGCAGGAAAAGGCCCACAACATTGACACCAGCTTGCAACTGAACAAGGGCAGAGCGATTACTAGACTCAGGTCCTGGGAATACCTCAATAGTGTGATCAAGGTGGCTTGCTAAAACGTTTCCCAAGTGAAAAGGGAGAGTCTAATGACACCCAGAACAAGAAACAAGGATTGGAATGGGATCAGTCTCATTACCATGTAAAACAATGAATCAGATTCAGTAAGACGTGCCATGAACAAACACTGGCATTTGATAAAAATGTATCTCATGATTGAGGCTCTAGTGAGACCCTTTCCATGCATCACGTACAGAAGAGCAGGTCCCTAAGAGATAGTTTGGTTAACAGTTGTCCTACTAAATCGCAGGGTAGCTCTGGTTCATGGCTCAAGGAACAGCAGGGGTTCTGTATGTGCTGGAGGTGCAAGGCTTGTACCCAGAGCCACAATAAGATAATGTTCACTTTACCTACAGGGAGGAATGTGAAAATCAAGAAGATCATAACATGCAATAGCGATCATGTTGTCTATGTCCTGGTTTGTCCTTGTGGGTTGCAATATGTGGGGAGTATCATTTTCCCAGTTAAAAAGAGAATTTTAGAGCACTTGCATGCTATACGTAATAACGACCCTAATAACGCCACTGCACGTTTCTGGCATCTAGTTCATAATCAGACTACTGAAATCATTTCATTTTTTAGAATTGTCAGGGTCTTGATGAGTGCAAGAGGAGGGGATAAAGAACTGTCTGGGGAAATTGGAGTCGGATTATATCATCATGCTCAACAGTAAACATCCGGGGGGCGTCAACCAGGATGAGGAACTGCAGGTCCACACTGGTTACAGAATTGAGAATATAGAACCTGTGGATGAGTGTTATGAACTTTTTCAATCCCATAGGTGCTAGGGTGTGTGCTATGCTTTTTCAGTACATGTGAATGAGCAATTTTCTGTAGCAGCTCTTTATGTTATTTGGTGTTGGCCATTTATTGAGAGATGGTTGTGTTGCGAATAATGTCTTGTCATCTTTGAAAGTACATACAATTGGTGATTTACCCGCTGTGTTTGTGCCCGTATTGAATATTGCCTTTACTGTTTATGATGTTGCATGGGGTGTAATATACCGCATTTTTTATTTTTTTGTGAGGGGTAGGGACCATTAATTGTTGTTTTCTTTAAAGAGATGGATCGCTATGGGCAAAATGTTGTTAACTGTAAGTTTCAACTACTAGGGTGGTCAATTTTATTCTAGCAAACCAGAAGGTATAAAAAAAGTTTTTGCCATTTGGCTATGAGATAATAATTTTGATGGATTTACCTACGGCCACATGAAACACGAGTGTGGAACAATTCTGAAAATCTAGTAGATTAGATGGTTTAGTCTAATGTAATATGATTCGCCACTTGGCAATATGCACAAATTTGATTTGAGTCTTGCAGGTAGTAATAATGGAAGGTAGTAGGGGCCGATTTTTGCCTTGGGGCACATGTAAACAATACAAAGGTTATGAGTATTGTTCTTAGATGTTGCATTTTGCGTCTAGTATTTATTTATTTTACTATGTAGGTGTTTATAATTCGTCTTTCCGAGGCATGATTCACACATTATGTGAAAGATTCGTTCACAGTATGTTTTCTATTTCTATTGATGGCAAAACTTTGTTTTAAAAGGGAGAGGGGCACAATATATTTTATGGCTTTGACAAAGACTGGTGAGGTCGAAAAGCGTCAGCCTTTGAAATAAACTCACGGCGTACTGACAATGTGAGGGCGTTATATCTTTGTGAGAGATGGCAGCAAGGAGTTTTTTGAATGAAGATTAAGTGGGGCCTGCTCCCACTTTCCTGCACCGACCCTGATTTGCAGATTAAATTGGTAGTAAGCAGGATAGGGAGTTGTGTGATACATAAATATACATATATATATATAAAATCTTTTCTGCACTTCCCACAACGTTTTTCTCTCCTCTTCTTCTAAATATTTCAATTAACCTTTCCAACCTAGGCGACTGGCAAATTAAAAATGGCAGCTAGCGTCATGACACATGCTTAAGCATCTTCATTAGGAAAATGTTTTTAAAATGTCATCCATGAATGTGCCTGTGCCTTCATGCATGTACATGCATGTAAGAGCAAAGGATTATTGCAATTTTTATCACAGTAACTCCCTAAAATTCATATTAAGTACCAGGGCGCTATTTAGGGCATATATAGTTGCCCAAACAGCCGTCATTTAATATTTTTTGCACATTAACTATCGAAGAAGTCAACAAGAATACTCGATGGTCAAGCTAACAGCTCACACAAACTTGTTTTCAACTGCCGCATATCACATTATCTAGCTTTAGGGCAGGAATGAAAGAAGTGCGACGAATCTACGTCATCCTACAGTGCATAGTACAGTTAAGGAGAGCTCAAAGGAGATATTAGTTTACTATTATGGAAAAGATGATCTACCTTCTGCGGTTTATTATAACTGACACCAGTTACAAATGCTGGCTGGTATCACACTGCAAACGGCTGGTAGCAGAAAGCAGCAGCAGAACTCCACTCAGAGCCCTGGTTGGTGGAAATTTACCAGTAGCTTTAAAATAAAGTAACGAACTGACGCCTATGTCCGTCTTGCTATGGCCACTAAGTAAGAAATTTGGATACTGTACTTTTTGGGAGTCAAAAACTGTAATTTCCACTGTGGTGGACTGCACCAGTGCAACCTGCTTATACGTGTCCCAACGCATCTGTGTGACCGACACAGAGTAACACAGAATTGGTCTAATTGTCATTCTCCTGAATGCATCCACACCCTTCCCAGCAGTTGCACAGACCCCTGACGTATCAATTCTGCGGTGATAGTACGGTAACTCATCAGGGACTGGACTGTGCTAAGGCACCCATGAAGTATGCTTTAAGGTGTGCCCCGCTAAATAATAAATGGCACTCTTTAGCCGAACTTTGGAATCTTGCCTTTGTGGGAAGAATAAACGATGGACCAAACTCTGATAGAGTAAAATCTGCGCTTCTGGGGGTGGGCTTCCCTCCTTAGCACAGGTTTCAGATTTTTCAGATTCCATAACGGCACGTGCAAATGAAAAAATATGGAATACATAATATGTTGGGGAGTGCCAAAAGTACATAAGAAAACTCCACTAGAAAGTTCAAGTGGAAGAATGCTGCCAATACGTTCTACACTACACAGAAGCAGCATGGCCTTCTCCAACCTTCTCTGGCTAAGGGCTAAACGATACAAAAGCATTTTTGTGCAGCTATGGGCATCGAATAAACGACGCGCTCCTTTACTATAAACAATTTATTTACTACAACATCATTGAATTTCAGCAGGTCTGACTCCGTTTTCGATCCTTCAAAAGATGAAGCAACCATTGACTGTAGCTGTTCACTTTTTGCTACTTTCAAGACTAAAAAATGATGAAACAGTGTCAGCCCTATAAAAAACTGTGACTAAGTGTAAGGTATATAAAATGTAGTACTAAGGACAAACCATTTATTTGCTAAAGTATTAAAAAAACGTTAATTGTGACTAATTTCTATCAACTGCAAGTCACTACCGCGTTTAATAATGCCTGCAGTGTGTATTAATCCATCAGAATTGTCACAAACAGGTCGTTTTCACAAGATGACACTTCAGTCGTTTACTTAAGCTAAGCAATATATCTCCTCACAAATTACCCTTTAGGTTTTTACCACAGTCGTTCAAGTTGAGTAATTTTCATATACTTAACTAAAATTAAAGCACAGAGCAAAGCTGTGTCTTGGTTTGAAAGATAAATGTTGGTGAGAAGGCTGCTGGAAGGACAGCGGGTGAAAGGTTGTCTAATTTGTTGTCCTAAAGATTCAAAATGTTATTTCAAGACCTGGGTTTGGTCTTATATACAGCTGTCCTGTTCGTTTTCTCAAGAGTTATTTTAAGAAACCTTTGCACTAAATTATTCCAGTTTGCTTTAAGAGACTGGACCTCCAGCTGTTTGCGAGCAATAACAAAAAATACGAGACACATCAACACAGCTGATATGTTAAGATATTTTCCAAATCTAAACTGATAGATTGTAGTTAGCAGAGCTGGTGCTTCATAGATGACTACGCATTTATCTGTGTATTCAGGAAAAACGCTTCCAGAGAACATTCACTTTTTTGGTGTTTTAAAAAACACGTCTTTTGCATATCTTTTTAGTACAAGACTAAAGGAAGGAAAAGTAGAGTGGTGAAAACCGGAGTGCCGAGTAGGCAGCCTCGCTTTTATACCCATGCACTCACCAATGTATAAATACTATTGCAACACAATACAATACAATGTGCAGAGGAGGGGTGAAGCTTGCTACTCTGGCGGTCTGCGGTGTTAGTCGTTCTGCATGTCATTAAGGGAGAAGGTTCTGTCTTCGATATGTTTTAGAGATTTGCCTGGTCCTGTCTGGGAACTAGAGTGCTGGGTGACTGACTGAGAGGATAGATGCAGCAACAGTGGACTGGGGAAAGTGGTCGTTTCCCCAGCCTTCAGACTATCTGATCGCACAGATATCTGCTATGAGCTGAGAGCACATGCCTCTGGTGTTTTTTTTTCTTCTTTTTTAAGTAGGGAGCCCCACCACTCCTGCCTTAATGCCAATAAATCCACCCAACTTTCAAGTGCTGAACGAGGAAGCAGGCTCGCCTTGCCGGCTATATGCTATAAAAGTTAGTTAACAAAATTAAAATGCAACAGTGTAATTTTAAATTTGCATCTAGAATATACGCTGTTTTTATAACAGACCTTTGAGTCCAATAGTGTTGCATTTATGTTGTGGCTGGCCACACCCCACTTTCCTGGCTAAGAACCACGGGCGGGGATGAGTAGAATACAACTCAGCCCTCGTACTGTTCTAAACATAACGACTGAAAAACTAGATTGCGTGCTACACAAACCAGAATATACGAAAATACTATCCTGACTCCAAAAATATTTTCTCTCCTGGCAAGAATGCCCCAAACCAGTGGCAAGTGGGAAAGAGACTAAAAGTGCCCCTTAGGCACACCAGATGACACTTAGGACTACAGCTCAAGACCCTACTGCCCACACACCTCTCACTTGCAAGAGAAAATCCCAGACATGTTGAGGCAAACATCTTGCTGTAATGAAGTCCAAGCAGATTTAGACCACTAAACTGTTTTCCAGTACATAAGATCTCACCTAGATATTTATAGTCACTACGTTTACTTTTAAGATCCACAATAAAGAACCACGTTTAGAACCTAGGGATAAAGATGATCAACTTAAATTGACATATGTTACAAAATATATATCCTCTTCGAATGGAGTAAAGAACATCATCAATAAATGATGGAATATACTGACCAGTGGAGTCCTAAAACTTGATAGGCTGATTTTTACCTCTAAACGTACAACTTGCGAAATTTGTTGATCCATACTAGACCAAGAAAATCTAAAAGAACAGAGAGCTTAACCACAAGTTGAGGCATTCCACCCATTGTTGGACACTACCGAAGACAATGGAGGACAATGCAGCATGTGTTGCCTACCACCCCTACAAAAGAGGTAGGCATGGGACCAGGAGTTTAGAAATCACTGAAACACACAAACTTGAATGCTTAAACTGCATTTATCTCATCAAATACCCGTGCCATTTGAAATATATTGTTATGAAGACCAGACCAATATAAATTTGCACCAATAAACACACGAGCAATTGAAGATGTTACTGTATTACCACAAAACTGAGTGCCCATTTTATAAAATTCAAACGCACCCTGGATGATATGCATTGGGTGATTTTGGAGATCCTGCCTAACACAGAAGATGTTCATAAACAACTTTTTGAAAAAGAACAAAATTGGATCTTCCGTTTGAAGACCTGTATAAAAATGCCCTAATGATGACATTCCCTGGGGCGAGCTATCCAGATGAGGTAGTTTTAAGTAGAGATCAAGAATAGATATCTACCTGTGAGATGAGCAGCATCAGCCAGAATCTCCTTAAGTAATTTTATGAGGAAACTCCAGGAGTCCATGCAACCCCACTCATTGTAAAATAATTGTTTTTCCCTCGACTGAGTTAATGTTTTTGTTGACTGTAGAGTAGTGAACGTATTCTTACATTTAGGAACACTCTTACTTATAGAAGCATCATACATTGATTTTCAATCGTCCCTTATACTTGCATTACTTCAGAGTTGACACAGATCCTGCTAACATTGGCCGTCAATTAGAATCTTGCAACCTGCCTTGCTGTAGGCGAGGTTCAGACTCCGTCGCCAACCTCCACCTTATTATACTATTTTATTATTCAGAAGTAAATATTTTTTAGGGCATGAAATAACTGAAATTTCAATTAACCTCAAGAGGAATGACATATTTACTATTATCTGCCACTGGAACTAAAAAATTACTTTCGCAAACTTAACATATTGTTACTCTTTTCTTTTTACTTAATATCGATTCTGTGGTCAACAGTTTTTAACACTGACAAGTTTGAGCTGGGAAACTGTCATCTTGAAGGGTATATTATCTGGGAAAACATGGATATCTGACCAGATTGGACGCATGGCACATTGCGTGATTACACCATTGAGCACATGATACACTTTGACCCCAATGTTATGACTAACATATTACAAAAGTAGATGAAAAAGAGGAGAAAATTAAATGGTATGTTACCAACCACTGAGAGAGCCAATATTGGGAATAAATGCTAATACCACCATCAACTCAATCCGGAGATCACCCACCATATATTAACATAACCATACCAGATCTCAATCATGCCCTAATTCAGTCCTTTGTACGTTCAATGGCATGGTTTTCCATGTTCTGCGTATCAAAGACATTACTTCTGTTTCCAGGACCTTGGCAGAGTATGGTATCTGAGACTGGGTAAGAACTGGACACATCTGTTTGCATTAGCAGCTTCTTTAAGAGAGGATTGCCAACTTCTCTTTTGGGTTCAGAAGAGACCTCATCTGAGGCCTAGTTTGTTTATTCCTGCTCAATTCCAGAAACTACCTCCACACAGGCCTCAGTCAGCTAAGTCTAGATCCTGCCTTCCTGATCAAGGGTAAGCTTCTTAGAAGACACAAAGAAATACAACTTTCTCTTCATTTAGTGTAGGCCACACGAGCAAGGGTATTATCAAAATCTTAGGCTTGGCCCCAGTCTAAGGAGAGCGGTGAAGAGGTATGGGTTCCAAAATCAACTTCCAAAGTCCTCTTTCTGTCTAGAAATGCCTCTCAACTAATAAGGCAGCGCTGTTCCACAGGATAATTCTAATAGAATAACCAGTTTTTTTAAGGCCAGTTTTTGAGTTGAGTGGGGGTAACACTGAAGGACTCAGCCAAACATCAAATGTCACATTCAAAACCCAAAACTGTAGCCAAATAAAGTAGTGCACACCTTCCTAGGTTTTCGCCAAAAAGGAGAGGCAGAACTAACTGGCTACACCAATGCAAATTTCAATAGAAGAAAGGTTATTTATTGAGTGTGACATAGAATTTCCCAACAGCTCCTGATTCAAAACAAATATTGAGGCCAAAAGTGATCACAATAATGTGTGAATTATTAAACTATTCAAAGGCCAGGCTTGCAAACATGGGCAAGCTATTTGTTGAGATAGCTGAAGATTGAGCTGTTAAGGCAGAAAAATCGGTTTTATTGATCATATGTTCTCAAACAGAACCAATGACTTGCAGAATCAGAATGTGGATTCCTAAAACCGTCCAGGCAGATTCTGCTAGACGTAGGTACATGAAATGTGCCCCACTGACAAAGTCAATGTGGAGGTGAACCTCCATCTTGTGTTAGAATCACTATGTCCTTGAAACAATGCCATCTACACAGCACACTTAATGTGCAATAAATTAAAACACTATGGTTTATAGTATACCAGGTTAAATCGAGGCAGCTGGTAAACCCCTCCCCCATGGGTAAAAGAAAAAAATACTGTGCTGCTCAATGTAGCCGCAATTGCAACTAAGAGGCAATCTGCCCACTGCCTGATGAGTGGGCAGTAGCCATCCTCTATGGGTGAGGGTACTTATGGGGGCACCCCAGCACGATGGGTACCCATGCTCCAGTGATCAGGGCAGGCTTTTTGTGCAGAAAGAGATTGTTGGTCACAAGTGTACTGAAAGAGGGTGATTTTTTAATCTTATGGGCTTTCCATGTTCTGCTTGCAAAGCAACACAAATCACAAATTGCACCTCCAGTGGTCTTGCAGAAACAGAGTCCTTCAGGGCATAAAACTGAAACTCAGTAGAAACATCAGAACAATGGGCAGGATGACATAGCCCTCGTCGCCGTGTAGGACTATAAGCTCCACATACCTAGTTGGTAGACTATTCATGGTTTCTTCCCCTCCACTGCATATGGAAAGATTACTAATGTATACACATAAACAGTAACACAACATGCAGGGACAAAGTGATGAGGTGCCAGTCTCTGAGGTACAGACGCTCAATAACTTGTGACAAGACGGTGTGATTCCGTCTAATAACAATTACTGGGAAGCAACTATTTCCAATTCCAACTGCTTCTTTTTAAGGTTAATGATCAACTCTGCAATTCATTAAAGAAAGCCAATTTCTGGAAAGTTAATTATTACCCAATAATGCCCGAGGAAATCATTACTTACAGGGAATAATGTGTAGCCAAATGTATGACAATGTTTACAAGTCATAACAGTGGCATATGGTGAACCGTCGAGCATTCACGTTTACAAGAAATGGTAATATAGAGCTTCCTCCCAAACAGGATATCTGCCTGCATCCCACACCAGCGCGTGCTACGTTTAGCAGCTTTAACTTCACATCCTCATCGGAAGTTTATATAGTAATAGAGCACGCTTCCAGTATGTTAACTGAGCTGCTCAGGCATTAATAAAATAAGAGCCAGAAGAAGACCACATTTTCATACAAGTCAAAGCCTTGTCTCGAAGAAAGGTCCAACGTAGAATTCATTTTACAAACGAATGCAATGAGATTCGTAATATTAAAACTGCAGTTTAATAACATTGTGATGTACCAAACACTCAAGGGAGTTCGACAATTAGATTTTTCTCTTCTCAACATACTTAAATACTGAACGGATTTATTTTGTGTGAATCACCGATTATGCAGATGCCTTAAGTAAATACTGGCACATCACTTATAGGGACCGACAGAAAAATAGGCACAGACGAAATTCTCGCAATTTCTTTTCCGGAAATGACATGAAGTGGCGTAATGTAAGGCATTTAGGGTAACAATATGTGCCCAAAATGTCAGAAATTACACAAAAACTAAGCCAGCGTAAAGGAAATTTCATCCAGGCCTACATGAAAACTTAAATTAGCACTAGCAAAAATGTTCAAACCAGCCCCACAATGCTGGAGGCTGCAGGTAGAATGTACCATCAATGATATGGGTGGGTCATGCAGCCAAAAACTCTTCTGAAAGCAGCTCAATACCCTGCAGCCTCACTACAGACCACCGGTAAAATGCCAGGATGGCCAATCTGACCACGATCACATAGCGTTTCAATCAGAATCACCAGGAAAGCTGGATCATTATGTTCAATGTAAGCAGGGTACACAGCAGAATTAGGACCGGAAAAAAATACAATGGCTTTGTACAATCATGTGTGTCTAAGTAAACAATGCAAACATTTCAGTGTGTGTGATTACTTAGTCTGTGTATTTACGAATATGCGAGTAGTATCTGGTGCCTGACCTCACACAAGAGTAAATTACTGAGAATTCTTAAATGAACCATAAAATATCATTACAGGCGTCAAATAAGGGAACCACATGTCAGATCCCCAAGCGGGTAGGAGAAGGTAAGTAACAATCCTAATGATGTTCCAATGCTCACATAAAACCCTATTATTATAAATATAATTCACACAAGCAAAAGAGGTTCACAGGATATTAGAGTGCTTCTATCAAATGTGGTTGCAACTCAACTAATCCTTTAGGGAGTGGTATTCAATCTGGGTGTTGGAGGTGCCTCGCCGGAAGGTGTGTGTGTGTGTGGTGGGGAGGGTTTAGAGGTGGAGACATACTTCCACATTAACAAAATTAATCTCTCTTCTTACCGTGTGTAGGGAAACAAGCACAACTGCATGTGAAAAAAGAAGTAAGAAAGCTTAACACACACAATATTGGTGATATGTCTCTGCTGTGCTCGGGCTACCGGGGGACTCCACTGCCTAGACAACATGACTCTAGGAGGCGCTCACTCCACCTGCTGCATAGGCTCTTAATCGCCCCTTTAATTCATGCAGCGTGAAACAACTCTGCTTTGCTCGGGCTGCAGGAGGACCTCGTTGCCCAGCCAGCATTGCGCAAGGAGGCGCTCACTGTACCTGCTGCTTGCGCTTTTAAGCACGGTCTCATTCCTGCAGCACAGGACTATTCTTGCTTTGCTTCGGGCTGCTGAGGGACTCCATTGCCAAGCCAGCATAGCGTCAGGAGGCTCACTGCACCTACTGCTCTGTCTCATTCCTGCAGCGTGAGATGTGTGCTGAACGCACCCGGGCAAAGACCAGGCCAATGGCACGCCTGTCCTGTGAGCGTCAGAGCCCAGAAGAGGCAGGGCCCAGCCCCACCCCCTTAGATTCCGGCAAAGGTACTCTGATATTTTTTACCCTTTGTAGTTTCACTCCTGAAACCAGGTCTGTTGGACCTCACATTGAATCTGTCATCCTATCCAGAGAGGCATGTTACAAACAACTACTGGTCTTCATACAGCTTTTATACAGTACTTGCGAGTAAGACTCTAAGGATTGATTTTATCTCTGAACATGCCAGGTTTTTCAAACATCTTAAACTGTGTTGTGCTCTTGCTGCTTCAGCGTTTCTTGCATTTTACTTTTACTGTTACCTTCTATGACTTTTGTAGCAGGAACCTACAACTGATTTTTGTATTTTTGGCTAGTGTGTGATAAGGGCTATTGTGCTAGCAAAACTAGGTGTAACGGCTTCTTTATTAATTTTTCAGCTCTTGTAATTTATATAATTACCATTGTTTACCAACATATATTTCTATGACACTAATGGGAAAATGTAAGGTAATAGAACCAGCCAAAGGTGCCACAAAGCACAGTAATCGCAAAAGGAACAGTTTATGGACGGAATGCTGAGCAATGTCAAACATTCACCCCCAGTAAGAGATGTAGGCCTAAATCTACAGTTTTGTGCCTACCACAGCGACCCAGTTTGATATGCAAATCATTCTTGACCCTGCTCCCTATAGGAACCGTCCTGCCCAAGTGGGCAGGCCAGGTGCTCTCTGGACCAGAAACAAGCATCATGGGACTGGTTTCGTGCTATCGCCCATCATCAGTCAGGCTAGGTGGAATCTAGTGGCACAGTGAAACCAGGACCCACAACTGGGAATTACAGATACACTTAGGGCAACAAATGCAAAAAGAACCTTAAACCTAAAATCGCCCTACCCGACTGGAATAACTTTATTGAAAATTTAGATTTTTGCCTGCTACAGGAAACATGGTGCACTGATCCACTGTTTAAGGGAGGTTACTTAAATTATTGTATCCCGGACAAAACAAATCCCCATAGGCTCCCCTCAGGAGGGCTAATAGTGTGCGTTAGAGCCTCTCTTAATTGTATAATACAACAATTAGCTATGGAGTGTCCGGATATTTTAGGTGTTCAATTTAGGAGCAAAACCCCTCCATCAAGTTTTATATGTAAAATTTAAGCAGGTGGGTTATGAGGGGCAAGTTGTCACAAATGTTGCAAATTCCTGAAGACTATTTACAAAGGAACCAGCACCAATCCCATCTTATTTATTTTAGCAGGGGATTTTACCACTACTTTTGAACCCCTGGCTAGGGAACACACATGGCTAACTTAAAAGGAACAGGAGGTATGGGCAATTCCCAGCTGGACCTAGCCCAGGTAAAAAGATGGTCTCAAGTACCTTTGCAACTGAAGGCTTTATCATGAGAATTGGGGATCAGGCAACTAACAGCAAGACAGACAAAAGAGGGGCCTTTATGTTCAATAAAACAAACCGTATGATGCATATAGACTATATATTTGTTGACTTGAGGTTGTGCACAATGTGGTAGACGTGGCAGTTATGTAACGAATAGAGAGCAATCACAATCCTTTATGCCTTAGTTAGCGGTCACAATGCGACCTCCTCCTCCTCACGTCTTATCCCCGAATGACCAACGTCGCCTTAAATGGCAGCACCTAGTTGCCCAAGAGGACACTTCATCTCTTATTAGCCAGGACCTTCAAGTCCAATTTAAATGTCCCAAATCCAGGGCTGATTAAATTAAGGAAGCTTCAAGTATACATCTAAACGTCTTTGAGCATATTTAATCACATTGTATAGTTCCTGTCCGGTCTAAAAAGAATGTATGTAATTCTAATTCTTAATTTAGTAAGGACAGTAGGCAAGCAAGTAGGCAGTCGGCCCTTGCTATAAAATCAAAGGATATGGGCTTAATAGGAAACTTAAGGAAGGCATATAAGAAAACTTTGTGCAAAGATTGGGATGATAAGGGTGTTGTGACCTTAAAGAGTCATGGCTAGTTAAAGATACCAGAAAACGTTGGTCTTTGGTCCCCTGGGGGAAAGAGGGGGAATAAATATATATTAATACTAAGGGGGGTAGGGGGGGCACCAAATGCCGGTTCCTGGAGAGGCGCTGAGGTTGTACCCAGTTACAAGAAAGGAGATAGAAATCTACCAATTAATCGTGGGCCAATTAGCTTAGCTGATTCTATTGAAAAGGTATTCTGCCAGTTAGTATTAGGAAAATCCAGGACTGGATCAATGGGAAATAAATATTAACACCTCTGCTTGCTGGATTTAGGGAAAAAAAATGAGCACTAGGTCTTTTGGTTTTTAATTTTATATTGAAATATTGTACTCATCGTCAGAGGCAACCACATGTTGCCTTTGTTAATTTGAAATCTTCTTTCGATCTGTTCCTACTACCGTTTACTACTTTGTGGTATGGGCATGCCCCCAGATATTTTATCCTTAGTTGTTCGCCTCCATGAGAAAAAATAATGTTGGAATTTGTTGGGGCAAGCAGGGCTAGTGTACGGATTAAATTCCCTCTAACAAGGGTACCCGTCAAGGATGTGTGCTTGCCCCCACATTATTCTCTTTATATCTGAACGATGTGGCACGCTTCCTTTCCCAACAGCCCGCTGATGCCCTCTCCCTTGCTAAGTAAAAATATCAACACTTCTCTTTGAAAACAATTTTTTTTTGTGTTCAATACTCCAAGCGGCATCCAGCGGTTGCTGAACTGATTTGAGGAGTTTTTTCATGTCCGTGAATTGGAAGTTAACACTGCAAAGACCAAGCTCATGGCCATCAAGCATAAAACCTGTTGAGGGAGGTTAGCACTGTGGGGTGTGGCACTTGAAATGGTGGATGCCTTTGATTATCTGGGTATAAACTGGCTGCCTCTATGTAATGGAAGCCCATGTTGACAAAACAATCATGAAACATAGGCAAATAGAAGGTGCTATTCTAAAAGACCACATTAAAGCATACAGCAAACCAGTAGGGCCCGCATTACAGATTTATGAGATGAAGGCTGTGGGTTCGGCCTTATATGGTAAAGAATATGGGGATGCTCTTATTTAACTGATATATCAAGCCCAGGTAATACATTCTTGAGAATTCTATTCCTCCTGTCGCCTTGCACTCCATTATAGCAGTTACAAAATCAGACATGGGGAGGAAATCATTTGAAGATAGATCTAGGTTACAAGCACTTTTTGTTTTGGAGGAGATTATGGGCTACACCAGAATTAGCCTCTTATGCTGAGGCCTTGCAGGAAGTGATTGAGCTGGCTATATTCCAGGCAACAGCTTGGCTCAGCAATGTGAAAAAGTTGCTATATTTTCTGGGCTTACAAACAGTTTCAGATACCCCGACTCAAGAGTCAATCCCCTCAAAAGCACTACTAAAGGAATGTTACTGGTCACTGTCAGCGCAGATTAATGCACAGACTGCAATCAGAGGTACTCTGGAAAATATTTTGTTGAATTCAAGTCAATTTGCTCATATGAACAATACTTGGACATTATTTCAGATCCCCTTCAATTCAGATTAGGCTCATTGACGCTCAAAACATTCACATTCAAATGGTCTGGTACACTATCACCGTCTTCACTTTGCCCAGTTTGTGAAGCCATGAACAAAACTGTACCTCGTGTGTTATTTGTTTGCCCAGTCTATGTCGCCCACAAGCTATTTGCAGCAAACCAATCTGTAGACAGAGGGGCATACATAGTTACGTGGGCACACTGAGAATATTATGATCTGATCCTAAACCTTCTTATGCTTGTGCTGTTGCCAAATTTCTGGGCAGAATGTGGAATTCTAGGAATAAGATTCTATTGCATTAAATAAAAAAAATCTAGGCCTTAAAAAGTTATTGCGATAACACTAGTGCTTTTGTACACCATGATGAAAATTTTCTAGATACAAGTCTATGTTTTTTCTTTTGATTTTCGTGATGTAATGTTTTTACATTATGATTTGTAATCCCTGAATTTTTGCACACTATCTTCTTTTTGTTCTTCTCTACTCCTTTCGTTTTCATGTAAGTGTATTGTATTGTATTTTATTCTGTGTTCAAAGCTTTTATGGCACATGTTGTCAAAATAAAGTTATTTATGATGATACGTTAAGCTATATTATTGTGTGGGTAAGAAGTGTTTTATATTTTTACCTGGAAAACAATCTGTGTTAAGTGTTGCGAGAAGGCCTGAAGAGGAACTGGAAGAAAAAAGAGGATAGACTAGGATGCTGCAGTCTACTCCAGGGAGACTAAAGGGAGGGGGCTCTGCAGAAGCCCGTGGTGATGAGGTGGTAATTAAAGTCAGTAATGCAAAACACCAAATGATTCAGAAGAATTCTCTTAAAGATGGTCAGCTTAGTTTCTAGTGTGCTTAAGAAATGCAGTAATTAGGCACCAATCCCTCATGTGTGTTGATGTGTAACCCCACTTTAGCACCTAGTACAAGCAAGTGCTGTATTGACCAGCCAAAGCTCCCTTCATACACTTAGTGCAGTTTTCTTAACTTTGGCACTTATAATTTCACTTTAATCCAGTTATGAATGAGGACTATGCAGTGGTAGGCCAGTTTAGAAAAAAAAAAAGTTGTCCCTAGTAATGTGTTTCTCTGACTTTGTTCCTTCTGTAACACGTGATTTGCCTATAGGTGAGTTCAGGGTGTGGATGGGCGTCAGAATGACAAACAGGGAGGCTGAAGGCAATGAGAGTTTCTCATAGTGCTTTCCCTGGGTCACAAGAGGTGTTCTGGCTCTACCACTCATCAAATTCTTCTCTACAAAGCACATGGTTATATATGTACAAATTGTAATTATCATTCAATGGTCAGCGTGTGAAGAAGGTACACAGAGGTTGATATCGCAAGAGACACATGCATATTGCGTCAAAGGTATCCCAGTGACTACGGACTACCTATGGCCCAGCAATCAGGGCAGCCTGCTTGTGCAAGAAGGGATAGCTTGTTACAAGTGTTTTGGAAGGAGGCCAATTTTTGATTTCCATTCTGTGGGGAGTGCCTGTGTGTGAATTACTCTTTTTTTTTACTACTCACCAGTGGGTTTTGTGATTGGGGTTTGTGATTCCATTATAACCTGGGAGATAACATTTTTGTAGGATAAGGCAAGTTCCCAGGGTTTGTGATGGTATTTGGGTCAACAAGAGACATTTTGTAAGTTGAGAGGATAAAATCAGTTCAATGAGGGTAAACTGACTAGTATGTACCAGGGCAAACTGTGCTGCAAGAGACAAGGCTGCCAGAACAGAGCAAGGCGGGAGAGGAAAGGAGAGCTGTAGGAGTAGGAAGAATCACTACAGAAGTTCTAGAGCAAGGCAGGACATTGTGCTTTCCTAGGGGGAACCAAAGCAAGAGGTAGCAATGACAGCAAGCTGAAAGAGCCTCGAATGCAAGAGGAATGACTCACTCTTGTACACCTCATGTCCCAGTGGGATTCCTACCGTGCAATGAGTCAATAGGCTTTCTCCCTTTATTAATCTTCCACAGCCCCTAAAATGTAATACCCCTGCGTCCGTAGACCAACGCAAAAACATTTAGCTCGAGGAAGGAGGGGTGCCTAGTATACCAAAGTATGAAGACCACTGCCTTACTGTGTATTTGGCTAATAAGATCATTACACCCAGAATATAGGTGGTCATCGTTCAAACCTGCATAACTACAGGTAATTCAAACTAATAATGGCTTAGTTTCCTCTCATAGAGGAACAAGCTCTCATCTTAAGAGTGTTGCAATAATATGAACCTGGATGCGGCATCCAATCATCTATACTTCATCACATCCTTGGTCATGTGCTCGGACAGCCTCTCTGACCGTCAATAACACACCTTCTCAAAACAAAACCCAGAAACAACATGGACCCAATTTATTTTGCAGAAAATCAATTCAAGCCCTTTCTCCAAACTACAAACTTGGGGCCACCACCCAGTCCCTTGTCTTATCACACATCAATGGAAAAGAGCAAATCTGACTTGTCTCCGAGAGATCTTTCACAGTCTTAAGGAAACCAATGAAAACTATACTTTAGGCTTGACTAACCACTGACCAAAGAAAGTCTTATTACAGCTTTGCTAGCTTCAGTGGCAGCTTGCACCCTTAATTTTTTTGGGGGGACAACCACTTGACCAGCACTGCCTGGTCAACGTCAAAGCTGTCAGTCATAGCTTGTTATAACCATAGTTTATAATGAACCACAACTGAGAACTCTGGCGTTGAGGCTGAAGGCAGTGCGAGTCTTGCAGTGCATCAGTGAGTTAAAAATAAAATATAAATGCACTGACTGCATGCGCTGGTTCCCCTCTGGTTGTCCTGTTTCAGTCACTCTGTGCTGGCTTGGCTGCAGCAGTTGTTCACACCAATCGGACGCTGTTCTCATGCTGCTGATAGTGTTAGCAACGCAAAAGGATGTTAGCAGCATAACTGCAGCACCAGGATTGGCTGGAGCGGACTGCCTTGAAGCTCCTGCAGGCACTGGGGGCCTGTTCCTGTGCTACATCAAGCTGTCTTAGGCAGCTGAGTGGAGAGGTTTATACTGCACATGTGAGACTGGCCTTCGTAAGACAGCCGACCAAAGTGACATGCGCACTGTAAACTAGTGCAGTGAGAACCACTCCCCTACTGCCAGTCACCAGCACTGGCCCAGTCTCCAAACACAGCTCGGGCTGGGGAAAGGCAAAAATAAAAAAAGGTAATAAATTCACTTTTTTGTCATTTTATTTTTCACCTTTTGTGGCACTGGCAGCAAAGGGGATGGGGGGTGTGTGGGGGAGGGGAGAGAGAGAGAGATATAGTGTGCGAGAGAGAGAGAGGATCCTCTGCTCTAATGCAGGGGCCGCCAATGCCTAGCTTGAAAGATCTTTAATGTGTCTGCATGAATCTTCTTCCTAATCTATTAGGTGAGCTAAAAGGTGCTCTACTTGAGTAAACCAACGTACCACAACTCTAACCACAATGTGACCAATGGCCCACACAGAACTAAGAGAAATCCCTGCCGGACTGACATTTCAAAAACTCGCAAAAACGGCACAAGACATTGGAATAGCTTACCTTTTTAACCTGCCTTGCCTGTTTATTCGTGTAAATCAGAAAATTCCCCTGAATTAACCTCTTTACAACAATCTTACCATCCTTGACCATATGTTTTACACTCTTACCATCCTAGACCACAGACGTTCACTGCCACATTTCCTTGCACTGCGATTCCAGGTTCCTGTTCTCTGATTTGTATCCATTTATTGTGCAGAGAAATCATAAACATACCTTCATTTTATCTAGCTCGATTGGTTGACCAGATTACGCAAACTTAAGTTTAGGCACTTAGCTGACCAAATCTTTGGAATACAAAATATGTTGCTGTATTAAATGTATACTTTCATTCATCTCTGCCTAAAGACAAAAATCTCTTCACGTGGTCTCTATACCCTCAGGTTGGATGCATTCTTGGTTGCTATGCACAGACCTTCACTGTCTTCCAGATCTAGTCAGCCCTTTTTGAATACCCCAACAGAATAAATAAAATAAAATTTCACACAAAGATGGTCGCTCACAAAATGCCACCCAAAGCAAGCTTAGCATTGTTGAATTTACAACTGCTATAATCACTCTCAGTCACAAGGATGATAAATCACTGCTCTAGGCCACAAAACATTAATTCAATACTTAAGAAGTACATAGGTCTTTTTGGGGTACACCCAGACTGATGATGATCAATAAACCACAGTTCTCGCTCAGGTTTGTGAAGTTGCCACTGGCACTGCCCAGACACTCCCAGACACTCCCTCACACAATCCCTTCATGTATGAAGAGATTTTCCCATAGCTAGAGGAATCAAAGTGTATAATACAGCAAACCATTTCCAATTTATACGATTTGGTTGATTAAAAAGTTTACACTTAAGTTTAAAAACCTGGCCCACCAGAGATACCTGAGATCATGTCCAAATCCATGTTGACAAACGTTTTGGCAATATTTTGAAAAGGGATAGGCAAGAGTAAATACCAAACCACTAACTCTACGTCACACTTCATATGGATACATCTACATGAGCAAGTAAAGCATATCATCAGTCAGGAAAGAGCCACAGTAGGCAATATACAAGAAATAGCAAGTAAAAGAACAACAACAACATTTTTAAATAGGCCACAAACATTTTAGTGCATATTACAAACGTCGAAAACATACAGATTACTTCTCCCAAAAGGAAACAAGTCGAGGCAGCATTCAGGGAATGGTTTAATAATTGACAAGCATTTTGACGCTTTAGTAGATTTCGAAATCTTAATGCAATCGTTCTCTGATCAGGTAAGCGTTCATAAAAATATGCTCATTAAGGAATACTATATAGACAACACTGGGAACACTACTGTGTGGTTTAAAATGGAGCTGTTAATATTAGTAAGCACTGATGACAGACCTGATGTTATGATTTGGAGCTCCACAAACCTGATCACATATTGAGCATTATTTAGAAAAAGGTCAAGGCATCACTAAACTCATGAAGAAGATGATACTCATATCACATGGAGTTAAGGATGTAGCAGAGCTAAGGAGAAACATTTCAGAGTAGAGAAGAAACCAAAAATGTCAAAAGATAGATGATAATAAAGTCAGAATTAAAAGCCGAGATCCTGGTTCTGGGTTAGAGGAAATAAACTTGTTTTTATCTTTTTCCATTACTAACGTGGAATTTACAAGATAATGTGTGATGTGTTCCTCCTTCTCCTATAATCTACTGTAATTTACGTACAGGCACTGATTAGGGTAAATTGTCTTAGAGCTGTAACAGAAAATCATGAATGCTATGCAAGCCCTGAGTGACAATGAATAATAAAAGAGTGAAATCGCCAGTTGTACTTTGGCTCCAGTTACTATTTGAAACCAGGATTTTATTTTTCTCAGTGAGGGCTCAAATGAGACTTTTTACTGTATCACTAATGGGGCATTGGCAGCAAGGATGTACAAAAGTACTTGGGTTTGAATCAATGTCCAGCAGTCTCTGCTGATGGCAGTGTGCTGAAAGATTCGCTTTCTTGTAAAACAAAGTGATATACGGTTCAGGTGTCTAAGGGAAATTTATGTGTGGCCCAATTATTGAGTGTTTAATTACTGTGGGAGTGAATCCAAATGCAGGTTGTTGTACTTGTGAAAGCTGGAATGGAAAAGTGCAAGAGAAACATTTGTGGATGTAGTTTCAGTCCCACAATGACGCATGAAGCAGCAATTATCTATTAAAGGGGTGTGAGTGGTCCACAGAAAGAAGGAGAGAGGCAAACTGGGCCCATTAGCATTAACCGCATCAGCTCTATGGAAACAATAGCAGTTTGAGACCCCAAACTACATTTTGGGGTAGTCCTCACAAAACACGAAGCAAAGGACGCCTGGATGCCTGGAATGTTCTGAAGAGTTCAAGAGAACCGTTCCAATGCTGATAAACTAAAGGGCAATGTGGCGAATATGGAGCTGGAGTACTATGCAATGTAAAAGACATTAAAGGCCATTGAAAGGTCAGATAACAACTAGGAGAAGTCATCATCACATTCATGAATATCAAGGCCATCATCCAGGGAGGATGGGAGTTTCTCAACTAACTCTCATTCTGAAATCAAATTGAACACTTAGAAGGGTCTCATTTGAGACATGGGTGATATATTTGTTGCTATTGCCTTGTTGAACAATATATTAAAAACGAACAGTAGGAGATTGGTCTTAAAGTTTGGAGGGTAGTAGGGTCAAGAGTAATTTTATTTAGTAATGTTGTGATTTGGTTTCATTTAAGGGACAACAGTGCCTTGAGTTGGGAAAGCCTTTATAATCTTGACAACCATGGGAGTGATCTCCAGTGCACAGTGATGGATGGGAATTATGTCACTGGGATAAAGTGTTAGGCAGATGGGATTATCATCGGACTTGAACAGCTAAAAAGTACTTCTATTACAAAAGTCAAAAGGGCACTTTAACTTGGGAGTGAAATAGTAAGCTCGAAAAGTATAGCAAAACAAAAAATAAAACATAAGGAAATTATATACCGTACCTACAGAGTTACAATGCATTCATGTTTAGAATGTATAGTTTTTGAAGACTATTAAAAATAGTTCTTTCAAGGCAAAAAGAACACATATGTCTAACACGTGTAGAAAATGTTTGAAGTGTTAGAGATAGATGCATAACATTTTTTAAACTAGAATATGTTCTACATTTGAGAAGCACAGTAATGGACAGAAGAAATCTGGGATTTTTGTCATCTGGCATTTTAAGACTGATGTACAGAAATCTGAATATACAGAATTTTGCAGGGGAAATCAATTTGTCATAAGATAGACAATTAGTCAATTAACACTAACTTAAATTGACTGACACTTGCAACGTTTCGCTTCTAATTCTTCAATAACACAGCAATGTGTTTTTATTTACCCTTAATGAGACTTCGTCAAGCGCATCTTTTCCCAATCAACCGTATGCACTTTGAGATAAAAGTAATTTTTAAATGTGTTTAAGTAACAAACTATGCTGGCCAAATCCTTTATAATCTTTTTAGTAGTAATAATTTAAATTTACAAAATAAAAAAAATGATACAAACGAAATTAACTTCACATGCAGAGAAAGTTAACTTCTTTTCTGTCACAGGCTCACTTTTAACTGGAGGGCAGCAAGAGAAGAACCTTTATAGTTCTAAGCGTGTCTTTCATAAATGGCAATGGGGCAAAACAGAGAATCATAAAATATAACAACTGTAACCATATTATCAGGGTGCCAGATGGAAATCAAAATAAATATTTGATCAATAGTTGGGACAAGCATTTCCAGGTTACATCAGAGGCTACCATAAGTATAAGGAACGTGCAAATAATTTGTCTGGTCCATGTATTAACTATAAAAATATCCAGCCGTGGCAGCCACTTAACCTTCTAAATCAAACATTTACCCGTCTTCTGTTTCGCCTAATACAACATTAAGTTTCTAAAGACCACATTAAATCCAGAAGAGTGCACGTCCTTTTGTAGAAGGGAGTGGCATATGAAAAGCTTAATTGCAAACACAACTGAACATTAAAGATAAATTGAATGGTCAGCAAAACAAAAACGGAAAGAATTACGAAGTAAACAATGAACAGGACATTAGTTGCAAACACTTGAAAAAAACTTGACATCAAAATAGTGTCAACTTGTTGGCTGTGGCCACACATCCCTACAGTAGAGTCTGGATTTTAAAAAAACGAGAAAGAAATGACAGATTTTCAAAAGCAACATCACTCCTCTCAAGTGGTTAGCATTTTTTTAAATATACTTTATACATAAAATGAAGTGTTTATTTCAGCAACCACCTCAATGCTTAATGCTGAGCCTCTGGGTGGGAAAGGATAACAACCCTGGAATTAATGGGAATACTCCCATAAGCCTTGGCCAGGACAATACCATGACGTCTGTACTCAGCAGGATAGCTGTCACACTTCCTTAAGGAAACGCAGTTGACGCCAGCCAGGAAGAAAAGAGTAGGGGCGGCACACACCATAAGGGTGTTTAAAATAGAAAACTCAGACAGTTAATTTAAGATAAAATGTAATGTAGTCAAACGTGTAAAAAAGCATGACTGCAATCAAGTTGGAGTGAAGTTTTTAGAGTTTTTCATCTTTGTAAAGAAAGGCTTCGATGACAAATGTCAGTTAATTAACTGAAGAAAAAGCAAAGTCAAATAAAACAAAAACCTAGAGACAAAACTGTTATACCTTACAGATTAGCTTTTTATGGAATCATCAGTATTCAGGATTCCTAGCTTTAGAATGTGATGATGCTAGGTTAAGAGTGTGATGATGCTGTTGTTGACCTTTAAACTGTGGCTGGTTAAGGAGCATCTCCTGCATGTTGTCCTCTGCTCCTGTGCAGCTCTGTAATTTCAAATAAACATCCCTGCTTTAATCTGCCATTTGAAGCGATTTACTACAAAGTGACAAGCGACGAGGATGGGATGAATAGTGGAACCCTACCAATGGGTGAGGAGCCACTCCTTGAAGTGGATTTCAATGGAGCAACTTTGACCAGTACGGTGCCATCCTTCCTTGAGCAACCTCGGGTGGTCTTTTAGTCACTGATAATGGCAGCACCCAAATAAGAATATATCAGCATTTTCAGCTTCCAACGCACTGGGTGAATCACGTTATGCGCAGGGAACAGACCAAGCATATTGCGCCGCTTAACACTGTTGCTACCTTCTTAAGCATATTTTGGAATAGACACGCTTTCAGGATAACGTCATCATTTCCACATTGTCCGACGTCAGTCGCCATATTAAGTGATGTCTATAGTCATATCCGTATTGTCCGACGTTAGCCGGCATCTTGAGCGATTTGCACAAAACGTCACAGTCTTGTTAAAGCTGTCGCCACCATATTGAGCATATTTTGGAAGTCACGCTGTCTGAGGATTGCATCGCGTCAGAGTAATGAGATGTTAGCCACCATCTTGAGTGTATTTTCTAAATCAGTCAAGCGCCAGTGTTGCTATCTGACACATCTCCGCATGAGCACAGTGCGAAACAAGCTTGCACATTGAAAGCATCCCTTCAGGAATTGGTTGTCATATTTTCCGCGCGGATACCTTTGTTTTAATGGATGCAGATCCAATTTGCGTACCAGGAACAATACAGAGTTTAAAGTATTTCTCTCGCTGCGCCGCATGTTCTTATGGTGGCTGCTGAAAAGTGAAGCCATAACGACTACAGCGTGACACACAGAGGCAGCGCACTTCTCTCAGTGGATTTGAAACAAGGCACTGGGAAATCAAAGATTTAAGAATGTATCTGTACTGCAAGGCAACATATGTGTTGTTCACAGCATTAGGTGGTTTATAGGCATTTTGAGTGTGCAATAGTGTGTGCATTTATTTGCTTTTGAAGTATTTTCAGTGTTTGAAAATTAAGTGCACTTCAAATAAGTGATTGATAGATAAATACACACAAAAAAAAGGAGTGTGCCTCCAGTGGTGAGAGGCTTTTGTCATTTTACAGCGCAGAAAGGATGACACTGTGCCAATCCTATGCTTAATGATTTTGCTGTACAAACAGCAAAAGACTTTGTCCCTTTCTAGCTCAGCATGGATGGCCCTGTGCTAATCCTATGCAAAAAAACTTGTTAGAAAAACAGACATTTGAGGTGAGCAAATCTAGAGTGTCGCTGGGGTTGCAGTGTGCTCCTTACTGGTGCTGCTCTCCACCTAAACTTGGAAACTACCCAGAGTTCTCTCTTATTTGCATAATTTATGCATCACTCTAACCCTGAATGTGTTTTACTTTTATATATATATTCACAGAAAAAAACAAAGGTTACAGAGAGGTTATAATTAGGTTCTGAATTTACTCATACAAAACCATAGAAATTCAGCAGTTATAGTCAGAGTTATTTAAAGTAACTATAACTTGCGTCCTAAGGTAACTCCCACAGTTTTTTCATCAAAGATTTTACTGCAAATATTACATTGCTATTATTAATGATGTTATCAAAGATGTGATGAGTGCCGTAATTTGTGGGTAACTAGCAGTGCATGGCATGGTGAGGGTCTGAGTTATAGTTACATTAGGACACCAGTTATAGTTATTTGAGATAACTAACTATAACAGGTGAATTTCTAGGGTTTTGTACATTTAAAATGTGAGCCTACCTATGGCGTGCCTGTAACCTTTGGTTTTTCAAGTAAATTTCTATGTTTTTTTTTTATTTTGTTTCCTAACTAGAACGTCCCTGCAACCTTTGTTTTTTTCCGTGAATTTCTATATATTTCTTTTAATTAAAGTAATTTTCATTACTATACATTAATCAAACTACCACCGCTCACGGCCTTTGGCCATGCACAGCGGTGATTGGCAGCAGGGCCGGGCCTCTGGCCAGGCACTGTGGCCAACCTCTTATAATCACCCACCTTATGCCCCAAACGGCCTTCAGCTGTGTGCACTGGGGTTGGCCGCAGAGGACAAAAAACGCTTTCATCTACAGTCTCTCTGGCTTTAAAGGAAGGTCAACTTTTAAACACTTTAGTGCAGGAAAATGATGAAGCTCTAAAGGAGTACCAGGTTGCTGTAAAGAAAATTAAACTGAAATTTGACCAACAACCAAGCTTTCAAACGAAAACAGGGTATGGATGAAGTTGTGGATGTCTATGTTCCTGTACTTGGGAGGCTGTTTTCAGAGTGTCAGTTTGACAACTTCACTGACCAACTTATCAGAGACCAATTTGTTAGTCATTGCAAAGAAAAGCAGCTACATCAGAAATTGCTTTAAATAGAAAATACTTCATTGGAGCAGTTTACCAGAGTATCTAAAAGTATAGAGATCTGAGATTTCTGTCAGAGAGGGAGAGACAAACAAAACCTGTTGAAATAGTGAATATTGTAAATTTCAAAAAATCTACGGATCAAAATTCTACTTAAAGTAAGAGATTAGGTGGTTTCAAACTGATGTAGGGAGAACGTGTGTCATCTAATATACGCTTTCGTTGTGGTAATATCCCACATGTTAAGGAGGATAGGTGTCCTGCTATTACTAAAAAAAAAAAACTCTAGGAAGTCTGTAGCTTGTGTTATGGAGTCAGATGCAGATAACTAAATAGACGGATTCATCAATTTAGTACTCTTGCTTGGAGAAGAAGACTCTGATACTCAGGAGTTGAATGTTAAGACTGAAGTGGACTCTCCCAAGGTGGGGGGGCCATCAATGTGTGTAGAGCCTACTGCAGATATTCTTGTGAGGGACAAGTGTTTAAAACAGCTTGTCAATTCTGGTGGCAGAAGTACTATGCTCACCAACATCTATTCACAGAAACCTTGGGTGATAGAACTTTGTTCCCACCAGACGGCGCTCCTGTTTTGAACGAAGGGGCTTAAGACGGAGCTCCTAGGTTACACTGAAGATGTGTTACCGTTCAAAGAAGAGAGAATCAAAGGAAAGATTTATGTAGTACTAAAGGGCGTCAACATTCAGGGTGGTTTCACCAGGGTTTTTTTTTAATGATTCTGAGACAAGTGCTAAGAAGCAGGTCATGGTGGTTGAGTGTGATGATGTGGCTTTGGGATGGAGTAAAACAATTCCTGAAGTCTTCTGTAGTGAGCTTGGTAAAATTTGAGGGTTTAAATAGATGTGAAGAGGAATTTTTGAACCTGCTGAGTCATCCTTATGGCGTTCTTCTTTGGTGGTTGCGCGCAAGTGGTTTTGACGGCTGCATGTTTGTGTGGTTCTGAAGTCGCTTAATAAAGAAAATTGGGTTGACACACATCCTTTGCCCAAACTCAAATATTTGTTTGCACGCCCTGCGGGAGCAAATTTATTTTATAAGCTTGATCTTACTTCTGTCTACCATCAGGTGGAGCTTCACCCCGATTTGAAACATCTTATAGCATCTGTTTCACCTATTGGGACTTTCTAATAATGCTGCATGGACTCACCTCTGCAGCATTTAGGTTTCAGAGAGTTATGTTTAACCCTCTGAAAGACATGGATGGAGATTTAGTACTCCAAGATGACGTTCTGGTTTTTGCAGAAGTTGAAGTGGCCGATAATGCTATTTTAGAAAGAGTTTTTGAAATACTTAAGAGTCATGGGGCTGAACTTAAGAAAAGTGCAATTTTTGAGCAACGAAGCAGAGAATCTGGGACAAATTGTCTCAAGTGATGGTTTTTGGCCTAGACCAGGATTAGCTAAGTCCAACTCAGGACACCTACTCCCACTGACAATGTCGGTGTCAAAGCTTTTTCGGAGTGAGTTTTCGTTTCCCTTCATTCCTTATTATGTTGTTAAGTGGAAACCCATAAGTTACCTACTTAAGAAAGGCTCCAGGTTTGTGTGGGGTGACAATTGTGCTAAGTCATTTACAGAAATTAAGTCAAAGCAAAGCCCACAAACCATTTGATCCTCTGCTACCATGCTGCATCACAGTGGATGCCAGTCGGTGAGGCTACGGACTATCCTCACACAGAAAAAAAGAAGAAGCTGAAGACACTCTTGTGTTCGCCTTTAGAGTTTTGTGTAAAGCTGAAATGCAATACTCAGTTAGAGAAAAGGAGCTTTTAGACTGTTGATGGGTGATGGGGAAATTTCAGTCTTCTGTGTGGGGTAAAAGGTTTTGATTACAGACTGACCATAAACCCTTAATATAATTTCTTTGTGGGGGTGTAAGCACATTTTGTACTCCTAAAACCTTAAGACTGTCAGCTACATTTTTGCAGTACCAGTATGATATTACTCATATTGAAGGGGCAAGAACAGCAGAGCTGACTTTCTTTCCCGGTTTCTAGGTAAAAGCGATAAAGGCAGTGATTTGAAGTTGTCTGACCCCATGGATGAAGAATTTGAGGATTGTCAGGTGGCTTAACTTGATATGCTAAAGTTGACGTGTGTTCTGAAGTAAAGTGGTTGAAGGCTGTTAGTGAAAACTAAATCTTGCAATAAGTCTTAGGTCTGGTTAAGTACTGGCTAAGGGAGGCTGGCCAAGAGAAAAAAGTGCTGTCTCCCATATTTTCATCCACACTGTAAGGTAGGGGACAAACTTTCTGTGGAAGATGGTGTGCTATTAAGATGTGACAATGCTCATGAGGAACACCTGGGTTAATTTATCACTAAATATCATTTGTGAGTCCATCTGGTGGCCAAGAATGGATACAGAAATTAATGAGATGGAAGAAAATGATGTCTGTAAATCTGCAGATAAAAGCCTGAAGTTATCTTTGCCTCCTTTCATTATGACTGAGTGCCCATCAGGTTCATGGGTTAAGTTAGTGGATGACTTTGTGGGTCCCTGTGATTCCCTACCAGACCAGATGGTGGCAAATATGTGCTGGTCCTGGTGGTTTATTGTTCAAAATGACCTGAAGTAAAGATGGTTAAGAAACCAAGAGAAGGCACAGTCGTGGAGTTTCCTACAGAAATTGTCTTGAGGGAGTTTTTTCCCGAATTTCTTCTTTCTGATAATGGCACTCAATTTATCAACTAGGGACTCCAAGATGTTCTTGAGTCATGTGGTGGTAAACACCTTAAGAGCTTGTTGTATCATCCTAAAACAAATGGTCTCATTGAGAGAATAAACCGGGTGGTTGGCAAGTGCATCAGATGGGCTAAGGGAGGCAACCATGATGTTGTGAAGTCTGTGTGCAGCATGTTGTGGCTTTACAGGGCTACCTACAATCCACTACAAAGGTTTCTCCTTTAGAAGTACTGGGGGGTAGAAAAGATAACACTAGTTTTCGACCAGTGTGGATGACTAAATGGCTCAAGAGTGAGTTGGACGAGGAGCAATTAAGGTGCTTAGTCAAGAAGAACATTAGTTTTGCTCAGAAAAAAGTATTAGGCCCGTAAGAATAGAGGTTGGGGACATGTTTCGCATCAAAACTGCTGTTCATGTTCAAAAAGGGAGAGTTAAGTTCAGTGATCCAGTGAGAGTGGAGAAGACTTGTGGAAACGCTGTCAAAGTCAATGGAAAGCACTGGTGGAACCTCTCAAAGGTGGTTAAGGGGGAGAGCGAGCGTGAGAGTGATCTACAATGTGACTCTGTCCCTGCTGATCGTCACAACATCCATTGAGGTATCAGATGTGATCAGGCTGCTCAACACCCAAGGGGTGTTCAAGATGACTTGGAAGGGAACTCTCAGAGGAGAACTTTGTTATGCAAAAGTTCAAGATGCATTGTTAGGCCTAGCAGGTTTCTTACCTCAATGCAACCTGTGTTTTATACAATATGTTTTCTTGTGGTAATGATTTTGGTGTTTTTCCTTTTGTTATGGTTGTGTTGGGATGATGGTGTTTCTTTTTGTTGGTTTCTGTCTTTGTGCTTCCCATTCCCTTTCCTGTTGTTATGTCTAGGGGGTCTGCAGTGGTCTGCTTATTATTTGGAGAAGGGAAGATGTGTCAACAGCTTAAAGATTAGCTCTAGTTATGCAATCATCAGTATTCATGATGTCTGGCTTTAGAATGTGATGATGCAGGGTTAAGAATGTGATGATGCTGTAGAGGACTGTTGAAATGTGGCTGGTTGCGCAGGATCTCCTGCATGTTGTCCTCCGCTTCTGTTGAGCTCTGTAAGATTTATTAAACATACCTGCTTTAAATCGCCCATTTGAAGCAACAAACTACAAAAGCCCAGCAAAAGGTGCGTCTATCTCAAACTATCTTTTTAAGATCCATCATCTCCACAAATGGTGCGTCACTGTCTGGAACGGACGTCACCAAACCTACAAAGGTGCACCCATGGTTAAGAAGCCACAAAGTAAAAACGCGCTTATGCCTTGCTTGCGCATGCCATAAGCAAAGGATTTCCACGTAGCAGGTATAGACATCCTGAAATTAGTGTAAAAAGAAGCCTGAAATCAAAATCAGTGAACCAAAAAAAAGGATACAGAATACATCCTACTTATACTGCAATCACTAGATGAAGACACATTTTAAATGCTTGGCAAAACACTCTGTGAAATGTAATATTTAGGTTTTCCCAGGACCAGGTCAGAGAATACAGAAAAGATGGAAGAAAATACATTTTTCATAGTTATTTTCTTCCAATCCGTATAAAAAACTATTAAAATGCGGCAGTCCAGATAAACTATGTAGCAGGAAGAATGCAAACAGGTTTCTATCGGGAGGCAGACAGTCAATAAAAAGTTCTGATCTCAGGAAACACTTAAAGCTACTGGCCCAAATGGGCAAAAAGCTAGTCGCAAAGTAACCAGTATTCCTGCGATGTTACGAGACTCAACCTATATAATAATAATAGGTAGGCCTACTTTTCAACAAACCTTTATTTACATTCACAAAGCCAAGGGGGACCCATTTCCTTTTGCAAATGCATTATCACCAAATCAGAAACTGGATTTCAACTACAAGATCTAACATATTGATTCAGTAGTTGAAAGGGAAGTCTACCCGGTCTCGAATCCCATTTTAGAAGACAGGAAAAGTTTCCCAACTCTTGAAATGGAGTTGGTATAGAGGAAAAGCATTTTAATGGTCGCAAAGGTAATTGGAGCATTTGCGACTGTTAAAATGTTTAGTACATATTGCTTGGAAGCATGGCAAATGCATCCAAGCCGCCTTCTTTTGTTTTATTTTACAGAAGTACAGCACACTTAAAGGCATCTAGAGTGCTGGCTCACTAGTAGTGTTTAAGGCAATGTCAGCTCTGCTACGAGAGAATGGGGAGAAAGCCAAGAGCCAAATCCCTTTCCCGGGCCCAACCATAGACATATCAAAACAACAAGTCTGGTTACCTCTGGAACGTGCCAGTATTAACATTGACTCCTGAGCTATCCAATGATGTCGAAGTGCTGCAGTCCTCAGGCACAGTAGATATCAATGCATGCCCTTACAAGATTTGGGAGTGAGAAAAACCCATGGAGATTAAAAGATATAAAGATAAAACTTTCCTTGAACGTTGTGAATGGTTCAAATGCTGTATTAAAACAATTGTACAGCCACAAAGGTAGCCATTTCCAGAAGGTTAACGTCACCTCACAGGAGAAAACATTAACCATATGTTCATTCTAAATAGTAAAGCAGACATATCATACCAGAAATGTAAGTTGCCTTTTGAAGGCCAAGAAACAACTTTAATTCCATTTAATGCTTAAAAAGATAGGTATACAGTATCAGAGGCTCTGCATTATCTTTGAAGCTATAAATAGTTTGCACCTTTTTCAATGGATCTACATCGCAGCTACGTAGCTGTAAATCATTTTAGGGACCATTTCGGGTCTTTTACTCATGAAAAGTTTTTATACTGTTCAAAGTTTTGTTGTCAGATGCATAGAGAGGTGGACCGATCAACAAATTTAACGTTTTTTAAATCATGACATGAAATACCTTAGGAAAGTAACCACTAAAAAGACGCTTCAGCAAGTGTTCTGACTGTTTTAAATCAAAGACTGTAAAGGAAAACATAAAAAGTATTGTATTACATTTAAGCGTTTAGGTTCACTGAAACACATAAGTCACTCATATAGGACTGAAGGACATTGGCTAGATTACCAGAAAACTTGGGGGCCTAAGGTGAAGCCTAAGATTTAGAACCTTGACGTGCAGTAAGAGGCTGAGAATCCAGAATCGCCACTGAAGATTTAGAACCCTAAGAGTGCATGCCAGAAAGAGAATTTGAAATTGCAACGTCACATAGAATCCAGAGTAGCAACCAGAGACTGGGAATATGAAGGTGGAGCCTGAAAACGAAAATAGGTGGTACAAATACAGAATGCATACCTGCAAGTGCAGCTTAAATATGAAAATTCACTGTTAATGTTAGCAAAGAGTAGCCTGAAGTAAAAAGATTAATTCAGACCATTGCTTTAACTGGGCAGGTACAGTACGGGGCTGAGTACCTGCCCCATCTTTGATTTGGAAGAAGAAAAAAAAAGCATCAGCACTTCTCAGCAGGAGTGCAATACTTTTAATAGGGATGTACCAGCACCTCTCAGTAGCTAAAAGAAACTCAGGGATGGGAAGTAACTGCACTACTTTATTTCATTTACTGATTACTGGATGGCTAAAGGAGCAACATTGTGCCCAAAGGTGGTGATCCTAAAACCAATAAGTCAAGTAGGAGTGACAAACAATGCCATCCCCAGAAATAATGAAGTGAAAACAAGGAAAAAATGATCCGGCTTTTTAATAAAGAACCACTCCAAACTATGGAGAATACAAATTACGTAAAACAAGAGGTCGCCATGTCGACCAGAACCCCTGCAACAACAAGGCAAGCTACACAGCCCTGTAATATGTGCAGTGAATGATTTATGACTGGTTAAGTGTCACCAAAGCACTGGCAAACATCTTTTACTGGTTGTTGGCAAATGCACGCAAGCACCTGAAAACTTCATTTACCTGACCTTGGCCAATGCACACAGGTAATTCTACTCTAACAGAATGTTTATCTTTAAAAGGGATGACTAAGATTACATGGTAGACATTTAGGTACACATGGGTTCATATAATTATTTTGGATCCACTAATTACTTTTAAACAAATATTGTAATAAATAATGTCATGATCTATTGCTAATACAGGATTATTAATTAGTTAAATCCGATTTAAATTCTATATATGCAGCCCCCATACCCTGGTAACCTTTGCTCCTTTTCTTATTAAAGTACCACGTGCTGCCTTTTAAATGACAGTTACCCTTGATTTTACTTTCTTCCTTTCAATGTTGTAATCCTACATATTTACCTGTCAATTTCTCGATATTTTTCATCCGCAATGTTTTTCCATCCAGCTCATTTTTTAAAATGCAAAAAATTCCAAAATATTCACTTGCCTACATGCAGATGAACTCGCTGCTATTTTTAAAAACATTGTTTGTATCAGTTAGCAGGGGTGTGGAATTTATTAAAATATCTACTTGTCCAGGGGACAGGTTGCTTCTCAAATCTACTTGTCCTGTAAAAAGATCTACTTGTCCCTTTGGTGCCATGTAGTGTGGCAACAAATTATAGCAGCAATCTCATTATGTAAGAGCTCGGATAATAGCCTCTCTGATTATGCCAGGGCTACTACCATAGTAGGGCTTGAATACTTGCAGTTTCAATCCCTACTGTAGCAATTTCCTTATTTTGCCACCTTTCTGCAGATCTGCATACTGGGGCTGGAGGAAGCAGTAAGCAATAGTTCCAGGACTGGAATGCCTTTGAGTCGGCAAACCTACTAACCTGCATGTTTTAAAGATTTTCACCAGCTTCTCTCTAATATTTTCCCATAATAAGAAAGGTTGGACATTTACTCCTGACAATGGCAGAATTAGAACTTCTTCCAGGGTTGGGAAGAAAGTGGCTGGAGGGAAAATGAACTTGCAAATGCTCAATAGATTTTCACATGAGCAAATCTACACATGCGTATTTACCCATGCTAAAATACAGTTCACAAATATTTTATAGGGGTACGGCAGATACCATAGGTGCACTTTTGTGACTTTCTTTAAGAATTTGGGGCCACATGTAGGTAGGTTCAGATTTGCGACCCGCAAATTGCTAGTCAGATCGACTCGCAATTTGCGAGTCGCAAATCCTAATGTAGGATGGTGTCCCTGACACCATCTGTGATTCGCAAGGGCTTCGTAAATGCCCACCTCAAGAATAATCTTGAGGTGGGTCGCAATTTGCGATCCCCTTGCGAATGGCGGCCATCACAGGGATGGTGGCCTGCTGGAGACAGCAGACCACCATGTTGGTGACTGCTTTTCAATAAAGCAGTTTTTTTTTGTAATGCAGCCCGTTTTCCTTAAAGGAAAACAAGATGCATTACAAAAACGAAAAATGAAACGTTTTTGTTTCATTTTTTCAGAGCAAGCAGTGGTCCGCAGGACCACTGCTTGCTCTGAAAAAATGTTTACAGTGACATTCACAATGGGGAAGGGGTCCCACGGGGACCCCTTCCCTTTTGCAAAAGTGTTAGCACCCATTTGAAATGGGTGCAAACTGCGATTGGTTTGCGCCCGCGGTCACAAAACAATCCTACATTGCACTGCGAGTCGCAATTAGGAAGGAGTCGCAAACCCATTTTGCGATTCAGTAACCAGGTTACCTAATCGCAAAACTGGGTTTGTGCATCGCAGTGTGCTTTTTGCAAGTCGCAAACAGAGAAAGTCGCTGTTTGCGACATGCAAAAAAGCTACCTACATGTGGGTCTTGGTCCCTAATTAGGTCTGGTGTTAACAAAGACATTTTGTTTTTATTAAACTTCTATTTCTCTCTCTTTCGGCTGGCTTTACTGTGAGTGATCGTACTCTGCTCTTCCACAAGGAGTATATTGGCACACAAAGTCGTTTTGTTCAGTGTCGGGAACTACAGTGGCAATCAGTGACGTAACGAAACTGGAGGGTGCCCCTTTGCACAGAACATGGAGGAGCCCCCCTCTCCAGACCCACTCAGGGCAGGTGCTGTGCTGAAGGGGCCCCCTGGAGGGAGGCTGCGGAGCCTTTGTTATGCCACTGGTGGCAACGTGTGCTTTTAGAGTTCAAAAACTTTTTTTTTTTTTTTGCCATTGTTTGTTACAATGTTGAGGGCCTGGTAGCTCCCACAACAATAAAGTGTTACAAAAGCCATGTCAAAACAAGACACGCATTGATGAAACTGAAAGACTTAGAAAAATGTCAGATCAGTTGGCTTTGTCAGTGTTTGTTTATTTTCATGCTTCCCATAATCGTGTTGAAAATGGTTACACTGATTTTCAATTAGAAATATTTTGGGGAAATACTAGCATGCATCAACACATTTTACTAAATGACACTTCATTTGCATCTAATCAGAGAGCATTCTGGGAGCATTATACTTCGCCTCATAGCCTAAACTTTTCAAACATGTGTATACACGTTTTTTTTTTTTTGTACTGGAACCAACGTCAGTAGTGAAGTGTGACCTTAAAACATTTATTTACAGCACTCACCCTAATAATGAAGACTTTCAAATAATGAACCATAAATACAAGTTCGAACAGCATTATCTTTCGGAAACATTACCTCAACTGCAGAGAGTTCCACTCTCTGTAAACAGGCAGCCAAAGGGTTTGTGCTGCAGAGGGTTGGGCCTACTTGTCCCAAGGACAAAGTAAACATAAAAACTTGTTGCCCTTGACCCCAAACAAAATGTCCCGGGCGTCGGGCGATAGGAATTCCACAACCCTGGTTAGGTAGATCTGCCTTATTGTTGTCAGAGACACGTTAATTAGCTATGTGACATCTGAAGTGACCCTCGCGCAGATAAGCAGTAAATGAAGAATTAGGCTATCACATGTAAATCCCGGTCCATCAGCTGCTCACGCAATTTATGTGTACTAGGTAAGTATTACTGCGTGTGAGATTCCCAGATCCTTTAGGTACCTGAACTTTGGATGCAAGTAATATTACACCACCATATTTTATTTAGCGGTCTGTCATACAGACCAATGTAAATATTAAGGAGAGGCTCTTCTCTTCCAAAAAGTCAAAGGATCCACAAGCTCACCATATTAATAGGTGTTGGCAGTCAAATGTTGCCCAAACACTGGCTTTAATTTTTTCTTTTTGTTATCCATCACTGCCAGGCAATGATTACGCATCATCCCAATAGTTCAGTTACAATTTGCATGCATATCATTTCTGAGAAACAAGATCATGGTGGGTCACATTATTCAGCACTACAAGGTTAAAAATTTCCTACTATTGACTACAGCTAGCTTGGGCAACTGATTGGTTGTTTATTGTTCTCACCATGGTGCTGTCTCCAATTTATTGATGAACAACCCGCTCCCTCTTCCATGCAAGCTAAATGGTTGGATCGCAAAGCAATTTCCTTTAGTTCTTCTTTCGTGTGCAATCTCACTTCTGTTACTAATATTGCAAAAGGAGCTTTAGGAAGGGACAAACGAGCACCGACTGCAGAAAGATACAATTCCCTCCTTGGGAACTTCCTTTGCTCATATGAAGCCTGGGGTCTGGAACTTTCATTACCTGATTAGTGGCATAGAGCCTTAAGACAAGATGCTGACCAGCTGGATATTAAGCTGAGAAATGCTGACGTAAAAACAATAGGTATCTAACTGGTATCCCCTGGATTGGAGATAAGCAAAGCCCAAAATGGAGGAAAGTCCAGAAGGTACTGGCCAACTTCTTTTTGCACTTCATAGGCAAAATGGCCAGCAGATGGAAGAAATTGAGGAAATCATTAGTTTCAGCTAAAGATGCAGCATATTTTTATCTATTTTAACAAGCAACAGGAAAGGGACCAAAGGATCATCCAAATACTTGACTAACCAATAGCTACACCTCTATATTAACAGCAACAGATACAGCTTGGTTTCTTTCTGTAATAGTAAATTAAAAACAACAAAGTCTTTTCAAAATAACTCTAATCAACACCATGTAAGGGTTACGGTTCATCAAGGTAGTAGTGATCAGTCTACTGCACCTATTAACTAAAATGAAGCAGTCCAGGTTAAGTTTGAGGATATCAGCAAGGTGGCCAGAGCAGTCCAAGTCGTTTCCTTCCCTACTGATACATGCATTGCTTAATTGTGATGAAAGTGGCAGCAAACATGATCTCATCCTCCTACTTAAGTAGTTGGTCAACTTTTCATTCCCTGAAGGCAGTGCCTGAAATCTTAAACTATTGCACACCACCAATAGACCCATACAAAAGTACAACCCCATACAACAGTAATTCAGACACAGTTTATTCAATAGTTAGTCATCATTTAATGAGCACTGTGATCAGTAAGAGGTTCTGAAATAGCAGTGCTCAAGGTCCAGCATACTTATAAGTCCTAGGTAAAGGGACGACAGCCCCTGTTTCAGCTGTGACTGACACCATTAACCATCAAAATCTCCTTAAATGGCTGTCTGACATGTTTGGGGTGTCAGGGAAAGTCACTAATTGGTAGAGCTCATTTCTGTCATAATATTTAAGTAGCGTTGCATAAAACGGGTTTTCTGGTAACCAGTGTCTCAGGACCCACATTTCATGATCGCGTTACATGGGCAACCATTTCAAAGTTCCTACAGACACTCAATATAAGTTTCTTACTCTGTGTTACCTAATATCTTTGCCATTTTCAGGCAATATGTAACATAATTTACTCGTGGATTAATTCTAATTGAATGTGTTTAAATGCTAAAACTGAGTTTCTGCTCAGTGCCATCCCTGATTTGTGTCCTGTCCCAGCATGACAATCACAGTAATCCTAACAGTTTCTGGAGCAGAAATCTTGTGGGGTTAATCTGTGGTGCCCAGGTAACCAATAGTGTTTAAAACATGGAAACACTTTTGGCATATCAGACCCTTTCTGACAGAAGGGCACTTGGCTGTGGCGGCTAGAAGTGCTATTGGGACCATTTTAGATAACTGAACTCCATTACACGCTGGTCCGAACCAACATCTGTTATATCAGCACCAAATTATTCTAAATAAGCAGCCTGCAGGGTCACTGGCAAAGCAAAAACCAAATGCCAAGTACCCATAGCAATGTTTTCTACCTTGTATGGTACGGTTTACTCTCAAGATTTTGATTATTGCTAATACAGCACTGTATGAGAAAGCTCCTTTATAAATACACTTTAAAAAAACTTTAACTAGCACAAAGAATTACACACAATCAAATACAATGCAGTAACACCAAATAAACAGTGATCAGCCACAGTTTATTTAGGTACCAGAAAAAACAGCAAGGAATGGATACAATTCAGCAACTTACATTAAAACCGCGAAACTAGTGTTTTTGTAAATCAATTGTAAGCATCAGCATCCACTGGTTTCACGAGTAAATAAATAAAACTAGAACTGTGCTTTAAGTCAAACATTTTACTGAAAACACCTTCACTTATCACTGCACTATATCATATCTTTCACAGACTTTGAGCAACAAGGAGCATACTGTACTATGAAGTACAGGGCCACGCTTCAGTGAGTTATCAAGCCCACAAACCTTAGGAATCCAGCATTGTACAAAAAGGCGTTATTAAAGAACTCGAGCAAGACTCACTGCAAGTCAGGCAAGCCCAAGGATACAGGGTGAGTTTGGACTACTTTGCAACATAAATAACTAATTGTGGGGAAGGCCAGGCTAAAATGGAAAAAGTTGGCAGAGGAAACGGCGCATCTCCTACGTGCAACAAAGTAGGAGTCGTCAGTACAACTGTCTATCTGGAAGTATTACTAGTGCCTAACCTGCAAACAAGACCCAAGGAATCCATTCCTAGTGAATCCCCCAATGGTTCTCCAGGCATCAACCTCAGTGTGGATAGCAGTATCTAATACCTTCTATAAAAATGCCACAGAGAATTGTGTACAGAGACCTTCCAAGGTCATTGACGTTGGGCATTATTAATGGGTGAGGTGAGGACAAAAGAAGACGACAACCCTCTAGTTGGGACCACAAGTGAGAATCGCTATTTGGATTTGTTGTGAAGTGCAAGAGGGGAGGAACTGAAACCAGTGACAAGGGTTGCAAGAAAATAGAACACTCATAGAGAAGAGAATGCAAACAGTGAGGAAAAACATTTGGCTCACCTCCGAGTTGGTGGGTGGCACTCGAAACTTAAGTAATCACAGGAGTTCTAAATACATATTACATCTTAGCACCAGTGATATCTCATGGCAGTGCATTTAGTCAAACATGCCACTTCTCTAGTCCTTAATGCATTCTCAGTGACCTCCTGTTGCCTTCAAGGAATATGTGCCATCGGTCTATGCCTAGAATATAGTGAGGGACTGCTTCTGCGTGGCTTAATTCCATACCACTCTACCAATATTCTGCTATCTGTGCCCAAATAAAAGTCTCCACTTTGACTTACAAGGTACACCCATTTTTGCACAGTGATAAAAATGTAATCTGGTATTACCCACAATACATAAATGATATCTGCACACCACTGCCGGAAGGCTGCAGGTAGTGATGAAACACAAGGAAAACAGCAATTAGGGCAGGAGGAATCCTTACCTAGAACTGTTTTAGTTAGTAAGGTCATTGGCTATATCTAGATTATGAAAGCCGCAGTCGAGCAGTACGCTATCCTGATCTTTATGTAACCACATCCTCCAAAACAAATTTCAACAGGACCACCCACAAATATGGCCACTTGTTGGAATCAAACCATTCTCAGCCTCTTGGGGGATGCTGCTGCATTCAGGTCAGAATTACTTTGAGAAATCTTATTAAACAAACTTCAATTAAGCAAATGAGTAGATCAGCCCAAGATGAACTCATATTGACATGAATTCACCACTCATTTGTTAACACATTATATCCATCATGACAGCCAATCTTGTATTTTTATTCTTAGGCAGGAAGATGAGTTTGCAGGTTATTACATGCTTCTCTTTAACTGAAAACCCAGCTCTTGTTTGATCAAGCTGCTAGCAGTTTGTCTAACTCAGTTACCTGCTCGATGCAAGTAACTATATTTAAAGGTGTTAGTTACAGCTGTTAAGCTCTTATAAGAGACTGCTCCAGAATATGGACATCTACAAAGTGTAACGTGATTTGTAAAACTCTACTTCTTGTAGATTCCACTTTTTAGGTCCCAGCCTACCAGAAAGTGCAGCTGTCTAGTTTACAAACGACATAGTGGGGACATTAAGCTGGCCTAGGAATATATTCTGCCCATTGCTTGCCATTGACTTTGAGGTTTGTAGCTCACATATTCTTGATTTCCATTCGCTGGCTTTGTTGTTTTAGGGTGTCAAGCTTGGGTTTATATATTCCCTTGCCCCTTATGTGCCATATCCATAAAAGTGCACCTTTTCTGTAAGCAGGCCTGTAAATCTTATCTCGTCACATGTGCTGTGCATTCAAAGACTAAGGTCAAATGTCATGTACTGTCTTCCAAGGGCGCTTGTTTACTTTTCTTTCTCGGACTTCAAAGTGAGAGGAGTTATGTGAAAATCTTACTGGATACTGGGGGTAGAAAAGAAATTTTTCCAACCACAAAACAGCACTTAAATGAAATGTATAAGTATTTCGGAATATATTAGAATTGGGAACACAAATTAAGCAATTTTTTGTTATTTCTGAAGTGTGTTGGAAACAAATACTTTCATATTATCAAAACAAATCATTAAAGTACGTGATGCAATTTCCACACATTTTCCTCTGTGTACTGCATAGTTTTATTATTAAAACTTTGTTTGTGCAAATGTAATGTTCACTTCAACTGAAAATGTGTTGCCTGCAACAGTGGTGCGCTATCACATCATGAATACTCCACTCTATTACTCTCCACTCTACTCTTCACCACGCCACACCACTACCCCACACAAATTTACACTACTCCAAGCCTCTGCACTCCACTCCACTCTACTGCGTGCTATGCCACTTTATGCAACACTTCTCTAATCACCCCGTACCATGATACTCTATGTCAATACACTCTTTGCCACTCTATTCTACACCACTGCACGCTACACTACTCCAGCGCAGGTGACAACAATCTACTCTGCACAACTCCACTCTATGCCACTGTAATCAATGCCACTCTGCAACACCACACTCTATGCCAATAAACTCTACATCAATGCACTTTACTCTGCAACACTCAACTCTATGCCCCTGCACTCTGCTAATCCACTGTACGCCACTCTAATGTATTCTGCACTCTACGCCACTGCACTTTACACCATTTTTCACTATGCCAATACACTCTCTGCAACTCTATGCAACTGCCCTCTATCCTGCACCACACAACTGTACGTCACTTTATTTTACTCTGAAACAATCTACTCAACACCGCTGCACTCTACTTCGCTGTGCACCCCTCCACTCAATGCCAGTGCACTCTAAGCCACTTCACTCTTTGCGAGTCTCTTAACCACAGCTCTCTACAATGCACTCTAAGTCACTGCACTCTACGCCAGTCCACTCTGCACTACTCCATTCTATGCTACTCCACTGTATGCCACTGCACTCGTCTACGCTATTCTACTATGCACACTTCTAAACCGCTACACCGTACACCACTACACTACTCTACTACACTACTGAGCCACTACATTACACTCTATGCCACTGCTTTCTACAACACTTCACTGTACGCCACTGCACTCTACACCACTATACTCTGCAACACTCTCCGCCAATGCACTCTACACCAGTCCACTCTAAGCCAATCCAGTGTATGCCACTTCAAACTATGCCATTCCAATACACAACACTCTCTGCCACTCCACTCTACAGCACTCTACTCCTCTCTTCGCCATACCATGCTACGACACTCCACGCTACTTTCCTCTACACCACTGACTTTTAGCCATGTTGCACAGCAGCCAAGCGGGTGTACAACATGGGTAAACACATTGGCAAAGCCAATAGCTCTTGCATAGGCGAGGCCTGATTGCGTTTGCTGGCCTTTTTTTTATTTCATCACTTTACAAAATTATACTGAATGAACGCAACCAAAGGAAATGTTTACCAAACTAAAGATTTTTTTTTTTTTTTTTTTCATAGAACCTCAACTTACGAAACAGCAACTTAGTTTTCTTACAGTGCGTCAACCAGCACATCCTGCAAAGGAGAAATGCATAGAAAACTATGCCTGCTATTTCCTTGCTCTTTGTTTTGGTCTTCCTGTACAAGAATAAAAACCTCTTTTACACGCATCTCCTTCAATTAGAAAAGTTTACCAAAGCATTCTAAGAGCAGGAAAGCATAACAAAAGAAGCAACGCTGATGACAGAAGCGAAATACATCATTTAGAGGAAAAAATAGATGAGCGGAGTGGAAAATCATTAAGATGCTTTGTGATACGCAGAGGATATGGCAACAGCTGTAGCCATGCTCTGGATAGTTACTTAAACAAATGTAAAATATTTCATAATTCAATAGAACATTGACGCTTAAGGACATTAATATAGCTTTCTGCTTATTCCTCCGAGCCAAAAAAACAATGTAATTTGTCCGATGCCTGCCATTCAAATATTTATCTGATGGTAAGTCAAGAGTCCTGGATCAGCAATAGCTCTGATAAATTAGGTTGACTATCCCCTGTGAATGCAGACTACACTAAAGGTTAGTGTCAAAAAATGCAATGGTCGCAATGTATTCAAGATTTATCTTTTGAATAAACTGAGCTGGTGCGGAGTGTGCGTTATTTTAATCGTTTCTCTTACGATCTCCCCTTCCAGAATTCTCGGAAGGTGTCAATATGTACGATTTACTTATTTTTTTGCAGTTATTTGGCTCAAAGTGATATTCAAATACAACGCAACACTATTTTCTAATAACTACAATTCTGACGTTCGTTTGATAGGTGTGTACTTGTCCCGAGTGTGGGAGAGGCCACGCATGTGCCACTTAGAACTTGCATTTAAAACTTATCAGGTTAAGGCTGAAAAAACACCTAGCACTGAAAGGCCCGTATTTCTTACTTGGTGTGCTAACGCCTGCAAAGACAGTCATGCACAAGTGCTTTTTGTGTTCATTAGCACATTTAAGTCAGGCACGCTGGCTTGGGCAGAGAATATTTAGAAGAGCAGTAACAAAAGTTGTACAAGAGTAACTTAGATCGGTACAAACGATACAACCATGTATGTTGTGCCAGATTTAATGCGCTTATACGTAAAGGGATCTAAAACACAGGACAGTAATGTGCTGCTCAGAACTGCATAGATAAGATGTAAAAGAAAAAAGTTATGTGCAATTACCTATTCTAGGAGTCTAATGTGAAAACTCTGTATGCATCCAAAAAGAAACAACTGTAAAGTTTAATGACTTCAAGTACCTCACACATCGGAGTAGCCTGGCAGCAGAGGGCGAGAGGGTGGCACCAGCACGACAGGGCTGTGGGTGGGATTAACATTTGAGGTGAGGAAGGACTGGCCCCAAGCTGACTCCCCAATGTCTTGCAAGATAGAATCCTATGCTGATGATCTTGTAAGAGTTGGGGGTGGTGACCCTGGGATCAGGCTGTTCAGAAGTAAAGAAAATTATATATATATAATATATACAGCCATCCTAAAGTTAGATTCACACTCAAGTCCTGACTAACGTATAAAAAAAATCCATGCTGCAATGAGAAAATTTTAAAATAACTGCTTTCCGTGAAAAATACAAGTGTATCATAAATGATTGAATCATACAATTGCAATGATTTATTCAACTTTTCAGATGTAAAGAAAGTCCTTAAGCCATGCAATGAAAGCAACCTCGGAGCCTCACCATTGCTCCAACAGTTCAGGAAGGACCTCAAGACCTGGATGTTCAAGTGACAGGAACAGGAAGCGTGATCCTGCAGCACAACCCCTCAGCGCCTCGAGACCCTAACGGGTAAAGCAGCCACACTATACAGATCCTGACTGATTGACTGTCCTTCAGAGGAAGGGTTAATCAGTTGACATGCACTTTATAACATTGGCCTCAAAGTCAAAGTCATAATGGTGCTTTGAAATTAAAAGCATTTGTTTCCCTTCTTCAGCACTTTACAAACACACTGTGGTTCAATAGCAGTCATTGTGATAAAAATACAACCTACAGCAAAATGAAGTTTAAAGATGGCAAACGTACAGATTAGAATTCTAAAATATAGGAAGCAGAATATATAAATAGCAAGCATTAAATTACTGGGTAGGGTAAAGCATTGATCTGCCAAGATTTACAAAGATCGTAACTCTACAAACCTAATCAATAGAAGGAGGCACATCTAGCAGGTAGAGGGAGTCATGATGCCATAAGCTACTGAGATGTCAGTGATTAAAGTAAAAGAGGTCATTTAAAAAAAAATATGTATTGAATTTTAACCCCCTTTTCCACCCACAGAAAAAAGCACTTATGGAGGGAGAACATGCATAACTTTCCCCAATATGGCCATATTAAAGAAAACAAAATAAAATACCCAAAAATAGAGACCGGCACAAGCAAAAAAAGAAAAGGAACACTTTTTTCAGCAATATAAAGGTACTCCAGATATTGATGTCATCAATCATATACTAATGAAATACCAGAGCATCCGGCAGACTTACTATATCACTGATCTCCCTCCCAAACCTTGCCATCCAATTAGTCCGGGTCTGAGAGACCAACTGAGGCCATTCCGGCTAAGCCATCTATTAAGAGCGCCCATATTTTTTTCCCCGGTCTCAAATTATTTTTTTTACCCCTTTTCCCATAAAAAGCCATTTCCAGATTGAAAATTGCCGAAAGCCGGGCAAACCAATGTTGAAAAGTCAGGGAAGCCTTTTCCAACCAGAAAGACACAATGCACAGCCGAGCTGCAGCCAGGACTATGAAGATGAATCTCTGGGCTTGGCTAGGAATCTTATCACCCCGTACCCCCCCAACTATGATAAGTAGGTATCACTTTGAGTGGCTTTATATGACTGTTGTGTAAGTATTTGCATGCACATTTTCTGCAAGCAATGCACAATAACCACAACTTAATTATGTCCTCACAGTTTTAAGTTCAGATGAACAATGGTGTGACATAGTGGCTCATTACAAGGCTAGCAGCCATGAGACTGCTAGCCTCGCGGTGACTGTCGGACAGCTTCACATTTAGACCCTGGCGGTCGGACTGCCAGGGGACCACCGTCCCCACCAGGAACTTGGTTTCCGATGGGATGACGGCGGTCTGAGTTGTGGTCAGCCGCGGTGGCACTGCACTCAATGCAACCGTACTGATTACAACTCAACTTTACCCCAGCCTTTTCATGGCAGAGGCCTCGCCACGAAAAGGCTGGGGAAAGCCAGTGCAGGGTCCCCTCTTCCCAGCAACCTCAGAACGTGCACTGTCTGCTTTGCAGACAGTGCACATTTCGAGGGTTCTGGTGCGCTACGTTATTGGCCTCTGGTCCCTTAAGGGAGCCGAGACCAATACCGCAGCACTGTTGAAGCCAGTCAGCCAGGCGGAAACATCGGAATACAATATTCCTGCCAGGATGATGCAGAGCCCTCCCCACAAATTTGGCGGTTGGCTCGGCCGACTGCCAAACTCATAATGAGACCCTTAGATAGGAACTCATCTTTTTCTTATTTGCTGTATAATATTGCTTGCGTAGAGCTAGAAGAAAAGCCTGCCATCCACCCGGATGCTAAAGTACAGTAAATACCTTTTCAGACTAACTGCATTTGGTTCAAGTCACACATTCTACAAACATCAAAAATGTAGGGAAAGCCCCTCCCTCCCCCCCATCCACCCCTTCCTCCCCCAGGTTACAGGCCAGTGAAGAATACTGTTATCACAGCTTTATTAAATCTTGAGCAGCAAACTAAACAGCTGCATTAGTATTTATGATTCGAGGAATAAAAACAATCCATTTATTTTTTCAGCAAAACGTGTAAATATAAAACTAACACGTCTGTCTTTAAAAAACATTCTAAATAATAAAAATGCACACGAGTACTGTCTTTTCAATAAATGCTAAAAATGCTTATATTCAAAGAGGTCACGATAAATATGTCTGTGTTTCAGAGAGTAACTAATAAATTTTTTAGTTAACTAAAACAATTTCATTTTTTGAAAGCAATAAAAATATACCATGATTGAACAAGTTAAGTCCACTCTCTTAAGTATTAATACCACAGTGTGTTTCAGTGAAATGTGTACAACACAAATCATTGTTTCCCTTACATGAATTCAGTTTATGGTTTGAACTTGTGGGGAAAAAAACACAAGCTGCCAATAAAGCTGTACAAGTGTTTCATTATCCAAACAACGCACCTACATGTTGTCACGCCATCATTACTAAGAGTTACCTTAATGGAAGGGAAAAAGGCAAGGTTATATGGGAGGTATCTTCTGGAGAAAAAGAGAGTGGAGACTAGTCTGCTCAGCAATTTAAACGCCTGCCATTAAAACCGTCAGTGGCCTATATCTTTCATCCTTCAAAGGCCAATGAATTGAGATACCGTTAAAATGGAGACAAACAGCTGTTGTTATTTATTGCGCATAGTCACCACAGGAGACTGCCGTGGAGAACATATTTTTCTTATTTAACAAATATAAGCACTTTCACTTTTAACAATCAGAAAAAATTATCCTCTGCAAACACCTACACAATCCTGCATCTATTTGCCAACTAATTCAATGCCAGACAATAGGTATTAACAGGAACATTACAAATGAACAGCATACCATTTTCAACCCCAATTGTTCCAAGCAAAAGCTCAAATGTCAATTTAACACAAAGTCCTTCTAAAGATGACTGTGAGCTAAATGCAGACAACTGTCAACAATATTAAGCCATCAAAGATCAGTTGAAAATATGACAAAATTGTGCATCAGAGGGACACCCTCCAAACAGATACACACATTTTAATTATTTTATCACATGTTAATAGAGGGGAAGAATTCTATTCACATTTCACAACAAATTACATTTTTTATTTTTAAAAAAAAGTTAAAAATACTCCTATAAAAGAAAAATGACCAAATATTCGGCCAATTTCTTCATAAGGGCAGCTGTTTGTCTAAACAAAAGTGTATCGGGTGAGAAAATGAAAGCGTGTGTCCAAAGCGGGTGGGGAGAAAGGCAGGGTTCAGACATTTAAAAAGTGAACAATTCACTATACAACTTCAATTATGCCCCAGGTGCTCCACAAGAAATGAAGTACCCTCTGCACAGAATATGGATAAAATAATGTAATGCTCCATCATCTATTGGGTTTACTTAAAAAGTACTCTAAAACAAGCATACTTATCATACAATTGAAACGCACTTACTCAGAAGGTGTATTTCATAGTCTATTTCACGGTAGAAAATGGCGGCTAGGGAGCACTAAAAACAAACGTTACTGTTTTGAAAAGAATGTGATAAAGGATATATACTCTTCTGCACCAGAAATACCGGATGTAGTAAGATTTTGGAGAATGGATAGAAAAGAGAATATCTCACATAACTTATTTTTAAGATTTACATTTAAACTTGTGCCATTTCTTGGTATGAGTGGCTTTGTGCCTGTATAAAGCCAGTATAAGTAAGCGAGGGAGGCAAATACACTTACACACTAGTGTAGCCCTCAGCAACTGGGAATGCAAAATAAGGTCCATGTGTCTTACATTACTTCAAATATGGATTACGCAACCATTACCAAAGTGTGTTATCATACATTCAAAAACTGAAGGACAAATAATACATTTAAACTTTGCTGTGAGGGGAACAGAGATGGCACAGAAAGCAGCAGAACAAGGACAGTCAAAGACACAACTTGGCATTCTAAAACCCAAAGAAACATGTTGACTCCTACAAATAAACAAAGCAGTAACTTAGAAATAAACCATGAAGAGCAGACACCAACGCCGTGGTAAGTATAATTCTATACAATGCGAACCAGAGACAAAAAGTCGTAGCAATAAACATTGTTTAAGTAGTCAGGTAACTGGACGTTTATCAGACGTAATCTCCATCTTGGCACACTTTTACACATATATTTTCATATGAAAGTAACACCCTTTACCCAAAGTAGATACAGGCCAACATACTTACTTGCAATCGCCTGGTTTCTGGCAGCCTCCGTGCAGTAAATCACATCCTTGTTTACAGATAGCTGAAAAGATAAATAGTTTTCAACCTAAGAAGGCCTTAGCTGTGCAAATAAAGTCAATTACTTTTGTACAATTATTGATTATGCCAAGCATAGAAGGTAGCTAGATGTAGGTATACGTATACGATCCAATGGTACAATTTTTTTAAAACAGGACATTACCAATACAACATTCAGATTACAGTAACAGATAGCACAATTTGATGGCGGTTTAAATTTTACATTAGCCACAAGGTGAAAGTCCTTCGTTTTCCACTCTGGGTGACAGCGGTGGGAGGAGCAAACACCCATTTCCTCATAGATTTCCTTCACATTCTGTTTACATGCTGTGTACTCAACAAACGTGAACCGATAAAGAGGGTAAAGAAGATTAAATAAAATTAAAACCGAGGTTTGTCGCCAAGGCTCCAAGCAGCTGGCATTTACCCTCGCTTCACCCACCTCAGTTGTCCATAACTCTTGTCAAAGTTCATCAATAATCTAGCTTATTCAAATTTGATTTAAGCACCAACAATTTGGATCTGCAGGACTGAAAATGATTTTTAATGCTCTACCAACTCCAGCACATTCTGCTCTTTATTCCCAACAACATGTTGTAGTTGGCTAACTCTGCACTTGACAATGCAAATGTAAGAGCACCTACTAGCTCAAGATGATGTGATGAGAGAACACCTCTGGCCCTAATTTAAGACACCAATGCTCTGCCAACAAAGGTCGCGCTCTAAACCCACACTCTGCCAACAATGCACAACGTATGATGTGGCAGTCTTTTACTCATATACCCAAAAGCACTTGAAGGACCCTACCTCAGGTCTGCGGTGCTGTAGAATTGCTACAATACTACTCCCTTTCTGAATAAGAGATGCCAGCAGGCTTTTATTATCATGAGGAACGAAATTACACCAAAAACCAACACAAATGGTCCGATCCTCGGAAATCTCTATTGATTCTCTACAAGAGAAACGGTTGAGCTCAATACCCATAACTTCACAGACATTTTTGGTAAATAAAGGTACTGCTCAGCTTCTTAACAAATTTGTTCCCTCTACACATCAGACTCGTGTGAAATGCCAATCAACAACTTCTCTATGCATATAAAACCGTAAGTATTGGCCTGGAACATTAGTATTTCTCAGTGATTGCTCCAAATACTGGGTACTGCCTTCGCGTAAGACAACTTACAGGATATTTAAAAAAAACACCATGAATGGTTTCCTTTACATCTCACTTCTATACCAAACTACCCCCCTCTTCAGTTCGTCCTTTCCTTAAGCTTATACAGCTTACTCGTCAGTGAAGGCACTCAGAAACCTCCCGGTTTGCGAATTGCATACTAATGATGAACAGCAACAGACATCAAATCAAACAGCAGACCTAACTACAACATTACTAAATGCATTTTCTACAGCCGTGCAATTTTTACAGTGATCTTTCAAAAAAAACTTTTTTATATGGTACATGCGTCAATATTACAGAATTTAATGACAATCGAGGGCCAAACAAAATTTAATGGCGGACTGGCAATCCCCAATAAGAAAAAAAATAAAATCAAGAAGCCTAAAGATAAAAGATCAAGAAACATTCACCCTGGCAGGAAAACCATCTATTTTTAGCTCGGTTTCAAGAAATTACATTCACAGAGCTGTCCTTAGAAAGCCTCACAGCACGGGATAGATACCCTACAAATGTGAGTAAACAAATCACAGTATTATTCAGGGGCAGCCAGAGAACTTCCATGTTACCGGGATAAAGTGTTTCTAGTTCGATGCTTTCATTTAATGAAAAAGTGCATTTTGAGAGTCACAGTTTTGATTTGATTCAGTTTAACTAAGAGGCCTAACAGCAGCTATAACCAATACTTTCTAAAATATAATCCTAGGAAATGTGATGACCCAGTGACAGAGCCTTAACATAACCATAATAAATCACAATCACTGTAATGCTAGAACTTACTGTGGTCTACATCAATTGAACCAGAATGTATTGTAGACTACATCAAAATGACTAACGTCAATTAAGGAGTGCTTGCCTCCACCTGCATTCAGGAACTTTTTACCTATTGATTTCATTTTTACAATAATAATCATCCTAATTGGCCTCTAGTTCCTTGTAGTTTCTTTCACTTTGCCTTGAACCCTCTGTTTTGTGGACCTATGTGTTCCCTCAATAAAACATGTTCAGTGTTAAATGCATGGAAATGGCACACTACAGTATCCAAGGGGAGGCACAGCTTATTCCGTCCTCTCTCAGATGTTTACCACACATCTTTAAAAAGTCAGAGGAGATCCAAAATCATTATGTGAACATCATTTGAACAAGAGTTGATAAAAAATAGTAAATACGACAAAATTCTGAGCTCATGGCCTATTAGTGTGAAGTTTTTGTTCTCCACTGACCTAAGTCATTACCTTTGTTTTCAAACGAATTTAAGCACAGAGGCTGTTCTGCTTGAACAAGGAAGGATTCAAACAGGTTAAGTAATTAAATTAAGATAAAAGCAGTATCATGCAGCAGGGTGATTTTGGTGCAGTCCATATTACCTTGTTTACATTCTGCTCCCATCCAACCATCCATACAAACTTTGTTTCCATAGTGGTCACAAGTGTAGTGGCCAACGACAAAATCATCCCAGGGCCTGCAGAATTTGTTGCACAATGTGCCGTAGTAATTCTCTTCACATTTCACTCTTATTTTGAAATCAAAATGAGCAACAGGTCCATTCAATGGCATAGCAGTCCACTGATCTTCAGGGTTGATAACACCAGCATGCATAACTCGGTCAATTAGGAGGTCATCACCTAAAAAGGGAAAAAAGAAAGAAGGTAAAAAAGGGAGACCTGCCTACTGGCATGGGCAAAACGTGTTGTCCTCTGAACTCTTTTCTTGTGCTCGTCAATAGGACCATTTGGATATGCAACTAAGCTCAAACCCTTAATTTACTGCTGAAGCAAACAATAAAAGAGGTAAATAAATAAATTATGCAACAAACTAAATGACAAAAATTCTTCTACATAGGGAACATTCATTAATAGTGTTCATGTTGTTTCTGGTTCAGTGTTTATTGCTTTAAAGGAAGAAGATTATCTCAATGTAATAATCTAATCTCCACCAGAGTGACCATCTCCCCAAATGTCTAATATTTAAGAAGAAAACTATGATGGTGAGCAATGCGTCAGGCTACAGGACATAGAAGTGTTGAGGAAAGTCATAGGGGGTTATTACAACTTTGGAGGAGGTGACGGTAAAGTGACGGATATACCACCAGCCGTATTACGAGTTCCATAGGATATAATGAACTCGTAATACGGCTGGTAGTATATCCGTCACTTTACCGTCACTTTTGGGACGGATTAACACCTCCTCCAAAGTTGTAATAACCCCCATAATCTCCTTTATAATCCCAGAAAACAGTCACCAAGTTGAACTAAATTCTGAACTGGAGTAAAGCTAAAGAAATAAGGGAACATTCAGCAATGTTAACAGTTATAAGTCACAAATGATTCTTGCAAATGAGAAATACGTGGTTGCTAAGAAAGTGAAGCTTCAACGATTTGTTTCTCTGCAAATCTAGTATGAGTACAAATTGGTCTTCCAAAGGAATGGAAGAACCTTATGAGTGATGTGAGAAATATACATGAGTTGTAGACTTGCCCCACCAAGTTACATAATGGTATTAGGAGGTCTGGACAATCTCACTAGGATTAATTAAAAAAATATATCTGTCTTGTAAAAAGAATATCTAGGAATTACATATGGATTACAACTCAAGACTTTTGTGCACTTTTTGGAATTCAATAGCCAAGGATAAGGAAAGTAAGTTCTGCACTCATGTGAAAAGTTCCATCCAAAGACACGTAGCATGTAAACCACTGTTTAAAGCAGTGGATTTGTTAACTACCAACTATTACAAAGTTGAGCGAACAAGTAAGAGTTTTTCAAAAATAATGTTAAAATAATTAACCTGTTGAGTAGGTAAAGAATTCAGCCATCATAGGTAAATAAAAAGAGTACAGTTTTGCTTTACCCCTTGAAAGGATCATATTATTGCATTTTGGCTTGTCATTCATTTTATTAAAACATAGAGCCTAGTGTATATAAATTGCTGCATCACAAGCAAGGCCAACATAATTTCCTACTTAACTCTGTTTTCGGGAAAAAACCTCACCTGGTGCGCTTTGTCCAAAGCAGTGTGCAAATGAGGTGTGCACAATATAATATTGCAGCCTTCCCTTCTAATGCCTTTCTTGACACAACACTCAGTAACACAAGGCTGTTAAAGACCATTAACCACAAAAAGGTTGGTGGGAGGAATGCTTGCAATACATCTAACCACTGGCAATAACTCGGGGTAACATTCCAGCTTACTGTTCAAGAGCATTGCCATTTCCTTCCTGATAAGTATCCTCCCCTTGGGTATTGGATTCTGAGAATCCACTCAACAGGTTCACGCCATAATGTAGTCTGCTGGTAGTCCTAGCTGCCAGAATTTTAATTATTTTAGCACTGAATAATTTATTATGAAACCAGGAAACCAAGAAACACTATGAAACATGAAGTTGCTGAAGTGTTGTAAAATCTAGGGCCAGGTGAAGAGGAACCATACTAAATTTCCAGCTTATCAGAAGAAAAGACAATAACTCTAATTGATACGCCTTTACTTAGTACCTTTATACACTGACAATAAGGAGTGGCTCTATCTCTCCTAACTCCATGCTGAACACCTCTAAAGCAGGTGCACTAGAACAAGTTTAAAATACACACCCTGGATTAAGTTGCCATACTGGCTGCTGAAGCTCTTCTGCCTGAATTTCTACAAAAGAATGGACATGATTGAAATTAAATGTATTAAATACATGTCATCACTGAATCTCAACTTTATCTATTTTAGGATCTCATAAGGTGACCGGTCTGGATCCTGCAGAATATATTAATGATATATTTCTGAAACTTTTGTTTAATAAAGTAAAAATACTTTGTTGTATAAAAGAAGATGGTTCACCAAACACATCATGATTGCGCCTAAGTTTAGCATGGTGTGTTTAACTCTCAGTTTGGGACATTGCTTTCTCATCTTTAAATCAGGCTATTCGACTCTGTCATTCCCTGGTTTGAAGGGAAGGGGTGGTTTGATGGGGGTGGAGGGGTTAACCCTTTCTAGAATCATGAGCAGCAATTATTCTTTCTTTGAACCCATCAGAGGCGGAACTCATGAATATCCAGTATAACAATATAGTGGCACACTAATATCATGGACAAAATATCGAAGTCCACATAAGGAAGTATAGATTTACTAACTTAACTCCACATCGATGTACCTTGATGAGATGTGTGTGTGCGCGCGTGTGTGTGTATGCGCACACACACACGTGGTACATATATGTGGAGTTAGGAATAGAAAATCTATACATAACTTATCTTTCAATTTCCTATTCAATTTTCTGTTCCTCGATATTCTTTTTACAATATTAGTGTCCTATGATATTCTGTAGTCAGTATTCCGGATCCAAAGACAAAGGAATCTTTTGACAAGGGCGTTGTGTTGCATTAACCTGAATGTTCCATGACCAAAATGACAAACTTTTCTAATTTTATATAAAGCTAGCAGTAGACCCCGATGATCTAGTAATCACGTGTGCTTAATTTAGCAGTACCTCATTTTAATAACCTTTTAAATTATATGGCATTAGTAAGGGCACACTTTTTCACACAGGACTTCTTAAAGTTTGCTTTTTTTTGTTTAAAAAGTGAAGATACAGTGAAACCTGTGACTGTTATTTATCACAGGTTAGAAGAGTTTTTAATTGGTTGTGACCGGATGAAGGTCGGACCTGACTTAACATGGGAAACCTAAGGGGATGCACTTTCATCTTCATATCACTCTACAACAGTGGTTCCCAACCTGTGGTCCGGGGACCCCTGGGGGTCCGCAAAGCCTTCTCAGGGGGTCCGCGACTGCTTAGAAAATTAAACAATATTAACAAATATTGACAAATTAGGTCTCATGCTTCCAGTAATGACTCAGTGGGGGTCCCCCGATTCCACTGATGATTCAGTGGGGGTCCCTGGGTTCCATTAATGAGAAAGTGGGGGTCCACAGAAGTCAAATGGTTGGGAACCACTGCTCTACAATATTATAATCTCTCCCTTTCCAAAAGAGAGGATAAACACATTTCCACTCAACACTAAATATCCATCCAGGAACAGGATATTTCACAGCCTGCAAGGCAATGGTATTTCTACTGAAAATTCCAAAATAGCAAAGATGAGACTTGAGGAAACTTGCAAAGGTTAAAGAAGACTTGCAAAAAGTCAACTACACATTTTTTCACCAACAAACTCCCACACAAACATCAAACACACACAGTCATGCATCCTAACAGAGTTATCAAGTCACTCTCATTCACCGTGATCTAGGATCACACAAACATCATATGTCCCCGCATCCAACATCTGATGGACAGAGACAGGCCACTAAAGGGCAACACCCACTGTCATACAGCCATGCAATTACTAATAAAAAAAAAAAACGTACAAAGTGGTTATTGTACACTTAAACACACAACCACTCAGCTACCTTTTTCCGACCCAACGAACATGCCTGTTGCAAATATCATTAATTAAAATTTAAAAAACAGTTTAACAAATAAGTTCAAAGAAAACTGGTGGAAAAATAACCACATCAGCGATGTTCGCCGTTAATGTCACTGGTGATGTCACCAACCTCACAAAGAACGTTTTGTGAGCGAAGTTATATTTTCATACCAACTTTTGTTTACATTTGTTCCACATGTTTTGCAGCTGCTGAGAAGTGCAACATTACCTACAAAAGCATAAATAAGAAATGCATCTTTTTTTGACACCCGCAGATAGGTTTCGCTGCTGGATCTGCATGAAGCTAAGCATGTTAGAACTTAGTGGATTATGTTATGCAAATGCCACATTTTTGTGCATATTTTCCAAATGGCACTAAGTTATAAGCTCTACAGAAACGCATTTTCAATGGAACATGTGGCTGAACTATAACTACAGTCAATAGCGCCAGACCTGTAAAATAAAGGGCATGAAGTTGGGCACAGGCACGACCTAAGGCCGACCATGGCAAGTGTGTGGCCACCTGCATGGGGTGACCAACCCATCGCCATCCACAGCCAAATGCTATGCACTGTGGGGTTGGCATAGTTATGTATGGTAGTAAAATCTTTGTGGAAAAAAATGTAGAAATTCACTGAAAAAACAAAAGGTTAAAGTACTGTTATAGTTAGGTATGGAAATAACATCTTGCTTTACATTAAATAAATCCTTAAAAGTATACTGAGAAAACCAAAAGGTTAACGTGACGTTATAAATAGGTGAAAATGTCAATTAAAACCTAACATTTTAAGCTAAAACAATATTCACCAGTTATAGATAACTGAGGAAACTATTATTCATGCCTTCGCCATGCAGTACTTGTGACCTTACATATTTGATTCCCCCATGAAATGTGCTATGATATCAATGACATCACTGATGACATCATCCAAAGAATGTGTAGTTTGCTACACTCTTTTCATACTGGAAGGTGTAAGCAAGATACACCTATACATAATTTCTACCACTTCTGTAGTGTTAACGAACGTAGCCTTTCGCAACATTCAGGACAAAAAGTATATCTGTGAAAGCGGCTGCATTTAGCATTTGTTTACTGTACTCGTATTCAGGAGGGTAAAAAACATATTGTCTGTAGATCGTAATGCAATCAATAATTTATTAAACCTTAACTACATTTCAAAAGCGTGTTAGGCTACTATTTACGTTGATGAGATGTACCTGTTAAATACCTAGTCTGGCAAAGAATTTAATGTCTACAGCTTCACATTTATGCTTTGGCCACCAATAAGGCATGTTTGCAAAAATACTTAACACGCATTTTCGAATGAACAGATTAGCATATACCATTACAAAGTTTACAGTCGTTCGCTTTGAACCATTTGCGAGTCACCCAAAGATGCCACAGTGTTTTCTTTTTTTTTTTTACATTACTTCTTTATTGATTTTTATACACCCAATTCAATCCCATCCCGGGACAATGCCAACAAGATTACCCGCTATATAATCAAACTTGCCAACTTTCCATTACCATTTTCCCTCCTTCCCCAAATGCATCTTGCTAATAATAACAATAACAGGATCTCATATTTGTTCCCCGGTATATAATAAGATTAACTTCACTGCCAGGCCTTGTACCCTCCTGTGCCGAGCCTTTTTTTGGCTATTTGGGGCAGTTCGCGTTTAAGCCCTCATAACTTTTGGTTCACATAAGCTACCCACGCCAAATTTGCGTCCTTTTTCCTCCAACATCCTAGGGATTCTAGAGGTAACCAGACTTTGTGGGATCCCCTGAAGGAGACCAAGAAATTAGCCAAAATACACTGAAAATTTTGTTTCGTTTTTAAAAATGGGAAAAAGGGCTGCAGAAGGCGTCTCGTGTTTTTTTTCCCTGAAAATGGCATCAACTAAGGTTTGTGCTGGCACGATCACCATCTTCCCAGCTTTCAGGAACAGGCAGACTTGAATTAGAAAACCCAATTTTTCAATACAATTTTGACATTTTACTGGGACATACCCCATTTTTACTATTTTTTTGTGCTTTCAGCCTCCTTCCAGTTAGTGATCAAAATGGGTGAGAAACCAATGCTGGATCCCAGAAGGCTAAACATTTCTAAAAAGTAGACAAAAATCTGAATTCAGCAAGGGGTCATTGTGTAGATCCTACAAGGGTTTCCTACAGAAAATAACAGCTGAAGTAAAAAAATATTGAAATTGAGGTGAAAAAAACAGAAATTTTTCTCTACATTTTACTCTGTAACTTTTTCCTGCGATGTCAGATTTTTTCAAGCTATATACCGTTACGTCCGCTGGACTCTTCTGGTTGCGGGGATATATAGGGCTTGTAGGTTCATCAAGAACCCTAGGTACCCAGAGCCAATAAATGATCTGCACCTTGCAATGGGTTTTTATTCTATACCGGCTATACAGCAATTCATTTGCTGAAATATAAAAAGTGAAAAATAGGTATCAAGAAAACCTTTGTATTTCCAAAATGGCCACAAGATAAGGTGTTGAGAAGCAGTGGTTATTTGCACATCTCTGAATTCCGGGGTGCCAATACTAGCATGTGAATTACAGGGCATTTCTCAAATAGACGTCTTTTTTACACACTGTCTTACATTTGGAAGGAAAAAATGTAGTGAAAGACAAGGGGCAACAACACTTGTTTTGCTATTCTGTGTTCCCCCACGTCTCCCGATAAAAATGGTACCTCACTTGCATGGATAGGCCTAGCACCCGCGACAGGAAATGCCCCAAAACACAACGTGGACACATCACATCTACACAAAGAAAACAGAGCTGGTTTTTGCAAAGTGCCTAGCTGTGGATTTTGGCCTCTAGCTCAGCTGGCACCTAGGGAAACCTAGCAAACCTGCACAGTTTTGAAAACTAGACACCATGGGGAATCCAGGATGGGGTGACTAGTGGATCTCTGAATAGGTTCTGTTACCCAGAATCCTTTGCAAACTTCAAAACATGGCCAAAAAAACACTTTTTCCTCTCATTGCGGTGACAGAAAGTTCTGGAATATGAGAGGAGCCACAAATTTCCTTCCACCCAGCGTTTCCCCAAGTCTCCCGATAAAAATGATACCTCACTTTTGTGGGGGGGCCTACTGCCCACGAAAGGAAATGTCCCAAAACACTATCTGGACACATCAAAATTATCAAATACAAAACTACCTGTTTTTGCAGGGGGGCACCTGCGTTTTTGGTCCTGGGCTCAGCAGCCTTCTAGGGAAACCTACCAAACCCAGACATTTCTGAAAACTAGACACCCGAGGGAGTCCAGTGAGGTGTGACTTGCGTGGATCCCCCAATGTTTTCTTACCCAGAATCCTCAGCAAACCTCAAATTTAGCTAAAAATAAATCAAAATTTTCCCACATTTCTGTGTGGGATCACCGCACTGGGACATTTCATACCACCCAATGTTCCCCTAAGCCTCCCGGTAAAAATTATACCTCATTTGTGTAGGTGGGCCAAGTGCTTGTGAAAGGGAAGAGCCAAAAACATGTCGATATTGAGAGAGAACAAAGGGGGTCCAAAAGGGCAGTTTGCAAAAAAACATTTTTAGGCTGACAAGTGCAGCAGAAGTTTTATCGGTATAGATGAGACAATGCTGGGTGGTAGGAATTTTGTGGATTCCGGAAACGTTCAATCACAAAAACGTGGGGAAAATGTGTGATTTCTAGCAAAGTTGGAGGTTTGCAGGGGATTGTGGGTACAAAAATGGTGCGGGGTGCATGTGAAACACCACCCTGGAATCACCCAGATGTTTAGTTTTCAGATGTGCCTAGGTCTTGTGGATTTTTCTACATGGCAGCGTCCCAAAGTCCATAAAGTGCAGCCCTCACCATTCCAAGTGGGACGATTTTGAGAGTTAGCCAAGTTCTCATGGCCCAAATGTAAAACTAAAACCCCAAATAATCAGGCCCTTGCCTACGAGGTCGCTCCCCTTGCGTGACATTGGCACAAAATAAAAGATCGCCGGTGCCTAGTGGTTTCTGCCTCCCTTGGGGGCAGATTGCCCTAAAATCGACCGATCTGCCCCCAAAGGGGGCAGAAATGGCCTAAATACAATTTTCCCCTCCAGGAGAGCGACCCTTGCCTAAGGGGTCACTCACCATCTGTGAAACAAAACAAAAAAAATCCCGGTGCCTAGTGCTTTAGATCGGCCTAATTAAAATAGGCTGCTCTGCCCCCCAGGGGGGCAGAAATGACCAAAAATTCATTGGCCCCGCAGGGGAACAACCCTTGCCTAAAGGGTCGCTCCCCTTGCGTGAAATTCACAGAGAAAAAAAAAATCCCTGGTGTCTAGTGGTTTCTGTCCCCCTTGGGGGCAGATTGGCCTCATAAAAATATGCCAATCTGCCCCCAAATGGGGCAGAAATGGCCTAAATATAATTTTCCCCCTAGGGGAGAAACCCTTGCCTAAGGGGTCGCTCCCCACCTCTAAAAAAAAATATATATATAATAATAATCCCTGATGCCGAGAGGTGACATGGGCTTGTAATACAGTAATTGTATCCATGTTATTATGGCTTCTCAAAATCCCATTACACACATTATCTCAAAGAGGAAAGGCCTTAACAAGTTATCAAAGGTCTTCAAGGAACACCACTGACCGACATCCAAACACACTTGTTGCCCCAACTAACATATGAAACAACCTGCAAAGATTCACATGTGCATTTTGTTGCAGTATAAAGTCATTTTGGACTGAATGAACCAAATCTGTTATATGGGGCGAGAGTCTTCTACTTCACCTTCTCATGAATTTCATACTCAATATTTAACAGAGCATGCAGCCTGTATGAAACACCTCAAGCAGATCGTGCTCTGCCACCTGCAGTGCTACTGCAATAGCCTCCCTGGCTGAACGTGACTATTAGACCATCTGATAAGCCTTTGCATGCATAGACAACAACTCGTCAGTTTCGGTTTGTGTGTTACATAACGTTCAAGCGGCAGTCCATCCATACCTTGTGCTTTATCCCATGCTAAGTGCCATCCTAGTTGACTCTGTCATTAACAGTGCATCCTGCTCGTCCCTCATAACGTCATTAACATCTGTCAAGGGCTGTGCCCTTTGGTATCACAACATCTGTGATGCTTATTTCAGTCATTACAAAATACAGCTTCATATAATATGTCGTGAAGGCCTCACTTACTCCTGTCTGTTATGTTTCCAATCTCTTATTGCGCAGATAGCTGGCGTAACATACTCTGTATGAGTCAACAATGACTCATGCTGATGTGCCATATTATTTATCACTGATCTTCCCAAGTCTATCCCTCAATTTACAGATATTATATTCTTCAAAAATGCTTTATTTTTAATCAACTCCTGGAAATAAATAGCTGTACAGTATAAATCTCCAGTTCCTTTAAAAATTGTCGATCTTTGTCAAATCTTTAATGTCAGCATGTGCACAGAATTCCACAGGTTAGTAATGTACTGTACACATAAGCTCTAGTTTTTCTCACTTATTTTGGTAACAGGACTTTGATTTAAGTAGAAACCTATTTGGAACATAGGTCAGCAACTCTCACTAGTTGCAATCAGTCTCTACACGGTTTCAATGAAGTACTGTTCGCTCCTAACATTTTGCTAGAAGTTAATCGTGAGGAGCAATAGCCTGAATAATGTAGTCATTGATGTCATCAATTATGTCATTTGAGATGTCATCCAGGAGGTAATTTAACATGTCAGGAGTGATGTAATATGTGAGATCATAAGCAGTGCATGGCAGGCTTGCAAGTTATAGTTGGCTCGCTTAACTATAACTGGCGAATTTCAGTTTGTTGTTGATTTTAAGTGTTAGTTTTTAACTTACTTTACACCTCAGGTATGGTAATTAGATCTTAACATAAGTTTTGAAACTAAAACCCAGAAATGTACTTAAACATTTTAAAGTTAAAATGACTTTAGAATTAAGTGTTGAAATGAGATCAGAACTAATGTTTTAAAAATTAAAAACACTGACATTCGCCAGTTATAGTTTAGTTAACTTACTAGAACTTGTGTCCCCTTCCATTAACTGCTTATGACCTTACATATTCTATCACTCTTGACATGTCAAAAGACATCACTGATGTCTCCAATGCTATAACTGAAGACAAATTATATAACTGATGCTATTATTATATAACTACTGCCATTTATATTAATCCGTAAAACCTTACATCATTTTTTAAAAGAATGTTTGTAGTAGAGGGCCAGCAGTCATGTATAGAATGGAATTACGGTGTGTACACAAGTGGGTACATAGACTGAATATAGCACAGGCCCTGTGGCCAAGTGTAGTTCTGTTCACAATTTGGTAGTTTCCATCTACATTTACATTGAGTATGCTTTATGGGGAAGTCTCCCACTGACAAATTCCTCAGGGTTTCCTCATTCATCAGAAACACCACAGCTCACAACTTTTACAGGACCATCTAATGGACCAATGTCTTGCCTGCTTTGGTGGAGCCCAATACGATCAATAATACTGCAGCATCTGGGACACAATAGGTATTTCAAAAATGGGCCACTTTATAAAATGAATGGCGCATTAAAGACCTTCTCCACCCTACAAGCTTCTTTCACGGACACAGCATCATCGTTACCTTCAATTAGCGCACGTTTGCAGCCGAAACGTTAAGACACATCAGGCCTTCCAGAATACACCCTGGTAAAGGAACGACTCCTCATGGATCAACTGGAAGAGAAAGCCATTTCTTGGACATACGAAACTCTGAACAATAACATGCCAGACACCCTTAAGACGCTTGAGCTTCCGATGGGCGGGAGACCTGGGGCCAGTTGATGACACTGACTGGGAGGCCGCCCTTATGCACCCTCACACAGTGGCCATACACATCCGGTTAAGACTCATTCAGTTTAAAATCCTGCATAGGACCTACTACGATAGGGTGAGACTACACATAATGGGTAGGACCCAAACTCCGAACTGCCTCGGCTGTGGGTCAGCAAAGGGCACGTTCATGCACACTTTGTGGACATGCCGAAATATACGGAAGTAGTAGTCAAGTATTATAGGCGAACTGGGGGATGTACTCGAGGTACAGATACCGGGGGAACCTCGCAACACACTACTTGGCATACACACAGAGGCTGATTTTTCATGCTCCATACTCCTTTCAAGCAACCTAGGACTAGCTGAGGCAAGGAGACGTTGCCAAGTACGGGGGATCTCCCGAGACCCCAACAATTACAGAGTGGAGATGGGGGATGGATTAATATATGATGGCTAAGAGGGTGACTTACCTAGCCCGCGGATGCCCACGGAAATTTAACAAGGTGTGTGCCCATCGAGGTCTTACCATTATTTGCAAGACACGCAACCCCACTCACAATTAGAGCATTACACTTCAACACTGATACACAGTTTATTCACGTTGAATACAGAAATTATATTGGAAGTCCTTCCCTTACCCCAACAGATGAGGTCAAAGAATGTATTAGTAGATCTGGTATCTATTACAACATATTATGTCAATATAGTTAGTGTCTCCTAGCCCGTTTGGGCTTATTGTCTTGGTTAATTAAAATGCTAATAAAAACAGTTAAAAAAAAAAAAAAATCTTCAGCATCAACAATCATCACATGGAGATCATCATCGCGGATGTCAATCAACATATGTGGAGTACTATATTTTGGCCAGAAATCAGCCAGCTTGCTAGAAAAAATGCTATATTCATCCCAAAGAATAAGTTACTTGCCTTTAATAATGCTCTCTCTAGTGTGTTCTCTACCTAACTGCAGATTCCCTACATTCACGCCAGACTGGATCGACAATCTCTTGAAACTGTTCCAGCACACTGGCAGGTGGGGCCATCTGCCTCCTTCATGAATCCGTCCTGCCTTCAGACGACTCAGAAGCGTGTAGGTGAGCAAATGTATTTTTTTGTGGTGTTTTCCGTGCCTTCAAATACAGAGCATGGTTGACAGACTGAAATGAGCCTGCAGAGTGCAAATCTAACTAGAAGTATTATTAACTTCTGAATGCCCACTCCACAGAACAGGGAGGATGGCAAGCTGTAGTGAATCTGTGAGTTCGAGTATCCGCCAGAAAGATCTTCATTGACTACAAGGAACTTATTCTTCTGAGAGATACGTCTAACAGATTCCTCACCATGTGAAAATATGCCACAGCAACATCCTCTCAAAGGAGGTGGGTCCGAGGCTTGGACTACACCAGAAAGTCCTGAAGAATAAAGCAAGCAAAATTACCCTCCATACCGAGGTATGAGCTCTTACAGTAGTGCCTGGTGACAGAATGGACAGATACCCACAGGGTTACCTGGCAGATGTCCTGCTTAAAGTCTATTGAGGGTGAATATACCCAGAGGAACATCCAGGAGAAGACATCATTTGTGGTCACCAAGATTTTGAGACATGCTACCAGATGGCTGATAGTCAGAAATATCCACCGGACACCCGCTTTTGTCAATGCCTCAGAGCTTCCAGAGTTAAGGCAAAAGATGATAATGCACCCTCCTTGTTGCAGTACCACATGGTGGTGGTGTTGTGCATGATTTCCTTTTTCATGTTGCTATTGATAATGGGCATAAAAGGTAATTAGGGAATGCCCGATGGGGTACAGCTCTCAGAAAGTATATCTGACTGCATTGCTCAATCTGAGGCACAAGATCCCGATCTCCACGTTGTTCAAGGTCTCCAAATCCCAAAGACCAAACTACTGCCTCTGCTGTGAGTTTTGTGAAGACCAGGAGAACAATTTGACAACAGCATGATTGGCATCAGACATTCACCACTGAAGGTTTTGAGCAGCTTTGTCAGAGATTGAGCTCTAGTCTGAAAGGCGTGAAACATCTGGAGCCTAGACTAAATGCCCCAGATTTTTTTGGGGAGGGGGATAAAGGTGGTGAGAGGCCTGCAAAACCACCACACTGAGAATGGTCCCTATAAAGGGAATTCTCAGTACAAGCTTAAGGTTGGATTTTGGCTTGCTGACAGAGGACCCCTTGGTGGGAAAGATTAACACTGTTGGGCACAGGAGATCCAGTAGATTCAAGACTAACTGCAGCAAGGTCACAGTCAACAGCCTGTCACTGAGGTTCACCAATATGTGCATCCTCAATCTGTAAAGATGGGTGGCGCCCTTTGATGTGACTTTGGTGAATGTCTGAGGGCCAATGCAAGATTGGAGAGCAGAACAGGTATTGAAAGTGTTTCGACCCCACCACAGCATGGAGGAACTTCCTGTAGGAAGGCAGAATCAGTACATGAAAGTATATGTCCTGCAGGTCAAAGGCACCAATTAGTCCTCGGGGTCCGAGGTCAAGAGTACTTGGACTAGAATTATCACACTGAACTTTTCCTTATAGAGACAGCTTCTGTAAACTGAGACCTATAACCAGCCTTCTGACTCAATCTTCTTGGGAGATTAAGAAGTGCAGAGAGTAGCATCCCATTTGTTTCTCCGTCTTAGTTACACCCACAGCTTGTGACACTGGCACTTCTGTTGACACATTATCATCATCACCTGCTGACATATCGAAGTTAACTGGATGAATGAGGGGAATAATTTCCAGGAAGGTAAGGGTATAACCATGCTGAACAATCTGAATGGCCCATTGGTCTGACGTAATCAAATACTAGCAGGGAAGACAATGCTGGATTCTAACCCCAAATGTCCCCAAGTGGGTAATGGATAGGAGACTAAAGATGTCTGGTGGGAGCTGATGAAAAGGATGTGAAGGAGAGGTGTCATCTTCTATTTTCACGCCCGCCACTAGACTCACAAAAAGAGTGCATTGGCTGCTGGACAGCTAGCGAGGGCTAACTTAGGCAAAAGGCAAGACTTCTCATAACTGGTCAGGAGGCATGGCTTCAATTGGCTGGGACGTTGACTTTTGACTGCTCTTCCCTACCCCTCTTGCTTTTTGATGGAGTTCTCCTTTTCTTAAGAAGACTCAGATAAATCCCTGAAAGCCTATTAGCCATTAACACAGAGGGCATTAATCCTGTCTTGAATTTGTTATTAAATGAGTCCTTGCGTCAGGCTACTGTTCCTAACTGTTGGAAAAAGCTAAATCGATTTCGCCACTGAAGAAACCTTCAGCTTAGAACACTTTTCTTGTTGCCAAGTTTTTTTTAGAAAATTCTTGAAAAGCTAATTAATACTCAGTTTTCCAGTTATCTTGCTGTAAATCAGCTGCTTCATCTCTCGCTATCTGGCTTTCATCCAGGATTCAGCACAGAAGACGCTCTAGGAGAGGTCTCAGATATTAACAAACTAGCTGCAGAGAGGGGTAAGAAAGTGATCTTACTGCTGCTGGATCTTTCAGAGGCATTGAATAAGGTGTCCCATCCTATCGTGCTGCAGCATTTGTGTGATACCGGGATAGGTGAGACTGCCCTGACTTGGTTGGAATCCTTCTTATAGGCAGATCGCAGTTGGTGTGGATGCTGCCATTTACATTCGAACCCATAGTTTCGGAGTTTGGGGTCCCCCAGGGCTCTGCGTCGAGTCCAACCTCGTTTAATGTATATCTCTTACCTTTGGAATCCCCATTGGAATCTTTTGGCATGCAGATTATCTCCTACGACAACGATATGCAGATGGTTCTAACGTGAGACAGGAACATCAAGTGATCAAGCCAGATTCAAATCATTCCTGTCTGCAGTGTTCCAGTGGATGTCCCAGAGTAACCTCTAATACAAGCAAGATGGAGGTACTGTTTTTTGGCTCCCCGCCACCACCGTAGGGGGGGAAAGACCTGGCCCAGTTAATCTCCTTCTCCTCTGACTCCTTTCACTGAGGAATTTAGGAGTGACACCGTCAAGCTACAAGTCAGAGAGAGTAGTTGGTAAGTGTTTCAGTCTTCCCCCGGATGCTGAGGAACCTTCTGTCTCTGCTCCCTACCTCTTGCCAGAAGATGATGGCCAGTATAACATACCTGGCGTACTATGCAAATGCACTTTGCTGGGGTCTCCCGGGGTATCTTTTAAAGAGACTCCAGCTGGTGCAGAACGCAGCAGCTCAGCTCCTGCTTAAGATGCCAAGAAACGTTTCTGTTCAGGATCATCTTACAGAGCTGCATGGCTACCTATCAAGGCAAAAGTGTAAGGGATTGACACTAGCTCACAGAGCTTTCTATGGACTTGGGCCTAAATATCTGTCCAGAAGATTTCTGTATTACCAGTCTTCCAGGGTCCTGCACCCTGCTGAAGCACTGATGACAGTCATGCCTAAGACTAAGAGGAAAGGTTCTCTGTATTGGCGACCAGGGGGGTGGAATTCTTTGCCCTGTACCTATGAGCAATCAAAGATCCGGATTCTTTTAAATGCAATCTGAAAACTTGGCTTTTTAATAGAATGCTTTAATCTTTCCCATGAATGACCCCAGCAGCTTACAGACTTGTGGTGCTGGGACACTCTGAGTACCCCGCACAATTTGTAAGTGGCCTAATTCGATTTGATTTATAAACCCACTAAACATTAATGGCATTGATTGGTGGAATTGATGAGTAGGGCAAAATAACTTCAGGGATCAAACTGTAGCTCTGCTGTCCATCATGTATTTAAGATCTTTCGACAAAAATCCTGGCTACATCAAAAAGCATGTCCACTGGAGTGCACCAAAGCAGGCTGGCCTTGGTTCCTATGGCATGAGAAACACCATGAGTGGTATCCACACCAAACTGATAAATGTATTCAGCAGCATCCTCAATTGCTTGAGCAAAAGCAATGCATAAATTATCGGGCTATGCGGGCACCTGGATGCAGTGTGCCAGAAGGCAAAATGCATTTAAGAAGCACAGCACCATACTGGCTGCAGAGAAGACCGTCTTGCCCACTGCATCATCGGTCTTCTTTGACTCCCTGTCCAGTAGAGCAGTAGGAAAATAATTTAGATTGACTTCTTATGGAATCACGAACTATCAAGCACTTAGGTACCAGATGCTGCGGTCAGGAATTTCAAATCACTCCATGCAAGTCTGTGTCTCCTCCCAATGGGTCTACTCACTGGCAGGGATGAATAAGATTTTGATTAGGCTGCCACAATCTAATCAGTCAGGACCTCATTAAAAGGTAGCAAGGATTCTCCCATTAAGAGTCAGGGTACAAAATCTCAGTCAGAGCTTTGGGGTTTGTTTCTTCTCTTAGAAGCTTAATTTCATTCTTAAACAAAAAAAAAAAGGAGTATTTACATATTGTACTGTTATTGATATTCTCTCACTTCATTCTGAGCTTGCCACTCACTATTGGTGGGAGATCAGGACACTTTTTGCTCTTCGGAGTAATCATTCTGAACCGCTGTTGTAGGTAGGTGTTCTAGGTGGTCTTAGTTGGCCACCCTGCCTGTTTAATCCTGGCTAGGGCATGGATATTGTTCAAAATCAGGCAGCCAGATTTATCTTTTAACAACCTAGGACATGCCATATCCCTATTCTGCTATGATATTTCATTGGCTGCTGCTGGAACAAAGGATCACCCTCAAAGCTTGATGCGTTACCTTTAAGGCTTTTTGGACTATTGGCCCTCAATTTCTACAACAAGAAATGGGAAATACTTACCAGCTAGGAAACTACGCTCCTCCTCTTTAAATCTTTTGACTATGCAAAATCCAACAAGAAAAGAATACGTGGTGTTAGGCTCTCTGTACAAGCTCTCACAATTTGGAACTCCCTGCTTTTAACAGTAGGCCTTCAGACTGATTATTTGAAATTTAGTAAAGAGCTGAAAAAGTGACTTTTTAGGCAAGCTTACTAGTCTCCACTCTTCTTTAATGTGCATTTGGCTTGGTTTGGACTACTGTTCACTAGCACAAATAAACTGTTTGGTGAACCATGATGAGCTGTACAAGCATACCACACTATAACTTAACAGGTGTTATATAACAGCAATGGAGCAAATTCTAAACGAAAAGTTGTATTTTTTTTCTTTTATCACTTTATCCCTTCACCCTTTGCATTTGCCCTGGTTTCTGTCTCTAATTTTCTAATCTACGTTGTTAACTCTTCACATGAGGTGGTGTGGAGGACCACATTAAAGATCTTGAAAGCATCACTACCAACTTCAGCAGTGTAAATATCTCTTTGAGGCCACGGCTGAAATGGGAGGCCATGAGATCTTTTTTTTAATGAGCTCTTTTTAAAATATAAATGTAGTAATCAACACGATTTAGAAGGCTACATATACATATTCAGGCAGACAGAGTGATTGGTGGGGGCGTGATAATAATGAAACCGGTCCCAGGATGCTTGTTTCCGGTCCAGGGAGAGCCTGGCCTGGCAGTTCGGGCTGGACTGTTCCCATGTGGAACAGGGTCAAGACTGATTTGCATATGGCTGGGTTCAAACTGGGGTGGAATGGTGAGCAAAATAATGGATGGATTAAACCCAGATCTGTGACTGGGGGTGAATGTTTGATTGGTTCCGCATTCCGTCCATCCAGTTACGCTATCCCACAGCGTTTGTATTTTGCTTTGCTTTTGCCGCCCTAAGTGCGCGGGGTATGCCCAGACGTGGGTCCCGGGCTCACTGTGCCACTGGATTCAAGCTAGCCTGGCTGAGGAGGGGTGAAACCCCAAAACCGGTCCCAGGATGCTTGTTTCCGGTCCAGGGAGAACCTGGCCTGGCAGTTCGGGCTGGACTGTTCCCATGTGGAACAGGGTCAAGTCTGATTTGCATATGGCTGGGTTCAAACTGGGGTGGCATGGTGAGCAAAATAATGGATGGATTAAACCCAGATCTGTGACTGGGGGTGAATGTTTGATTGGTTCCGCATTCCGTCCATCCAGTTACGCTATCCCACAGCGTTTGTATTTTGCTTTGCTTTTGCCGCCCTAAGTGCGCGGGGTATGCCCAGACGTGGGTCCCGGGCTCACTGTGCCACTGGATTCAAGCTAGCCTGGCTGAGGAGGGGTGAAACCCCAAAACCGGTCCCAGGATGCTTGTTTCCGGTCCAGGGAGAACCTGGCCTGGCAGTTCGGGCTGGACTGTTCCCATGTGGAACAGGGTCAAGACTGATTTGCATATGGCTGGGTTCAAACTGGGGTGGCATGGTGAGCAAAATAATGGATGGATTAAACCCAGATCTGTGACTGGGGGTGAATGTTTGATTGGTTCCGCATTCCGTCCATCCAGCTACGCTATCCCACAGCGTTTGTATTTTGCTTTGCTTTTGCCGCCCTAAGTGCGCCGGGTATGCCCAGACGTGGGTCCCGGGCTCACTGTGCCACTGGATTCAAGCTAGCCTGGCTGAGGAGGGGTGAAACCCCGAAACCGGTCCCAGGATGCTTGTTTCCGGTCAGGGAGAACCTGGCCTGGCAGTTCGGGCTGGACTGTTCCCATGTGGAACAGGGTCAAGACTGATTTGCATATGGCTGGGTTCAAACTGGGGTGGCTTGGTGAGCAAAATAATGGATGAATTAAACCCAGATCTGTGACTGGGGGTGAATGTTTGATTGGTTCCGCATTCCGTCCATCCAGTTACCCTATCCCACAGTATTTTGCTTTGCGTTCAACTCTTTGATATACAGTACTCCCTTCCATACTTCTGCCACTTCAAAGCATTTCAAAGTAAATGGCAACTGATCAATTAAAAGCCCTCGGAATTAGGAAAGGCCCAGTTGGCCCTGTCGGATTTCAACCTCAAGGTCTACAGGTCATACACAAAGTGTAGGTGAAGCGGAGGAGAGTTCTTACCCCACTGAATCATTTTGGTGGCTGAGTGCCTGCGAATTTATACGGAGGGTTCCAGGATTTACGTATTTCCAACTAAAGTGGCAGCCTCGTTGAACTTTCAGCATGCATCAGTCTCTTTCATACACTGAAGTAAACATGAGTCGGAGTCTAAGCATAAAAAAACAAAGACAACTGGACCAGGCATGCTTAGGGCCTGCCACAAATGCCCATGTGTTAAGTGTTAGTTCAGATTTTTTTCAATTATATATCAGGCTCATCAGGAAAATAAGATTTGAGTGAAATAAGTAGACACAGAGAAGCACAAGAACTATCCGGTGACAAGGGAGGAATATAGAAGGCAAAGGAACTATTAAATAAGTAATAGTTTTGAAACATAAACCATGGTCTAAATAGAGCAGCCCTTGATAAATAATTCACAAGTTGATTCTAATCAATCAGCTCAAAAAGCACACTAAAGAAAGGCAGATGCTATATCAGAGAAAGAAATGGCAACGATGAAATGCTGAGAAAATAGCGGAGAAGACTCATACAACCGGAAGGTCATAAAATCGAACTCCAGTAGGTTGCTTCTGCCATTCAACCATCCAGTGAATCAAACCAACACTATCAAATTAAGAGTTACGCTTTAAAGAATCAATAGGCAACTGACGTTGCCATGTGCTCAACACAAATGGTCACCATTATTCAACAGTGCCCTATGAGAGCTCTCTCATCGAAAAACAATAAGGTTACATCATAATAAAGAAATGATTTAGACCTTCAAAACCTAACACACGGAGGACAGATTTTCAAAGATCTATGAGAAAACCATGAGAGAGAACAGAGACAATAAAGTTGCAGACATACTCTACACTTTTTTATTTCGGAAATTAGGTTAGAGATAGCTATTGAAAGGTGGACCAGTCTCCTTTCTAGGCCCATGAAGAAAAACAGCTGATGACCAAACTATCAGAAAAATGCACCACACCGTGGTTGAAACCTAGAAAGTGCTTGTTAGAGTTAAGGGTTGTGGCTTGTTGTGTGCTTCCAACCATCTCTCTACCTATGCTGATTATCACATACATTCTAAAGGACTCCAGAGCATCAACAAAAGGTTAAAGTTTTCCTTTATATTCTCTTCCAGGGTGGACTGTTAGGGTAATACACTGAAGAGTAAAAGTTTTGGTCTGTAAAACAACCCATTGCAGCAGTGCCAGTTAGCACTGACCTTCCCTTTAATAACCTTCCTGTTGTATTACGATACTGTGCACTCTAAAACACATGCTTGGCGGTCAGTCATGAGACGTGTCTATGACAAAGATGAGAAATGGTGGCAGAAATCACATGGATTGAACAAAACAGGACCCTACCACTGGAAAGCAAAGACAACACTGTGCAAATTGGCTTTGGCAAATTGTAACACTTACCCAGTCTCTCAGTTTTGTTGTCCACAGTGACTCATGGTCATAGGAATACCCTAAAAGTATACCAAAGAAATCTGAGGGGGTAATCCTATGGCATTTTGTGTTAAGGAATACTTCATTAAAGAAATATTTGAAAGAACATAGTGTGATCTCCCTGATAACTAAAAGGGCTGTACCGAGTACCCACCCCCATTCATACAAATCTTCAGAATTAACATTTGATTCAAATCTAGAATCCAAGTTAAAATCAAGTAAAGACATTGTACAGCAATCTGTGCTCCTGAAAGTATAACAAACAGACGAGGGTTGGGGTAACCAGAGTTCAGTCACACGTTTGGTGCCGAAAGATCTCCCTTCAACACTGTGCATCATGGTATCCTCCTAAAGTGTCTTCTCTTGGTTCAGCGCCCTTTTAACCAGAGGGAATCACCTTGGCGAAGTGTGGAATGGTGCATGCCCACCTCTAATGGAGGTTAAAGATATGCAATTGCAGAAGTAAATTTTGTGTCTAGTGCTTTTCAAAGTGCAAGTATAATTATGTACGCTCTATAACGTGAAACAAGTGAGACTAAGGGAATTTATGCAGAGTAATAATAAAAAAATGTTTCTCCCTTGGTGATAAAATTGTGCAGAACCATGGAAGTTGAAGAATTTTTCTCAAGAAACCATGCATGCACGGTAATTGGTTTGATTAAATGCTGGAGAAACTGAAGTGATGCCCTACAACATATAAGAATATGTATAGTGGACAATGCTGTTCAAACTATCTTGTGAAGTTAGAATTGGCAGCTTTTGATCTTGACTACTAGCTCACTATGGAAAGTCAAGTTAATGAGATGCTGAAGAACGAGACTTGACCGAACCATGTCCATTCTTGCAGGGAGAGGCCACTATTGCTAAGCCATCATAGAATCTCTCCTAATCTCCATGTAGGTATTTTCTAGACTGCCATTTGGGAATCCAAAATCATGCAGTAGTGATGATGCAGGACATGGCTAGCAAAGATTATATATCTCGGACATTAAAAAGGCCAAATTAGTTGGCCACTTCAATGAGGATTAGGTTTAACGCGCACTCCTTTGTTCTACTGGATATCTAGGTTTGAAAAATATGAAGCCAAAGACAACACTGAGCTCAATGCTCCTGTGTTTACTAATGTTTCCAAATTGTTCCAGAAATCTGTTAGGTGGAAAGATGCTTCGCATTGTGAGGACTCAGTCATTGGATGAGTGCCCTTTCGATATTACGCTTACCTAAAATATAAAGATGAAAACTCTACCTTGAGTGTTTCAATTATTTTGCAATTGACTGCATGCCCTTGGTTGTCTGATGGTTTTGGATGAAATACATGTTGTCTGGACTGTATTGCACAAAAGCACTGTAGGCATGAACGAATGCACAATAATATCTCACTCAGTTCCCCTTCATGCTTAAGTGCAGCAACACAATTCCAGCTGCATGAGGAGTACGTTGCTGTTCAACAAGCACAGCTAAGAAATACTTCCCTCATATACCACACCCGCAGCCCTCACCCTTCCACTCAGATAAAAAAGTAAGAAGGCAGAAGCACTTAATTCCTCACTCAATTTCACTAAATACTTGAGCCCAGAGACAAATTATAAGATAAGAGCACCTATCTGGTTATTACACAGGAGATCAAAACCCTTCCTTCATAAGTTGTACTACACAGGTTCATACTTTGCACCACGCACAATCTATAGTCTGACTGCTACCCTTCTACCTTTGCAATCTAGTAACTCATTAGGGGTATGATCTACCACAGAAATGCAACTATAATAGAAGGCAACTGGTTTTCATAATAACATTTACATTATATGGAGAATAAATCTCAGAAAAGTGGTTGGAAAGTCAAAGTATCTCACTATCACCGATTCCTTCATCAGGAGAGATTTTGCCACAACAGACACCTATCAGAGACTATGTTACATAAACTAGAAACATTACATTGCTGCAAAACAGTTTTATTACATCATTAGCAAAATGAGAGCAAATTCAGTTTGCTCATTCAAAAAAGTTATTCATGTACTAAAATTCATGTGTTATTATCTCTGTTTTATTGGTTTAAAATTAATAAGGAGGGTGCATTGTGTATGTTAAGCAAACTATGTTTTATTTTTATCCCTATTTTGAGTTAAACAAGTAACAAAATGGTGTGAAGTTTTTTCCCTGTTTTGCACTAGTGCAAAACCTAAGTAGAATAGCACATGGAGAGTACAATGCATGAGCTGTGCAAAATATTCTTGTCCCTCGACGGGACAGCAGACGCAAACCTTCACTTGATGGTCCACTTTTGTCGCATAGGCTCTCATTATTCTAATGAGAATCCTGGATCTGAGCGGCAGAATCGCCTGCAGAGTGGGAGACTGAGTCTTAGCCCACTACAGATGACACCTGTCACCCCAATCCGGGTTTTGCTCCGGCTAACTAGCAGTGCCTCATCTCTACCCAAGAGCAGGGATGATTGGGCAGCCAAGCGCATGACACAACTGACTTCTCAAGGAAATTGTGGTCAATCAGATCTCATCAGTTTCCCTCAATTACATTAGTCTCACATATACAAGGACAAGCAGAGGCAGTATATGTTTCAATAATAATGAAGCAACTGCATCTTAGACAATAAAGCATGTACTGCAATAACCAGGATGATAAAGCTTGACAAGATAAAAATTGTGACAAGGAGAGTAAAGTATAGAAATAACGCTACCATATTGTCACTAGAGACAACAGACTAATGCCTACCTAGGCTATATTGGAGCACAGCATGTTAAGCTCTAGTTCTGCCCTTCAGGTTCCCCTGGGAAGACATCATCCCCCATACCTGAGCAAAGGTCTGAAGTCTGCGTAAGCAGCTGTAGCGAAGCATTCAGCAATCAGCATTCAGTTGTGGTCATCTGGCTGGAGTCTCCCTCTAACGTGTATGGGACAGGGAAGTGTTTTTGTAATAAAACAGCTGATGTTCTGAGAAAATGTCCCTTTGTAAGGATGTGTACATTTCTATGAATATCAGAGACAAAATGTTTACCACGTTTACTGGGAACCTATCTTATTGCAGCCTTGAGAGAAGCAGGGAGTGAAAGAAATGTCTTGTTTAAGAAAATGCTGGCTTAGGCAAAGTACAGCTAGATAGAGAGAAATAAAACAAGACCGCAAATGTGGCTATTATTAATTAAAATAATAAACAAATCTGAATAAAATATATCTAGGTTAAAGTGCACAGCGGCAGGCCTAGTGTGCTAAAATAACGTGCATGGAGCTATAGCTAAAATGGCTACACAACACTTTGAGGGGTTAAAAGAAAAGTACGTTGAAACGGTTAGTCTGATATATGCTGGCACCCTCATACCACACATACTGACATTTCTGGTTCGCCGGCTGTCTTGCACATTTCAAAGAAAAAGAGGAGGAACTCAAATTTCAACATTTTTGAGCGAAATACCAAAATATCAAGATCTCATTTCATTCCTTTAAGAGTGCAGGACTGGCCCAAGTGTGGCCTACACTTATATTAATCACCCCAAAAATCTGCAATGACAATATAAAGCCTTGTAGCTAGTGGGCCGAAAATGTCTTGAAAGAAGGAGCAAAAATGAAATGAAACTATCTGGTAACTCCAAAGAAAAAAGTTTCGGAAATGGCCGTATCTTGTGGATGATACCTCCTCTTTCACTTACAGTACAGTACGTAACTGGAGTTAAGCTTTCGTTTTAAAACAATGAATTTTCGAGTGCCGACAAAAAAAGGAAAACATACTTAGCACCGCTGTTTCTCCTTCGTATGACTGTAATAGATATTACTGAGCACTGGGTACCCTGCGTGGTACGATGTCTAGAAACATTTTTTTTACCATAGAAAGGCCAATCTAGTTTTAATCTATATTTGTCAATAGTAAAAAAAATAAAAAAAATGGAAAGTAAGAAGCGAATAAACATCATAATTGATTCCACTGCTTTTCTAAACATTTCTTTAAAAAAACAGAGAAAATGGACCTGTGACAAGGTTGACTTTAATGCAGGTAGGTCTCAGAATCAAGGGTGCTCTGCACACTTTTGGCATTTAACACCAAGGCCAATTTTGACGGATAACCATTGGTTTCTATAGAAATAAAAATGGTGTAGTCTACTTGTAAGCATAAAAGACAGAAATTATGCATAACCAAGAATAAAAACAACCTTTCTTCTCCATCAGGGATCTTATTGCTGATTCTGGGCTGTTAACAGGATGGTACACTCATTCTCAAGGAAGGGAGGTTGGAAAGACTAAGGGCCAGATGTACCAAAGGATTTTACCCATTCTGTGTCTATGGGAAAATGCTTTAGTACATACTCTCCTAAATTACTTCTCTAAAATCAAAGGCCAACAGAAGTGGCACTTATCAGAGGTTAAAACGCTTTGGATTATTCTATTGACAGGCTAGAAATCCAGAGTAAAATAAATTAGCACTGCAGCAACCTTATCATATACTTATTCCTACACTGTATTCACCTCATTGTGCTTCGGTACCCTTTCCAGCCAACGAGGTGGAGAAGCTTAAACTTTAAACACACATATGCACTGTTGATGTTTTTCAGCACCATATGGGAAAAAGGGAAGTTAGACATTGATCTATAAACAATACTAATGCTGGAGAATTAGAGTTGCAGGTAAGCAAACTTTTCTTCTGTAGCACTGGATCCTACATTGATTCACATGTTCTTAATTAGACTGACAATTATTTTGTAAGAATGGTGGGGAAATTACTCTCATTAAAGCAGTATTATTCTCACTGTTGCTTCTCTGCAGTTACACAGAAAAGGTACTCATTCATGCTGACCTTTAGTTGTGGCCAGTACTTGTGACACTTGTATATGATGCTTCTATTTGCATTGAATAAGAAAATAAGTTACTTACCTGTAACTATAGTTCTCCAGTATTGGAATCTTTCATAGATTCACATGCTTGAATCATTCCCCGTCGTCGGGATGGGAGTCCCGGTACAATTTTCATAAGTAATGTTAAAACATATTGAAGAGAAAATTTCAATTTCATAGTCTATCAGAGTCATTTTGTGAAAAGGACCAAACCTGATCCTCCACCAATCAGGCGACAGCACCCTTCAGAACCTCCTGAGAGAAGCTCTAGCACCTCAGATTTTCGAAGCACAAGTGCTTATATTATGTTGAATATATGTATAAATAGAAAGAAAGAGGTTAAGTGAGCTTCTCCGGGGAGGCGGGTGGGTCGCATGTGAATCTATGAAAGATTCCAATACTGGAGAACTATAGTTACAGGTAAGTAACTTATTTTCTTACTCCAGTATTGGAACTTTCATAGATTCACATGCTTGAATCAGAGTAGAAAGCAATAACTATGCACATTGTAAAATGACAACATCTTTAATAAACAAATTATCTTAAACCACAAGCCCTTCTTATCATCATGCATAAATTGATGAAGTATATGAGTGTACCGACACATGTCTCTCTCTATATATATATATATATATATATATATATATATATATATACACACACATATCTATATGTATATAAATATAAGTATCTCCTTATCTCTAATATCTATAGAGATATACCTGTGAAGATACATGATGAAATTTGAATAACAAACCAGTAATAAAACATCATAAGACACTACTGTAACATGATCAATGTCTGAAAACCCGCTTACTTTTGGGATTATGATAGCGTTCTCTTATCTTTAGATACTTTTTTTTATTATTTTTTTCAATGTGCATACCTGTTCTAGGATGGAGGGATGGAGGAGAAATGGCTCAACTTCACCTGAAGAGATTCCTGAGAACCGCCTGGCCCACTGCTACCTCTCCGTGCGAGAGGGACTCCAAACAATAGTGCTTAGTGAAGGTATGACAGCTCTTCCATGTTGCTGCACTACATATGTCTTGTAGTGGCACTCCGGCAAACAATGCCGCTGACGATGAGACTTTTCTCGTCGAGTGAGCATGCACAGATGACTGCAAAGGTTTGCCCGCTACCTGATGGCAGAAGCGAATAGCAGAGGCGATCCATCTAGAAATACCCTGCTTTGATAGCGGGTACCCCTTCCTAGGAGCACTGTACGCCACAAATAGCTGATTAGAGCGCCGAAAAGCTTTAGTCCTGTCCAAATAAAATTGAACGCATCTTTTCACGTCTAAAGAGTGTAATGCCCTCTCCGCTGGAGTAGATGGATGAGGGAAAAAAGACTTGAAGACCAAAGGTTCGTTCATGTGAAAGTCTGACGGAACCTTTGGAATAAAATGCGGGTTAGTGCGCATTAGTAGTCTATCTTGTGTAAGCTGCAGGAATGGCTCTTGGATGGACAGCGCTTGCACCTCACTGACCCGCCTAGCTGATGTAAGAGCTATCAATAAGGCAACCTTCCACGACAAGTATTTGAGGGAAGCACAGTGGATCGGTTCAAATGGATGCTTCATCAGTTGTGCCAAAACAATATTCAAATTCCACGAAGGAGGTGGCGGTCTGAAAGGAGGGTAAACCCTGAACAGCCCCTTCAGAAATCTCTTAATCAGCCTAGAAGAGAAGAGCGAGGGTGTCTCATCTGAACGTCTGTATGCAGCTATGGCTGCTACATGAACTTTAATGGACGAGTGTGCTAGGCCAGATCGAGCTAACTGTAAGAGATACGGCAATATCTCTTCTGGTGGTGAAAGTAGAGGGTCGATGTGATGCTGATGACACCAGGCACAGAATCTTTTCCATTTACACTGGTGCGCCTTGTTAGTGCTATCCGCTCTGGCCTTTGACAAAATATCTCTGCAGTCCTGCGGGATGTTCAAATGCGCAAATTCTCTGTGGTGAGGAGCCATGCTGATAACCGCATTGAGTGCGGATCGGGGTGCCGAACTTGGCCGTTGTTCATTGTTAGTAAATGAGGTAACGGCTCCAGTGGAATATGAGGTTTGACTGACAGAATGAGGAGCTCTGTGAACCAATGTTGGCGCGGCCAGTACGGGGCTATTAGTATGAGAGTGCACGGTTCTGTTTTCATCTTCATGAGGACCCTTGGGATCAACGGAATGGGAGGAAAGGCGTAAGCAAAGATGTCTGACCAGACTATCGAAAACGCATTCCCACAAGATCCCTTTTGGTGATGCCAACTTGCGAAGAACTGGCTTTTGGCGTTGTCCTTCTTCGCAAACAGATCCACTGTTGGTGTTCCCCACTGGGAAAAAATCTGGGTCAGTACTGTCTGGTCTAGTTCCCACTCGTGACAGTCCGATTTCTGTCTGCTGAGTGCATCTGCTGCCTTGTTGTTTATTCCCAGCAAGTGTACCGCCGATAGTGTGATGCCTTGCTGCGAGGCCCAGTTCCAGATCGCTTGGGCTTCCCTGGAGAGGGTGAGAGATCTTGTACCTCCTTGTTTGTTGAGATAGTGCATCGTAGTGGTGTTGTCCGTTCTTATCACCACTCGCGATCCAGAGATTCTTGGGAGAAACGCTTGTAAGGCGAGGTGCACTGACCTGAGTTCTAGCCAATTGATATGCATTGATGCCAGATGAGTTGGCCATTTGCCACTTATTTTCAGGTCCTGTAATACTGCGCCCCAGCCTTCCAGTGACGCATCTGTTATGGTCCACGGGGCTGGCTGTTGAAGAAACGAGAGACCGATTGACAGATGATGCTTTTGAGACCACCACTTGAGAGTTTTGATCATTATCGGAGTTATTTGTATCTGGTCTTCGAAAGTGCCTGATACTTGGAGCCATTGACGGTTTAGCTGCTCCTGCAAGGGGCGCATCTTTAGCCGACACAGAGGGATCAGAGGTATGCATGAAGACATCATGCCCAATAGTGATTTGAAGAGACGGACTGTAACCTTTTGTCTATGAAACTCCCTAGGGTTAGTAATCTTTGTTGTCTCTCTAACGTGGGACATGCCATGCCGGATTCCGTGTTCAGTTTTGCTCCCAGAAAAGTAATACTGCGTACTGGTAGAGGGTTGGACTTCTCCCAGTTGATTGTGAATCCAAGATTGGTCAGGAAGGAAACGCACTTTCTTGTTGACTTGTGTGCTCCTGCGTAAGTCTTTGCCTTTATTAACCAGTCGTCTAAGTATGGAAAGACCTGGTGCTTTCTTCTCCTGAGAAAGGCTGCAACTGGTGCTAGGCATTTGGTAAATATACTTGGGGCTGATTTGAGCCCGAAGGGAAGGACGCGATATTGGTAATGGCTCCCGGCTACGGTAAATCTCAAATACTTTCTGTGGGAAGGGTGGATTGGTATGTGGAAGTATGCGTCTTTGAGGTCTAGTGATGACATAAAGGGCCTGATTCTAACTTTGGAGGACGGTGTTAAACCGTCCCAAAAGTGGCGGATATACCACCTACTGTATTACGAGTCCATTATATCCTATGGAACTCGTAATACGGTAGGTGGTATATCTGCCACTTTTGGGACGGTTTAACACCGTCCTCCAAAGTTAGAATCAGGCCCAAAATCTCTTTGATTGAGACGCAGAAGGACGTCTTGCAGGCTGATCATTCGAAACGACTGCTTTTTTAGGTATACATTTAGTTGCCTTAAATCGAGGATCGGCCTCCAATCTTTCCACTTTTTTCGAATGATGAAGAACCTGGAATAAAATCCTGTTCCTCGTTGAGCCCGAGGCACCTTCTCTATAGCTCCCTTGAGAAGGAGCTTGTAGACCTCTTCTTTGAGTTGTTGAGGATATCTTAAAGGAGTCCTGCTGGGAGGGTTGGAGGGAGGTATCTGGACAAATTCTAGAGTATGGCCCCGTTCCACTAATTGTAGGACCCACTTGTCTGACGTAATGGTTTGCCATTGACTGAGAAATAAGGAAATTCTCCCGCCCAGGGTGATAGGAGGAGGACTGAGCGTAGCCGGCGCCTTGAAAACATCAGGTTCTACGAGCTGAATCTTTGGCGGGGCGGGTTGAACGTCCACGGCCTGCCGGTCTAGTATAGGCTGGTTGAGTCAGTTGCCTTTGGGAGTAGTATTGCCGATATTGTTGTGAAGGTGATGGATAGGAAGAGTATCTCTGTTGTTGATAGCCCCCTCTGTAAGAGGGCTGGCCACGCCCCCTAGGACGAAAGGACGATCTTCGATATTGCAGGGTCCCTAATGACCTTGCCGTGTCCGTGTCTGTTTTAATTGACTGTAGGGCTTCGTCCACATGTTTCCCAAATAGCGCTTGGCCATCAAAGGGTAAGTCTAGGATCTTATTCTGGACTTCTGAGCGAAATGAGGTGGCTTTGAGCCAGCCCCGTCTTCTTAATACAGCAGCACCTGCTAGCTGTCTGAAAGCAGTGGTCGCTATATCCATTGCACAGTCTATAAGCTCTGCAGACGTGCGTTGACCCTCTTGTACAGTCTTATTTGCCTCTGATTTTACGTCTTCTGGCAGTTGATTAATAAACGATGCAATATCCGCCCAAAGCTGTCTGTCGTATCGAGACAAAATAGCCAAGGAGTTGGCAGCTCTAAGCACTAGGCTGGCCATAGACGAAAATCTTTTCCCTATGTTATCTAGCCTTCTACCCTCCTTATCTGGGGGCGCGGAAATCGGAGCAGAAGGATTTTTTGATCTTCTTTGAGCCGCCTGAGCTACTACTGAATCTGGAGGAGGATGTCCTGTCAAGCATGTTGGTGCATCATCAGGAGCTTTGTATTTCTTATCCAGACGTGGTAAAACTGCTGTGACTGTTGCCGGATTAGTCATGACTTTAAGGCCTTCTTCCCACAGGTAGTTCACCATCGGGATAGAGCGCACAGACTTCTGGAAGGGCTCTTTAAAATCATAAAGGAAACAATCGGTTTGCTTCGTAGGTAGCGGTAAAGCAAAACGCTTGGCTGCCCTCTCTAGGAGATTGTGAAAACCTCCAATGTCTTCAGGTGGGGACTCCACCTTCGAATGCGAAGGAGAAGATGGAGCAGGAATAATATATTCGTCCCACTCTGAGTGAGTATCTATGAGCTCTCCTTCCTTCTGATCTCCTTCTGAAATGTCAGTGTCTTGAGGAATTGTCATGTCCGGGGTGGCCACATCTGTGAGATGCAAAGACGTTGGTCTTTGATGTGGAGTAGAAAGACCAGAAATGGGCGATGGAGGAGGCTGTTCTCCTTGTGGAGGAAACCTTCTGTTGTAATCCACTAACATCGCTCTAAGGCCAGTAAGCAGGTCAGAAGGAATATACGTTCCCTGCTGATACTGCTGACGCTCCGAGCAAGCCTGGGGATCATAAGCTTCCTCATATTCCTCCTCTTCCTGGTATTTTACATTCAATTCAGAGGGGCTGTGGGCTGTTCCAAAAGGCCCATCTTCATCTGAATCTTCATCTCCCTCCAAAAGATGTGCTGGTACCAGGGAGGATACCTTACTAGGTGAAGTGTGGGTTGGAGTTAACTTTTCTGTTCTTTTTTGATGTTTTTCCCTCGTCGACGGTGTCGTCGACGACGTATAGATTGACTTTGTCGTGGACGGTGCCGTCGACGCTGGACGCACCGTTATTTTAATAGCAGAAATCTTCGCCGACGAAGTCGTCGACGACGGTAGGGCTGACACTGACATCAGCGCTGTCGACGATGACGAGGTGTAGACAACGTCGACGCTGATGTCGTCGTTGCAGTCCTCGTCGACAGTGGTGCACTTGTTGTCGACGATGTCGCCGACGGAGCCGTTGACGATGGAAAACCTGAAGTAGCTGTTGTCATCGGCAATGCGCCCACCGACGGTGCCGTCGACGGGGAATCTGTCGAGGAGGCCTTCTTTCCAGTCACAGAGGATGGCTTTTTGAAAGGCACAGATGGTGGAACAGATGAGGATTTCCTGTGCCTCTCAGAACTGGAAGCATGTCTTTTCCCCTCTTTACTTGAGAGTTTAGTTGTGGAAGAAGATGGGCTGCGACCCTTATAAGACCCTGAAGCAGTCTTTTTGAGGGCTTTCCTTGAGATTTGTGAGGGAGATCTAGAGCATGATCTTGCCCTTTTAGTTGATCTCTTGGATGTTGACGATTCCTCACTCTCAGAATCAGAAACTGGATCCTTCCTATGCTTCAGTTTCTGCAGCCATATTAATAATCTGCCTTCTCTATCCTTTAAGGTCTTAGAAGAAAAAGTATGGCACATCTTACAGTCTTTGGCTGAATGATCTGGGTACAGGCAGTAAATGCAGTCTTGATGAGGATCTTCAGAATGAAGTCTTTTCTTCCCACAAGTCTTGCAGTCTCTAAAGAGACTTTTCTTTTCCTTGTCAGACATAGTTGAAAAAGATCTGACAAATCCAAATAAATGAGTTTCTCTGAGAGAAAAAGAGCTGAATAAAGGTGTGTAAACAGAGCAGAGCTCTGAGGAGACTCCCTAGCACGACGTGCGGTAGAAAATCTGAGGTGCTAGAGCTTCTCTCAGGAGGTTCTGAAGGGTGCTGTCGCCTGATTGGTGGAGGATCAGGTTTGGTCCTTTTCACAAAATGACTCTGATAGACTATGAAATTGAAGAGGCCTAGGGCCTTTTTCTCTTCAATATGTTTTAACATTACTTATGAAAATTGTACCGGGACTCCCATCTCGACGATGGGGAATGATTCAAGCATGTGAATCTATGAAAGTTCCAATACTGGAGTAAACACTCTGATACATAACTCTATCCATGTTGCCTTCCCCTACATAAACTATGATGCTGCCTGCTAGACTGTCCAAGCATGAAGAACAGCTGATCTGTGATGCAAAACTCTTTCATTCTTCCCAGAAAAAATATCTGAACACTCTCAGCATTTAAAGTGTGCAAAGCAATTTTTGTTTCACCGGCTGGATTTTTTAAATATATTGGTTGAGGCAATGGTTGGTTTAAGTGAAATTTCAAAGGCACTACTGGCATAAAGGAATGTCTTGTACTTCCCGCCACCCTCTCTACAAAAATCCCATTTAAGGATTTTCCTTATGGCTCAAAAAGTCTCAAAGGAGCTTGGAGCTTGCTGTTGTATCTGGCTATGGCTGCTATCAGAAAAGGCTGTATTCAATTACATATGTTATGCACACATACATTCAAAGGGTGTGCCAACTATTATTAGTAAGACAGTGTTCAGGTCCAGTGGATCACAACTTTATAGGGATGCCTCTCAAGAAGTCTTTGATTACCCAGAAAAAATATTATTCGGTTTACCTACATTTTAAAACTTTAAGACAGCTGCCAAATGAACCATCGATGTACGGTGCAGTCCTGGCCCTGACTACTTCACTGGTAGGCAAATTCTCATATGGTAAAACTGAATCCAAATTTTTCATTTTTTTGTATAAATGCATATGGAGCCCTCATGCTCTAGTCAAGTGGGTCTACAACTTCCAGTTATGTCTGTGTGTCCAATATGCAATTGTTTGGGTGCCAGGCTAGGACAATTATTGAAATTATGTTGTGGTGGAAACTGCTACCCTGTCTCACCAGCAGAGAGTGGTGACTTGGGAGTTTGGAAGCCTGCAGATCAGACATCTCCGGCAGGACTAGGATCAGTCACTTTCATTACAGAAGATTCTTGGATCAATCTGTAAGCAATCTGGAAGTGAGTCAGACAGGAGGAGATCTAAAGCCTAACCTTCACATACCACATATTGAGAAAGTGTCTACCATGTTTAATATCTTTTACTATTTCATGTTTTTCTTTCTCAGGAGTAAGTTTCTATTCCAACATCCCATCACAGTGAGGTGCATGATTTTGGCATCAGCTAGCATGTTAACCTTCACTGAGAGGTGCTCTAAAGTCTGATGTGTACCATTGAGCCAAGGCTGATCATCGCTGTAACTTGTGCTTCTTTGTTTCTTAATATAAAACACTAATCTTATTGTTGGTCAAGTCTTTCAATCTAGAACCCTGAATGTTGAGAAGGAACTGCTGCATTACATGTCTCCTTGAGCTGCAAGACTTTTCTATTTGGATTACCTTTGGCAGTCAGATACTAAAGGGTCATTCGTCATCTGAAGAGCAACAACTTACCAACAATTACCTCATGGGTCTGCAGCTCATGGATTGGTAAGCAAACTAGTACATTTCCTTAATCCTCCAAACATTTCACGCCAAACAGTCAGAGTGAACCACACGTGAAGCTTCTAGCACCACTATCCAGATTCTATTGAATAACCAGATGTTCCTCCATGGGCCTCATCATCAGTCTACAGAAGGACAGTGAGGAAATAGAAGACAATATTACCCCAGTACGGACTGTTCATTTTTATAGCTTTTTTGCAAGTCTTTATCAACACCTGTCTGCTCTATCTTGAGGATCGAACAATTTCATTTTCTGTATTGAATTCTGCTAATGGGAATACTGAATGCCAAGCTGGAATTAGCAATTATTTCTTCTCATCACAGAGTACCAAATCTAGAAAGGTTTGTATTAATGAAAACCCCCTGTGTGGAAACAGCTCTTAGCCATGCATCCCAACGGAAATAAATATGGTGTCCAAGCCTAAATCCACATATGTGGGCCGAAATTAAGGCCATATACTTTGTAATTATCCTTCATGCCGATCATAGGCCTAATAGGAGCAATCTCAATTGTCCACTCACCAGGAAGAAAAGGTTCAATATATATTTTCATATATTTCAGACTACAGGACCGTGAATCATCTACATCAAGGGATGGCAAATAGTCTCTCTTTAAGCAGCAGTATCATCAGCTATTTCTTCATCCAAAACCCTACTCTTGAGCAGCAACTTGACGAATTGTAGATTTAGAATTTGTCTCCATCCTACTTTCTTTAGTACCAGATTTTACTTTGATTATGCTCCCTCTTTTCGATAGCATCTGGGTAATGTTCTACTGTGGACTTGAGCACGATAACAAGGATCGCTTTCTGTAACTGACATATTTTTTTCCCTCCACCTTTTTAAGGGATTTCACTGGACGCTTTTTGAGAAACATGACTGTGTGTTCTTATCATACTAGACTGTTTACCCATTTGTTGAAGTAATTTCTTGCCAGGCTTGTCAGAAATAACACATCTGTCCTTCTACTAAACTGTGTGGCGGACAGTTTTTCAAGTCCAGCCTGCTTCTGGGTGTGGGTCAGGATGGATAAGAGCCTAAAGTCCATTTCAGCCTCATTCATTCTGACCACTTTGGTTGTGCTTTGGTAACTACCTTCCTATTTGAAAGATTGGTGGGAAACCAAATATTTTTATTTATTTCTGAGCTTCTCCCTCTTGAAAGAAATAGTTTTTTCCTGAATAAAGTCATCTTACACCCTTACTGCTTCGGAGTTTGATTTTGTGGTGTAAACTGCACTGTTGAGCTTTGGTCCAAAAAGAAAGCCCTCTGCAAAGGGCATATTTAATGTCTATGCCTAAATCTCACGGCGGAGATTGGTGATCTCGAGCCAGTCATGTCAAACACTGCTCCACTGCCTAGTTAACGTAATATTTACCCACAATCTCTAGAACTCCTCAGCCATGTTTTTGAAACTATTTCTTCCTCTAGAACAGAGGTCTTCAAACTGGGGGGCGGGTCGACCTAGGAGAGCCCCAAGTGATCCCAGGGGGTCATCAGACACTTGCCTAAAGACGCATTATGCAGATAACAGAAAATGTGTTTTATTCAGAAGCAAGCTATTGCATGTTTAAAAAGGTAAAAGTACTTAATTGCAATGTTTAAATAGGTCTAGACATATTTAAACATTGCCATCTTTATAAAATAATTGTGAAAAGTTCTGAAGGGGGGCCCAAATTTTTTTATTTTCCCACTGTGGGGTGGTGGGGGAGGGGGTGGAATACGCAGGAGGCGCGGCATTAAAAAGTTTGAGGACCACTGCTCTAGAAGATGGTGCCCTTCTGGAAAGAGCCATTTCTCGTTCCAGAAGAAAATTATTCTTTTCTTTGATGGTATGAACTCTATGACATTGACATTTCGTGACACAGATGGATATCATACAGTGATTGTCAGGGCTTTCACACCCTTTACTATCTCTTCAGCTATGTCAGCAAACAATTTTTTTCAAAGATCGTTAACTTCTGGCCATCTCCGTCTACTGCAAGTGAGCCAGTTGAGTCCGGTTTCTTTTTTTTTTATTTTTACAAAGACATTGCAACAGAGTACCCTTTCCACCAAACTCTAAATGTAGGTCTTTGTGTATGCACATACCACGATACATGTTCAGTATATAGCTTCCTTTGCATAGAATAGTGACAGACTTTACAGTGGGCCTGTTCGTGTCTATTGAGCATGGCAAAGAACTTTGAGATTTCAACTCTCCAGCAGAGAAAGATATATGGAGAGTTTCTCAGGGATCATGATTTCTCCCCGCTTAATTTATATAGATGTAAATGAGCTTTTAGTATTGCTCTGTGACCGCCACTTGTGCTTGTAAGCAGATGACTCATACATTTGTATTCATGTTACTGAAGTCAGGATCTGTTCTCCACCAAGTAAAAGGTAATGGTTGTTTTAGAGTGTCTGATGAATAGCAACTGTTTACAGATAAGTAGGATTAAAACAGAAATCCTATTCCTGGCACAGAAGAAAATCCTGGACAGAACTGGTATAAATATACTCTCCCTAATTTTATAGATGTTACCATAAGTAACAGTTAACCTAGGTGTTCTTCTAGACACAGACGTAAACACTTCAGCTTGGGAAAGCTTGCTCTTCATGTTTAACAAATTTGAATTTGTCCTATGGAAATTGTGCTTTGGTTGAAAAGTGTTTTATTACATGCAAACAGATTAGCCATGGAAAAAATTATAAGAAATTGAAAGTAAACTAACCTGAATGATTTTGCTCCATCACTAATCTTAATCTACATCACACCCTTGTTAGCTACTATCCAGCTCTGGCACAGCCCCTAAATTCTGTAAGACCAATTTCTCTCATACCAAAACTTTTCCCACACATTTTTGTAGTCGCAGATTTCAATGTCTTCTAATTTATTGGAGGGCCCCCCATGACTTCTGAAATCTAACCCGCTATGTTAAAAATAAAAATATTTTCAGTGGTCCCAAACACTGACAAAAGTAGTTCTTGAATGAAACATTTTATTATATATCTAAAGGCCTGGTCTGCCAACAGCAGGTGGAATAATACAGGAGCTAAGCTAAATGTAAACACCACCCTCACGCCCCTGCTAGAAATATCAGACACTAAAACAAGCCCCTTACATGTTTCATCTGTCCTTCACAGATGCGAGATCTGTTGTTGGGGTTTGACACAGTTGGGTGCCCTTCAGGGTCACATCTAGGTCCAGAAGCAGGAGTGCATACATAGACTATTAAGAGCCCTTTGGGATGCAGGTACACCAGGAAGATCTGAGGTGGATAGAATATGTCATGGATATAGAATTGTGGAAGAACAGTGCGACCAGTTAACAAGACTGAAAAAAGGAGGGCTGCAGGGTACAGATGAATTTTCGAGGCAGCCATAGTAAGGTCTGGCAGTCTGTGTACCTCAACGATGCAGCCATTACACTGAAATCGTCAAAGAGAGAGGAACGATAAGGAGAGCAAGAAACTAGATGAAAGACTAGACTAACTCTCTAGCTTTCAAACAAAGTTAATTTCTGGCTGGAAAAAAGCCCATAAGTTGATAAAACCACAGATTACGACATGTGTATAACAGCTTGATGTATTTGGTAATTTAGTGCTGTCCCTCATGTCACAGAAGTCATCTATACATGATAAAATATGCATTATGTTAACTAAAGTACTAACAGATTTAATGTAGAAAATGCCATGAGGAGTCCTTTTAACTGTGCATTTGTTTGAACTGGTGTTAGAAACCCTGGTGATATCGCACATAAATCAGCTTGCAAGATTTAATTGATATTTTGTTGTAATTTATGCTTTAGACTAACCAAATGTATTGAAATGATATTGAATTTCTAATGATTAATGATTTGAATACGTGCGCAAAAACAGAGAAATGCAGTTCTGAGTTATATCAATAGAAACATATTGACACAGTCTTTTCATTTGAAGTTGCTGAAATATGAATACTAGTGAAGCATTAATGTTGAAGTCATAAGTTTGCATACTAAATGTGTTTATTAAAACATAATAATTAAATGTATTTCTATAATTCACTTTCATTAGCCTAAATGAGGTCAGTTAGTCTTGTATTTTGTGACTGTGCAAGAAATCCTCTTTCAGTTTCATAACATGAGTTTCGTTTCAAACTTCGTTCCCTAGAGAAGACCAGCTTTGGTAATAGACCTCTATTGTTCAAGACATAGTTTAGAACATCTTGAGCAATGGACTAACAGTTTATACAATTATTTTGATCCTGTGTGGAGCTACATGGATGGATAAGGTTCCCATGACAGACCTGGGAAGATATGCCTATGTTTCAACCTAGAGTTGTGTGATAGATTTTTATTGACTGATGCCCCTATAACGTAATTTGGGGGTCTGTCACCTTTGGCAAATCAAAATGCTTTATGAACTTTGATATACCGATGACCGGTTGGACTTTGGTCAGTCAGATCCACACTGAGCTGTCCGAAGATGAGAAGCTGAGCCCCTATTCTGAACCCTAAATGCTGAACACCTTGGAGAAGAATCTTCCTCTCTGCTTTGCTCTGTGCGATGTACCGCTGAGACTTAGAGATCATCTCCCTAAACCTTGTAGAAGACTCATGATGAAGATTCTGACCCGCTGCCACTTTCCCTTTTATCTTGCTTTTGCCTACCTTAGTTAGTATCTTGTTGCCCGAGATTTCCTTTTTCCAAATTCTTTTTTCCCCCTTTTGTCCTATGCACACATGTTCAGCCCCACACTTCATTCCCTGATTTGGCCTACTGTAGGGTTACCGTATGCCCAACCAAAATTATAAATCTGCAGATTTGAAACGGTCTGATGCTTGTTAAATCTGAGCAAATATGTTTTCTGTTCAGACACTTTTGCTGGTGATCTGTGCCATCTTTATTGAATGCTTAGTTTTTTTTATGTTAGTTCGCCTTAACGTATTTCGTCGCCTTGGGCAACTATTGATGATTCTATATCTTTATAACTTTGCCTTGAGAATTGTCTATATGACTGAGTTTGCATTTGTAATAAACCCCCTTAACTTTATTCCCGATTGGAGTTTTCCTTGTATGGCCAACCAGGTCATGAACCGCAATTTTATTGGTTCATATGTCAAATGGTGTTAATGGTTCCATCACACTCCTAGTAGGGTCCAAAAGGTATGTTGGCCTCTATGAGCATTGATTCCTGCAAAGGATGAAAATGCTCCAGCAAGGTACATGAAGGTAATCAAAACCATTGTAACCATGTCCAATAAGTCATACAAAAAAAAATCTCAGATTGGGAAAAAAGTTTATATGCTGTTTGACCGTCTCACAGTCATTATGCTCTCTTCAAATGACTGCATGCTCTTCTCCAATTTCAGGACATGATGGTAATGTAGAAAGTGCCAGTATCACTCCAAGATGTTGCAAACACTTTAGATACCATGGTCTAATTCAGTACTGTAAAATTACAGACATTTAAAATCCTACTCTCAAAATCAGTTGAAAGTCGTGCAAAATTACCTACAGATGGGTCTATGATTCTCTTTATTAGGTTGACTCTTTCCACATTCTTAGCTAAATAAGTCATACATTTCCCACCTTTATTACTATGCTTCTGGTACAGAGTTAGCATCGTTACAAAGCCTCACCAATGTAAACACCAGTAACTTTTACTCAATCTATGACAGTTGGACATAGTGAAGGCCCTCACCCAAAAATGAGTAAAGTATCTTGTGTACAAGACATTTTTTTTCCTATGTCCCAACAGAATGATTTATCAGTAACAAAATATCTGTGGCAAGGAAAAGGTTTGGAAAACCTAAAAAGAAGAAAATAAATCAAACAAAAGAAATGTAACATTATTTGTTTAATTGATACGTACTAAAAAGGTAATCACTAACTGCTTAAGAATATGTATTATACATAAAAATGTGTATATACGTTACACACACATTTCATGGTTTGATCAGCATGTTTTGGGAGATCGTTTGTGTCTATAATTAACAAACAAAAAAGGCGAATGAGTATGGGGTTCAAACTACTTTTAGCAAACATAGCTGGCAACAGATGAAGACAATTAAGAAATTCTGAAGCCTACCAGAAGGACCAGATCAGCAGTATAGTCTGTATTTAACACTTTCCAACTTTTCCTTTTAACCTGCCTCCACCAACATTTTGGACTTCATTCATACCATAAAATACATGATCGGATTTATGATATACATTTTCTTAAAAGACATTAAAAAAAAATCAATGAGGCTGTCCTCACCTGTTTTAGTGTCGTTATCCCAGTCCCATGCTTCCAGTATTAATGTATATGATCTCTGAAAATGAAGCAAAAAATAAATATAAAAATCTAACACTGGCATATACTTTTATTGCAAGCCGATTAAACATTACGAGGCTTGTCATCACACACTTGCCACAGTATATATTTTATGCAGGGGAAGTGTTTGTACATTTTTCTCCATTTGACTTTGTGGGTATAACACAGCATGGACTTAACCGAAGAGGGGCCAGGGTTGGTAGTGGCACCTTACAAAGAAGTACACACCAGCAAGTGCATGGTACAGAACCACCAGAGGGCATTAACAAATTGGCAATACAACAGGTTACAAATCTGTTTACATAGGAAATAGCTTATAAATAATCACAATTATTGGACAATTTGCAGTTCTTCAAACTGGAAGATGCACGTTAACAAGTTAACACAGTTTGAGTAAGGAATGGGATGGGAAAAGAGAGGGGGATGGGTGATTATCAGTTTGGAAGGCGTTCATAGTTATGGTAAGGACGGGTTAAATCAGCTAGAAGCTAGGACAAAGGGATTCCACTAAGATGATAAGAGAAGAGGTGGACCATGAGTAGTTTTCCATAGGACAGAAGTAAGTGAATCTGAAGTTTTAGAGAAGGAAGAGGTTTATTCGAGAGAAGGAGGACCAAAAGGAAACTCGTCTTTATTGATTTTCCTCTGTGATTTAGGGATTTGCATAATCACCTAAGTCAATCTGTGGTGGAATGTCAGCCGCCCAATGGGGAGACTGGGGTGAGGAGAGGTAGAGCAAGAGGGAGAGGAAGAGTGAGAGGGAGAAGCATAAGGTGAGGGAGAGACTTATTTTATGGCGTGCAGCCAGTCCTCAATCAGTGGTTACAATCTAGGGCACTAATGAGCATGAATTTCATTTACTTGGGATCGGTTTTAGAAAAAAAACAGGCACCCATATATGGAAGGTGTTGAATCATACTTGGAAGAGTAACTGCTCAGGGGAGGACCTTGAAGGTGGATAGATGGATCACAGGCTGGTAAGGACGTATTACCCAAATCCGTTTTGAGATGGACGATGCAATGCTTTACATATTACAGTGAAAGCCTGCACGCATTTTGTGAAGCAAATCAAATCAAATCAAATCATTAACATTTATAAAGCGCGCTACTCACCCGTGCGGGTCTCAAGGCGCTAAGGGGAAGGGGGAGTTACTGCTGGTCGAAAAGCCAGGTCTTGAGGAGTCTCCGGAATGCGGAGTGGTCCTGGGTGGTCCTGAGGCAGGTGGGGAGGGTGTTCCAGGTCTTGGCTGCCAGAAAGGAGAAGGACCTCCCACCCGCCGTGGAGCGGCGGATGCGAGGGACGGCAGCGAGCGCGAGGCCAGAGGAACGGAGGAGACGGGTGGGGGCGTAGAAGCTGAGGCGACGGTTGAGGTATTCCGGTCCCTTGTTGTGGAGGGCTTTGTGTGCGTGGGTGAGAAGTCGGAAGGTGATCCTTTTGCTGACTGGGAGCCAATGCAGGTGTCTCAGGTGTGCGGAGATGTGGCTGTTGCGGGGTACGTCGAGGATGAGGTGGGCCGAGGCGTTTTGAATACGTTGCAGGCGTTTTTGGAGTTTAGCGGTGGTCCCAGCATAGAGGGTGTTGCCGTAGTCCAGGCGGCTCGTGACGAGGGCGTGGGTCACGGTTTTTCTAGTGTCAGCGGGGATCTAGTGGAAGATCTTGCGGAGCATGCGGAGGGTGAGGAAGCAGGCGGAGGACACGGCCTTGGTTGGTCATGGTCATGGTGAGAAGAGGGTCCAAGATGAAGCCGAGGTTGCGGGCGTGGTCTGAGGGGGTCGGTGCGGTACCAAGGGCCGCGGGCCACCAGGAGTCGTCCCAAGCGGACGGGGTGTTGCCGAGGATGAGGACTTCCGTTTTGTCAGAGTTCAGCTTTAGGCGGCTGAGCCTCATCCAATCTGCGACGTCCTTCATGCCCTCTTGTAGGTTGGTCTTGGCGCTGGCGGGGTCCTTGGTGAGGGAGAGTATAAGTTGGGTGTCGTCGGCGTAGGAGGTGATGATGATGTCGTGCTTACGTACGATGTCGGCGAGGGGGCTCATGTAGACATTGAAGAGTGTCGGGCTGAGCGATGAGCCTTGAGGTACGCCGCAGATGATCTCAGTGGGGTCTGAGCGAAACGGTGGGAGGTAAACTCTTTGAGAGCGGTTTGAGAGGAAGGAGGTGATCCAGTCCAGGGCCTGGCCTTGGATCCCGGTGGAGCGGAGGCAGGTTATTAGGGTGCGGTGACAGACGGTGTCGAAGGCCGCCGAGAGGTCGAGGAGGATGAGGGCGATTTCAGTGCTGTGGTTGGTTCGGAATCCGGGTTGTGAAGGGTCGAGCAGGTTGTTGTCTTCCAGGAAGGTGGTAAGTTGTTTGTTGACGGTCTTCTCTATTACCTTGGCAGGGAAGGGGAGGAGCGAGATGGGGCGGAAGTTTTTCAGGTCGCTAGGATCAGCCGTAGGTTTCTTTAGTAGGGCGTTGACTTCGGCGTATCTCCAGCTTTCGGGGAAGGTAGGAGAAGAAAATGAAGAGTTGATGACGGCCTGGAGGTGCGGGCGATGATGTCGTCGGCTTTATTGAAGATGAAGTGAGGGCAGGGGTCCGATGGGGCGCCGGAGTGGATAGAGTTCATGGTGGTTTTGGTTTTTCAGTGTTGATGTGGGTCCAGGCGTTGAGGGTGATGGCCGGGGGTGTGGGTTCGGTGATGCTTGGTTGGGTCTTGTGTCCGAAGCTGTCGTGGAGGTCGCTGATCTTGCGATGGAAGAAGGTGGCGAGGGAGTTGCACAAGTCTTGTGAGGGCGTGACGGCGTTGGCGTTGGGGTTGGAGAACTCTTTGATGATGCTGAAAAGTTCTCTGCTGTTGTGGCTGTTTTTGTCCAGTCTGTCGGTGAAAAAGTTTCTTTTGGCTGCGCGGATCAGGTGGTGGTGTTCGCGGGTTGCGTTTTTGAGGGCGGTCATGTTGTCGGCGGTGTGGTCTTTGCGCCAGGCCTTCTCGAGGGCGCGACAAGTTTTCTTCGATTCTTTAAGAGTGTCAGAGAACCAGAGAGGTTTTTTGTTGATGGCCTGTTGATGCGTGCGTCTGAGGGGAGCAAGGTTGTCTGCGCAGTTGGAGATCCAGTTCGAGAGGCTGAGGGCTGCGTCGTTGGGGTCGGTGGTGAGGGTAGGTTGGTTGATGGCGAGTGCGGAGAGGAGTTGCTCTTCGGGGATTTTGTTCCACTGTCGACGAGGGATGGGTTGAGTGCGGAGGTGGCGGGTCTCGCGTCGAAATGGACACAGCTGTGGTTGGTCCAGTGTAGAGCGGAGGCGTGGCTGAAGGAGACGTGTTTGCTGGCGGAGAAGATAGGGTCAAGCGTGTGTCCGGCGATGTGGGTGGCGGTGTTCACCAGTTGCTTGAGGCCGAGGTTGGCGAGGTTGTCGAGCAGGGCGGTGGTGTGGGGTCGTTGTTTTGTTCCAGATGGAAGTTGAGGTCGCCTAGGAGGATGTAGTCCGGCGAGGCGAGGGCGTGCGGGGAGACGAAGTCGGCGATGGAGTCGCTGAAAGGGGCGCGCGGTCCGGGGGGGACGGTAGACGAGGGATCCTCTGAGGGTGGTCCTGGGGTCGGTGCGAATCTGGAAATGCAGATGTTCAGCGGCGAGAGGGGTGTCTTCGGTGGAGGTGGTGAAGCTGATGGAGTCTTTGAAGACGATGGCGATACCTCCTCCTACTTGGTTGGTGCAGTCTTTTCTGGAAATCTTGTAGCCTTCGGGGATGGCAGTGGCGATGTCTGGGGCCGAAGAGGCGTTCATCCAGGTCTCCGTGATGAAGGCGACGTCCGGTGTTGTGGAGTCCAGGAGGTCCCAGAGTTCCACGGAGTGCTTGTGGACAGATCGAGCGCTGACCAGGATGCACTTGAGGTGGTTGATGGCGCGTGGGCTGGTGGTCGTGGTAGTTGCGTGGTGGAAGATGCGTTTGCAGGAGTTGCAGGCGAAGGGTCCATGGGTGCGTTTGGGGTGAGCTTGGAAGCAGGTGTTGGAGCGCCCTGGGTTGAGGGCGTGGAGGGTGGTGGGGTCGTAGCGGAGCAGCGGGTTTGGGAGAGCTGGGGACCAGGGGTCGTGGCGCTGGGCGCGGGCCAGGCACAGACGGGCTTGCCTCTGGCGCGCCTCCGGCGTGGTCGCGCAGCGGCCGCCATAAGAGGGGGGGGAGGGGGCAGCTGGGGGCGAATGGGAGCTGGGGGGCGGGGGCGTGCAGGAGGTCGCGGCGGGAAAGCGGGAGGGAGGGGGGGACAGGTAGAGTGAGAAGAGCTGGGGGAGGGGGGTTTAAGGGTGGAGGGGGGTGAGTGTTAGGAAGTTTAGGAGATTAGGGAGAGAGATAGGGGTAGGGTTGGGAAGATAGGGGAGGGGGGTTGTAGAGGTGGGTGAGGGTGAGAGGTAGAGTGAGAGGATAGGAAGATAGGGGTGGTAACAGGGGGTGGCGGGAGGGTGGGAGAGATAGAGAAATAGGTAGATAGGAGGAGGTGGTGAGTGAGGGAGATAGATAGATAGTGAGATAGAGAGATAGGTAGATTGGTAGGTAGGAGGAGTGAGGGAGGCAGATAGCGAATGGGGTAGATAGGGGTGATAGAGAGGGGGAGGCGAGTGAGGGAGAGAGATGAGACAGGAGCAGGAGGGCAGGCGCGGGAGGAGCAGAAGACGGAGGACGAAGAAACAGGAGACAGAAGAACAGAAGACGAAGAGGCAGAAGACAGAAGATCACAGAAGAAGATACAGAAGACGAAGAACAGAAGGCAGAAGAAGATGAAGAAGAAGAGAGGCGACAGGAGAGGCTGAGAAGCACACAGATGAAGAGAGAAGATGGGGAAAAGAAGAGTACAGAAGAAGATTACAGAAGAGGAGCGAGGAGGAAGAACAGAGAGGAAGAAAAGAAGCAGGAGCAGGAGAGAGGGTGAGTAGCGCGGGGCAGGGCGAGGGGCTGGGAGGTGGGGGGTACTTACTGCGAGGTAGGTCTCAGGAACCTGGAGGAGCTGCAGCGGCAGGGGGAGCGACCTACCCTTGGGTCAAGGGTCGCTACCACTGTCGCGCAGCGGCCGCCATAAGAGGGGGGAGGGGTCAGCTGGGGGCAAATGGGAGCTGGGGGGCTGAAGCAACATGTTTTCATATGTAGAAATAAAGCCTTTAGATAATATAAATTCACATTTGACCTATTTTCCAATCCAAGACACAAAGGGACAGATGTAGCAAAGTATTTTGCATTCTCAAAACGAGTGAATTGCAAAATTCCACCGTTCGCGAATACAAAATAGCCTTTACGAATGTATGAAAGCCATTGGCAGTCCCTTTCTAGGGAATCGCAATTTTTTCATGATTTTCAAAAATTGTGACTCCGAATAGGGAATTGCAATTTGCGATTCCCTAAACAAGAAATCGCAAATAGGCATTACCTATTTGCGATTTCATAAGCATATGTATCAAGCATTTCCTAAATGCAAAATGGGCATTTAGGAAATGCTATTACCATCAACTCCAAGTTGATGGTAACCATGTGGAATTTTTAAAAATGCATTTAAAATGCATTTTTAAAGAGTGCCCTGTAGTGCACATATTAATTTTTGAGGTGCATCAAAGGGGGCATTAGGCCTTCGGCACCTTTGGTCTTGCATTTTTTAATCTGCGATTCCCTAATAAGAAACTGCATTTTAAGAAATGCAAAACGATTCACACCTAGGGGCCTAAAGGCCTATTGGAACGAATGGAGTCACATTTCCTAACAGCAATTCACTAACAGCGATTCACTAACAGCGATTGCAACTGTGCAGGAATCGCTAATAGGGAATCACTATTTTGCGACATTCCATTTTGCATTTCCTAAATAGCGATGACCTAAAAAAAAAAATTTAGGAAATGCAAAATGGAACACTGATACATCTGGACCAAAGTCTTTAGAGTGTAGGTTTTTTAGCATAAGTAGTCTGGAGTATAACAGATGATGTACACGGGACAACAGTTTCCTAGCTCAACTCAAATGTAAAGCTGGCATGAAAGGGAGGGGGGGGGGGGGGTGAGGGATTCCAGTACAGCATTCAAAATACTTTTCTCATTCTGGACACCCCTACTTCAATGACCTATCAAGACTGATCTTTTCCAAGCGTCGGTTTTTCGTCACACTTAACAACCCTGCAGTTCTGCTGCACGTTCTGTTATGGTTTCTTCAACATATACCTAAAATGGACTTTGGCTCTGCTCCCACAAAGAGTATTTTCCATCTCAAAGTACACTGAATCATCATAAATGACATTCTTTATCTGAAAAATATATTGTGTAAATAATGCAATCGATTTTATTTTATTTTTTTTCACTGTAAAAGACTGTTTAAAACCTTTCTGTGAGGACTCAAAAACACGCACCCAACTTACTGGCTTTGCAAATGCTCATTTTTTAATGGGATACTTCCTGCTACTAAGTGTTATTACAGGCTGGACTGTGTGGCCGTGTAGGTCTGCAGACAGCAGTATACGTGAATGTTTTAACCCTAAGGGCATCAGTGAACACATACACCCAGGAAAGAATAGTCATGGCATTGTTGTTCAAGAGGTGATGCAGGAACATAAGGAAAACAACTGTACAAGGCTTTGGGGAAAATTGAAAATACTAGTTATTTCGGAGTAGCTCGTTTTCAAAGGCAACCTAAGGACCTACACTTGTGTATTGGACCAACCTTCACATGCACCGAGGTTATTTGAATACAACCACTCTATTCGCGCCTTGTTTAAAGTAGCTATTTCATAACAAAAACATACAGAGTCTCGGAAACGGATTTCCTACTTCTAACGCATGCTGTACATCAGCAGGAAGGCCTTACAACCCCTTGCTCCCTTCTGTCTTGTAGATGTGCAAGCGCGGCCTTAAAATGCCCTTGGAAAACTGTTTGTTCCACAACACATTCTAAAATTAACTAAATCTTTCGACCAGCAGCTAAAAAAGGAAAATATTCTCATGGGTGTGTCACTTCAAGGAAGCATGCAAGTTATAAAAGAAACAACTTAGATTTTCTATTTCAAGGTTACACTGATATTCATACCGGTATAGGTTTCCTTGCCGTTGCCCCTGCTCTGGTTTCCTACAGCCTGCAGTCTCCAGCGAGGCTGGGTCCCACCAGTATCAGGTATCATCTGCTACTCTGGCAGGACCTGGGAAGCGCATGCTCAAAGTGTGACTTCGTTTGCTTCAGGTCAGTCCAACATTTTACAAACCGGTGTTACTGGATCTTTTTAACTAATCAATGGTCAATTAACAAATTGCAAGGACGCTATTTGCCAACCCAAAGGCCATGCCAAGACAAAGTCACTGAAACAATCTAGTATCCATCATACTATACGAACTGACGGAGCGGTTTGTACCGATGATGAAGGCTTAAAAATGATTTTCCAATATAAATAAAATATACAGATAACATATGGGAGCTAGCAATCCCTGTATGAATGCGAGTGTCTAATTCCCTTGTTATAGGTGACTTATGAATGCCTGCTGCTGGAATCAGCAGCCCGAGTGTATGGCAGGTATTGGAGCATAATTGAAGCTGCAGTTTAAACAAGAAAAAGGTAATTAACTATTCTTTTCTCAATTTTTTCTAAAAAGAAAAAGTGATCAGCAAAAGGAAGACATTTTATAGCAAAGTGCATTTTTTTTTAACGAAACAGGTCATTAAAATGTCTTCAAGTTTCCAGAAACTTCTGAGCTACACTATTTTTTAATCTGACATATTAAACTGATTCTCATACGTTTTTGCAAAAATTAATAACTGGTTGTTGGTGTCTTTAATTTTTCACAACGGATTGTGTTTTTAATTCTTCTTGTCTGCGAGAAACATGAAAGGGCAATATACCAAGGTTCTTAAGCAGTTTGAGGGAGGGGTGACAGTGAGACCACGTATTATAAGGAATAAAACACCCTCTGGCATACTTCGCAAGGATATTGCATATCACCTTGAAGTTCCAAAACCTTCTAAAGGAACGCAGCCTCGTCTTTGTTCCTGTTTATGGTCATGGAACTCCTCCTCGGCGACTGGCAACATCCTTATATTTGTACTGCAGGGGATACTTTACCAATGTATTACACCAATTAGATTGCTTCATTTGAGGTTCAGCAGTTGGTTAAACACTTCTGGTTAAAGGTGCTGACACCTCTGTCTTTTCAGCCATTGAAAAATATGGGTAATCCTATGTTATGTAAGAAAATAATATATTTTAACATGTAGCCTTAGTGATGTTTTCCTGATATTTAAGTACCACACCCACCCCAAACTTATTTTTTTTCACAGACAGAAACTTTTAACGACATTATCTGCCGCGATGCAGTTAAAAGCAATAAAACTGTGTCGTACAAAATATGGCAGCCAGGAAACATTAGCTGCACAAAGCTACCCCAGACAGGCTCTGTCTTTGAGCAGCCCCAATGTCTCCCTAGACAATCTACTCTTAGTTCTGCAGAGGGAAGGTGAAGCATTGCTGGTAAAATAAGTGGATGATGCCAGTAGGTGCTGAGCTGCGACCCTATGGCAGGCTAAAACAGTGGCCTTACTGGAGAGGTGTGGAAGCAGCGCTTAATAAACTGGCATGATCTAGTCACAGTAACTAATGCTTATTTATTATAAACAAAAAGGAATGCAGAGACCCAATGTTTTTCTTACGAGTCCACTGATGGAGCTGCAGCATGATAGTGTTTTAGAATACCATAGCAGCCTAGCCCGGATTACACCTCACACCTCTTCCACCACCCTGCTCTTCCTGTCTATCTCATTTTCACATGATCTTTTTCATCACAATTTTTCCCCATCTTTCTCGGTTGTCTTCATTTTCTGCCTATCACTCTCTTTCTATAGCTTAACTTCCAATGATGAAAATTAAGCTCTGGTGCCCAAAACAGTAATGCCGGAGCCCCTCACTAGTGCAAATTAAGAACGAACAATCACCCTGTGAAGATGTAGACCAAAATGAGTAATCTTTCCATGAGACAACAACGGAGTGAGGGAACATGCATTTTCCACACCTAAGAAATCAGATGTTAAACAGAAATGTAGGAAAATGATAGAGGACTTAATGCACTTGAGTATGTATAGTCAAAAGAAAGGGGCCCTATGCCCAAGGGGACAGGGAACCTTTTTAGACTCTCAAGTGAAAACTTCCCCTTGAGAAATCAATCAACCAAACTTGTATGCTTCTAAAGTAAGTCGCTCAAACACTCCTCAGGCACACAATCCTCTCTGAGAAAAATGCAAGAAAAAGTAGTACCACACAAGTGTCAGACTGTGGAGAGCTTTGATAATACATTTGCCAAAACACTTCAAGGTTGTCACAGACGATAACATAGCATAGACTAATTCTGTAACTCCTCCTGGCATCAACTGAAACCATGAACAAATATGGTGCAAGAAAACAATGATTGAAAATCATTGTAACAATAAGTAGAAAAATAAAAATAGAAATGGGAGAAACATATTACAACATGTCTTTTAATACTACTAATCCATTGCAATCATTGTCTAAGTTACTTGATGTCCCCATATGATAATCATCTAGTATATCCATGTTCCTCAGATTTAGTATGCAAAGAACGTGGACGCATTTCGGTGGAGTATAGATATTGACCACCTTCTTCAGGACACAGTTCAAAATACTTTCTTCCGGAGGTATTCAAGGGAAATAATACAAGCCCATCTTTGGTTAAAGAAATGTCCTATTCTTGACTCATATTTTGATTTTGAAATCTAAAAAGGACATGATCTTTTCAATATTTGTATATCTCTCTTTTTTTATATATTTTTTATTTCCTGGAGGTCATATCTGACCTTCAAAGGGATAAACACCTTATAATCAAGGATTTATTAAACATCTGTTAAAAGATGACCTGATTAGTCATAGAATTACTAGTGTGGTAATTTTAGCCTTCCGGATATTTAATTTCCCGGGTGTATGACTAAAACAAACATTCGCCTTGGAGCCAAGTCAACTGCTGTAAAACTCCTACTCTCTCCCATGGACCCCGTGATTTCTCCACTGTGTGCATCTTGTACCGCAAACCTTAAACCCACTCTTTCTCCCATGTTCTTGTCTAACCTATTGTCCATTTTACTATCTTTTCCTGCAATCCCTTTACTTCCTACCCTTTATCTATTTTTAAACCATCATGATTTTGGAGCTCTTCGTGCCATACAGTTCAAAGCTTTACTGCTATCTCCTATTTTAAGGACGACCAAAAGTAGGATTTGAAAGGTCTGGAAATCTCTTAAAAGTATTATCAAGTTGAGACAATAAAGGCAAGTTTGTATCCCTCGTAATAACAAGTTCAGAGGTGTGGAATTTCTATAACCTGACGCCCAGGACATTTTGTTGGGGTCAAGGACAACATGTTTTCATGTTTATTTTGTCCTTGTTACAAGTAAGCCTAACCCCCCAGCAGCACCAACCCTTTGGCTGCAAGTTTACAGTACTACATTATGGTTCAGGGAAGGACATTTTCGGCAGATGAGGTGGTATTTGTGCCTATATTGTAATGCTGATCAAACTTGTATTTATGATTCATTAATGCAAATCCTTTAATATTAGGATGAGCACTCTAAGAAAATGTTGTAAGCTTGGACAGCACTACTGACAGTGGTTCCAGCATAAAAATGTACAGACATGTTTGCAAAGTTCAACAATCAAAGGCTACCTATAATGCTCCCAGAATGCTCTCTGGGTAGATGCAAATATCTGCAGAAGTTTGAAAGCAAGAGTGATTATTTAAATTCAAAATAAAATGCTCATTAAAAATGCAACTAGGAATAAAGCATTTTGCTAACCAACTGTGAAATGTGAGGTACCATTTCTTTAACGCATCATTTAGTAAAATGTTTTGATGTATGCTAGTATTTCCCCAAAAATATTCCTAATGGAAAAATCAGTATAACCAATTTCAAAGGGAAACACTAAAATAAACAAGCATTGGCAAAGCCAATAGGTCTGGCATTGGTGGTCAGCCTTTTGGTTTTGTCAGTGCGTGTCTTGTTTTGACATGGTTTTTGTAAAACGTTCCTGGGCATAACATCATAACAAACATTAGCAGAAAGCAAAAATATTTTTGAGTCTCAAAAAGGACACATTGCCCCAGCATCTCCTGGCAATGAAAAACACTACTTCATGTCAATATGCTCCTGGGGTAAGAGGAGAATGTTGTCACTCACAGTGAAGCCAGCTGATAGAGATAGGTAGAATTTTAATAAAAGCAAAAGGTCTTGGATAACAATTAGGTGCCTAATTCCTAATGAAAATCACAAAGGTTCACCCATGGTGCATGTCCTTGCATTAATGCAGATTTACAACTTTTATGAACGCACAAGAATTTACAGATGTAGGCTAGGATTTCGTACTCCTATAAAATATTTGTGAACTACATTTTAATCACAAGCTGTGTAGATGTGCTCGTGCAAAAATCTGTTGAGAGTTTACAGGTTCACTTTCCCTCCAATCACTTTTTCCCCAACTCTAGAAAAAGTTTTACTTCTGCACACATCAGAAGTAAACGTCCAACCTTTCTCAGAATGAGAAAAGATTAAAGAAGAGCTGGTGAAAACCTCTAAAACATGCAACCTAGTTGGTTTGTACAGACTTAAAAGGGCAATCCAACCCTGGAACTATTGCTTACCTCTATCACCAGCCCCAGTATGTAGATCTGGTGCAAAATAAGACAACTGCTAGTATTCAAACCCTGCAATAATGTAAGCCCTGGGTTAACTCTTAGCAGCAATCTCATTATACGAGACCTCAGATAATAGCCTCTATCATTTGTCCTTGCAAAACATGGCACCAACGGCACAAATTGATTTTTTTTAAATGTTTTTTTTTTTTTTTACTAGGCAAGTAGATTTATGAAGCAACCTGTCCATTGGACAAGTTGATATTTTATGATATTCCACACCCCTGCAAGTTCTTAATTTGAGCTACGGTTAGAAGTCTCCCTGACTAGTACTTATTTTGTCCTGGTGAATTCCATGCAACAAACATGCTCAAGATAATTTTTCAATGTATATTTTTGTTTGAAACATCATAAAATACTAGTTGCAAAAAAAAAAAACTTTAGTGTATCCTCCTAACTTACAGAACACTTTCTGTAGTGGTGACTTGGAACTTGAAAAAAATACACTTTAAGATTATTGGGGGTTTTAAGACTACAGCAAAGTATCACAATTTTACAAAACATAACAAACTTTCAATAATATCTTTATAACTTTCAATAATGGCTTTAATAACTTTTTCAAAGTCATGTTTTAAGGCATTGGATACCAAATCAGCCACCAGGAAAAATCCCTGAACCACCTTGCTGTGGGTGCTTGCAGCACCCTCAAAACAACCATGCTAGAGTTCAGAAGATGAATGAGCACTAACGATACCTTCACATTTTGGTTTTCTCACAAAGGTAAAACGGTAGGCAATGTCTTGTGACAAATTGCTGTGAATTCTTTTAACCTGGAGAACAATGTTTTCTTTTCTATCTCTGACTGCAAAGGAAAAGATGTTGTAAAGAGAATTGAGTGTCAATCTTGCAGAGTGTGAATGAAATGCCTGTAGGATGTGCTTTATAACACAACAATTTAGACCACTTTCGGTTTACTCAAACGTTATTATTACTGCATTCATTGTACTTGTTTGAAATGGGGACTTCCATGTTTTGGGTCACTAAGGAACAACAAAGATGGTGTCAAGGTTTAAGCCAGCTCGACCAATCACGCACTATATCATGGGCGACACATCATTGACCACACACTACAAATTTATGTTGTGGAATGTAAGAGGGCTCGGGATCCCGGTAATACAATAATAAGCTATCTAAAAAGGTACGGGATAACAATAGCGTGTTTGCAAGAAACACAACTTTGGGGAGACTGTGTTAGGGCCTTACAGAAGAGATGGTGAGGGACACTAGTGGCTACCTCCTATTCGGGCTGCACTAGAGGCAATTTGATCTGGACAGCCCTGAGGACCCCGTTCAGAACTTCCAGGCAAGTTATAAATCCGGATGGCCGTCACTGAAGGGACCTTAGATGCTCATCAGTTATTTATCATTAATATACATGCATCCAAAACTGATGACGGGGATTTCCTGAGGTTGGTCATATGCAGGGCCCAGATTTCCCCTGAATCAGTGAATCTCCTCGTCAGGAATTTTAACTTTGTGCTGGATGCGACCCTTGATAGGCATCCAACCCCCCACCCCCCCCACACCGGGAGGGAACTAAACCCTGTGCCACGACAGTGCTTTGACAGACTTTTCAGAGCCTAAACGTAATAGATATATGACGTATCCGTCACCCCCTATTGCACACATACTCGTGTCATACCCCAGTCGCTAACACCCATAGCCGCCTGGACTATTTTTTCCTTCAGGCCTCCACTGCCCATGAGCCCCGTTGGTCCAATATCTGGCGAGATACATATCTGGCCACTCATCTTTCCTATTAACATACTCCCTCCGTAGAAAACCACCCAAAATTCCACTACGTTGCTTAAACACTGAGTTTTTAATGGATTCCACGTTCCAAACGATGAGGAGTCACAGATCCAGTATTTTGAGTCTAATTGGAATACGACAAAGAACAGAGCTAACGAATGGGACACCATGAAGGTGGGCATCAGAGGGCACTGTATTGCCACCACAGCGGGGATGCGACACATTTTAGAAAGAGACCTATCTAACCAGGAAACCGAAATGGTGCGGCTGGAACAACAGCTCACCTATGATGCCACCTTAGCCCTCTCCATGGGCAGGCAAAAACATAAGCTAATGGAATTATGGGATCAACTAGATAAATACAGTAAAAAGACACACACACACACACACACACCCTCCTCCCTGCTCACTTACAGGCAGTGTATGCCCCACCACAGCACCCAGGTCCTACCTAGTGGACTATCTAAATCAAGCCTGACCAGAGAAGACAGGGAGAAACTAGGGGCCCAATTACCAAGTAAGGCCAGGCGGAGGCTTTAAAAACCCTAAATATGGCAAAGGTGCTTGGTGGTTGGGGGGGGGGGGGGGTTACCCTGTGAATTTGATAAGAACTTCCCCACAACACTGCTGGGTAGACTTGTAGAGGTCTATACAGAGGCCTACAGTAGGGAGGGGTGCAAAGGGAGAGACTCCCAGATTCCATGAATAAAGCACTGATATCCCTCATACCAAAACCGGGAAAGGATCGTCAGGAGACTAGATCCTATCGCCCCATTTCAATGCTAAATGTGGACTTTAAACGTCTTAGTCATGTGTTGGCGGCCTGACTTCTCCCTTATCTGCCTCGTCTGGTCCATGAGGATCAGTCTGGGTTCATTCCTGGGAGAAACACCCTAGAAACCTATGGCAGCTAGCCCACTTGATTCATGATCCACAAGTACATGAGGGGAGCTATGCCTTAGCATTTCTGGTAATAGAACAGGAATTTGATATGCTACACTGGACATACGTAGGGAGGGTGTTGGAGAAGATGGGATTAGGTACTACTTATATTGTAAACACAAAAGAGAAAGGGGGGAATGGGTTACAGGAATGGGCGCTCACAGATAGTCACCAAATTATTTTTAAAGAACAGCAATATTAGACACGGTGCTCCTGGAAGGAGGGTCCTCCCAACTCCTCCAACGTTTCTCAAAAGAAAAACAAAACACAATTCCAAAAACCAAGGCACTCGTGGAATGATATATACTCAAAAGTCTGTATTTAAGTATGACAGAGTTTGTTTCTTCAAATATTCAGTTTCACTGTAAGTCACGTAGTCCAGTCAGTGCTTTGCATCCATGTTTGGTTTATTCTTGAAATGTTTTTTTCATAAATGGTCAACAAAACAACACGTGTTTCGTCTTTTGAGAGGATAATCTAATTGACTTCTTCAGGGCTCAGATAACGATTTATAGTCGATCACAGATAACGGTGTGAAAGCATTTAATTTTTATACTTCCCAAAGGTTCTGTTGAAAATAGTCAACATGAAAAGACTGAAAATCTGTATCGGGAATTTAGTTCTGCACTCCCTATTTCATTACTTATATTGTAGTCAAACTGTCGTACAGTTGGCCAAGTGCAAGAATGCAAAGGGGCCGCTATGTATCAGAAAAATTCGACCTCCACCGAGGAACTCGGCAAGGATACCTGCTCGGCCAACTACTGTTTGCCATTGCTGTTGAACCACTGGCACACAGACTCAGACACAGCCTGGTGGGGTGGGGCATAAGTGTGGGAACCAAGGAGCACATAATATCTGTATGAGGACGATGCATTGGTCTACCTTAGGCCCCTAGACATCTCGGTACCGATACTTCTTAATAGGATGCAGGAATTCTGGGAATTCTCAGAACTGAGCGTTTTATATATTTATCGGGTGAGCTCGTGGGTCAACATTTAGAGGCCCACGCTCTTGAAGGCCTCCCTTGAAAGACTGATGAAATAAAATACCTGGGCATCCATGATACCCACGCAGAGCAACAATTTTAAAGGCTCAATCTCGGGGCAGTAATAGCAAACCTAAAGCCTTTCATTAAATTTTGGAACACACTACATTTATCACTCATGGGCAAAATAGCACTACTTAAAATGGTGGTGTTACCATGATAACTTTACACTACGCAAGTTTCTTATTATGAGATCCCATGGTCAGTCTTTCGGGAATTGGATAGGCTGGTGCTAGATCTGCTCTGGCAGAGCAAATGTTATGGTCAGCTTAGCCACACTTCGAAGAAAATGGGAAAAATGGGGGTCTAGGTGCCTGACCTCGAACTGTACTACTCGACTGCACAATTACATCATGCGGTGCACTGCCTAGATGGGGAACCTAATTGGGAAAGGCGCCTACTTGAAGGTACCCGCAGGACTCATCAACTGGGAGAAATCCTAATGCAAGGCAAAAGAACATTCACATTAATTTAACACACTCCCTTTTCTCATTCGACTAATGGGCTGATTATGGGAGAGCAGTCAGTAGATTATTTAAGAGAGCGCCTTATGCTCAGGACATGGATATTTGGACACTAGCCCCCTTCGTACAAATGCAGCAGATAATGTCCATAACCAGGTGGCAAGAAGATGGTTGCCTTAAACTCTATGACTTCTCTCCTGAGGGAAGATTTATAACGTACTAGCAAGCACAAGATTTGTTTGCTTTAGGTATGAGGAATTTTCTCCAATTTGCAAAAATTGCAGCTTTAGCCAGACAACTATGGCGTACATTCCCTGAGGCACCCGAGCCTAACCGGACACTCAGCACTCTGCTCAACATGGCTGGGGGACGCAGACTCATAACCCACCTGTACCGAGCATTGTCTGTGGATAGGCCACTGCAGTCCCTGCTGATGGAGGGGTTGTAGCATGAGTGCCTCGGAAAATAACTAATCCCTAAGACCCGTAGTAAAATACATTTGGGGATTAAAGAAGTGGTGGTTGGAGCCCGCTTTAAACTAATACAATACAACATCATACATAAGGCATACCTCAACCCCTAAGCGACTACATGCTATCTCCCCCACCCGAGACCATATATGTTCCAAATGCGGGAGGGAAGCAGCAGATATCCTCCATCTGGCGTGGAGCTGCCCCACTATACAAAATTTCTGGAAATAAGTACTTCCCCAGTTGAAAGTCACCATGGGATAGGAGGTTCCATTGGAGATCGAAAAATGTATATTAGGTCTACTTCCACAGAACACTGCCAAGAAATTAAGTAGGCGCTACACTATGTTTGCCCTCATAGCGCCAAAACACTATCACTGTACAGTAGTGTAGCCCAAGGCCTCCCATGAGAATTAATGGGAGACAGGTATGGAGGAGAGGTCGGGGGCAGAACAGATACTCTTGCGGAGGACTAGGAGGGAACAACAAAGCCCAGGCCGTCCTGATCGCCTGGGCAGAGATGACTACGTCCCTGCTCTCATATGCTGGAGCGGGCCTGAGAACCGGACACTAATCGATAAACATAAAAGGTACAGAACTGGGGACTCAGACACCAGAACTCGGCCACAGTCAAAGAGGTCCATAGAGGACAATGGCCCCCAGATGACCCCGCGGTTGGCAGATGACCTTTAACTGTTGACACCTTGCGAGCCAATGAGATAGCGGACTATTGTAGACTCCCACGCCACGGAACTGTGTGTCACTGGTGCTGCGCGGCCCCTCGATGCCCTAGACGCGGATGTACTATATTGCTCCGGGGCCCATAGTGTGCTCTTATACATAAAACTAATGGCTCCTGAACCCCCACCCCACCCACCCCCGAAAGCAGGAAACATTAAGCATGGAGCTTTCGCCGAATGGATATGTATATTTCATAGTACTATACTTATTAGAAGTATATTTATGGGGATGTGGCATGATATCTATTGAGGTTCAGGCCTGGGTTTGGGGAGTTGTTATGATTGTTGCTGTTGTTTGTACATACTTGGTGTTCCAAACGGAGATGGTTGAGTCCCAGTTATTAGAGACCGGAGTGTGGGAGGAGCAGGAGCCAGAGAACTTTTAGTTTAAATTAAAATGGCTACAGAATATGCTATGTTAACCTGGAACATTCGAAGTATGGGTAGCCCAGTTAAGAGGTACAGAATTTACTCCTATCTTAGGAGACGCCGATGACATATTGCATGTCTGCAAGAGACACATGTAACTCAAGGGGAATTACTTAAGCTTCATCGTTGATGGGAAGGTCAGATATATGGTACCAGTTACTCAGCGTATGCCAGGGGCACACTAATCTGGATAGAGGTCCTGTTCACTGAAGTTAGGACACATATTGATCGTAATGGGAGATATGTTCTGTTGGAGGGTCATCTAGATGGGCATCCCGTTCTCCTTACCTCAGTCTATGGTCCCAACACCATGCAGGGACCGTTTTTAAATGAATTGTCCCGACCTTACTACGAGACCCCAATGCTCCCAGTTTATGGGGAGGTGACTTTAACTGTATCCAAAATACCTTTCTAGACCGATCGATCCCTCCCTTACCGAATACTCCTGGTCTGCAGGCTACCAAGCATTTTCAACAATGGTCACAAACTATGCGTCTACATGATATCTGGCGCTTACACCACCCAGATGATAGGGAATATTCTTATCACGCGCCAGCTTATCACATACATACTAGGCTAGATTATAATTTCTGTGACTCGCTTATGTGGCCCTTAATCCGCAGTTCAGAATATTTAGGTAGGACCTGGTCTGATCATAATCCTCTTAAGGTAGAATTCACATGGGGGCAGCCCAGACCGAGCATTCCAATGTGGAGACTGCGTGTGGAAGCGCTGCAAGACACACCTTACAAAACCCAGTTGGGCACCACTATTGTGGAATATTTTCAACACAATGAAGGTTCGGTGGGAGACACTAGAGTAGAATGGGATGCGATGAAGGTGGTGATACTAGGCCATTGCATGACCACCTCATGGGGAGCGAAGCCTGCCCTTACACGTACAATAGGGATCGTTGAACAAGAGATACATAGACTAGAGAAAGCAGCTATAACTGATCCTCTAACGAGACAACTGTTATCCACTCAACGCAGCCAATACCGAGAGGAGTCAAACAGGCTGGGTAAACTAGATTCTAAAACATACTTAACTCAACAACACAGGGAGGGTGATAAACCAGGACGTATATTGGCTTGGTTACTACGCTCCGAAATACCACAAACGGTGATGGGTGCGATTAAAATGAGAGAGGAGTAGTGGTCAATACCCAGGAGGCGATTAACGAGGCCTTTGTTCATTATTATAAAACGTTATATACGGCACATGTGGCCCCTGCCACGTTTGATTGTCATCCGATGTTGCATGATCTTTCCCTACCTACCCTCACACAGCAGCAGAGGCGAGACCTAGAACAACCCATACAATTAGATGAAGTGAAATTAGTAATACAACAAATGGCTAGGGGAAAGACACCGAGACTCGATGGGCTCCCTATAGAATGTTATGCCATGTATGGAGCCACTCTCGCACCTAGACTACTGACTTTATATGAGGCATCATTCCAACAAGGGGAACTCCCCCCCCCATCACTGAATGAAGCACTTATCGTAGTCCTTCCCAAACCCGGTAGGGATACACTGGAAGTGGGCTCCTACCGGCCCCTGTCTATGCTCAATATTGATTATAAAATACTAAGTAAATTACTAGCAAACAGGCTGCTCCCTTCACTTCCCTCCTTGATCCATCCCGATCAAAACGGATTTGTGCCAAGCACAACCACTTATTGTAATGTCAGACGGTTATGCCACCTCATTGATGCAGTCTCTAGGGGAAACGGATGTCCAGTGGCGGTGTCTTTAGATTTTTAAAAGGAGTTTGATACAATAGGATGGCCTTATCTGATCTGGACGTTAAAGCGCTTTGGATTGGGTCCCCAGATCTTACGATGGATACAACTTCTTTATACAGCGCATCGAGCTAGAGTACGTACTGGACATTGCATGTCAGACTCCTTTCCCATTCAAACAGGGACGCGGCAGTGTTGCTCACTATCCCCGGTGCTCTTTGCTCTGGCAATGGAGCCCCTTGCAATGCGTCTTCGGCAGGAGGATGGTAAGTGGGGTCTATGGGTGGATGGAAAATGGCATATCACTTCCTCATATGCCGATGACGTGTTAATTTATCTACGAGAAGCAGATAGTGCCCTGACTGGACTATTTACAATCTTAGACCAATTTAGTGACTTGTCAGGTCTTCAGGTGAATTGGGGCAAATCCTGTGTGTTCCCCCTACATAAGATAAGTGAAATAGAGAACCAATCATCTAGGCCAGGGAGACTTGTGTGGGTGACCGGCAGTTTCCGTTATTTAGGGATTGATATATATCAAACAGACACAGACTTAGTAGAGGGCAATTATAAGAAAGCATTGTCTTCTATTTAGGGGTCTTTTCCCTTCTGGACGCGCATGCCCCTATCCCCTATGGGTAGAGCGGCCATCACGAAAATGTTAATACTCCCTCGATTGCTTTATTTGTTCCTGGCGATACCGATCCCGCCTGGAAGAATATTCTTTAATACTACACGCAGTTTGTTGACAACACTTATATGGGGCTCAGGACGTATGAGGGTCTCCTTGGATGTGCTACAATACCAGATGCGGGGGGGTATGGCGATCCCAGATATGGAACAATACTACGCAGCTGCACAGCTGCAGTGGATTATGACTTGGCTAACTGAGGGTCCGACAATAGAAGGAGCCATGGTTCGGCATATGGTGGAGGGAACGGGGGTATCGCAATGGCTCCTCCGACGAGATAAACACGGAGCGAAGGCGGGGTTGCTGTTGCGTACAGCAGAAGTAACATGGGTTAGGCATATTCAGCGACGGCGACAACCGTTTCCCTACTCTCCGGAACTCCCGATATGGGAAATACCCCAAGTCCATGACCTTACGCGGATGTATGATTTTCACACGTGGCGGGAGGGTGGGCTATCACACATAGGTGAGATTTTTGAAAATGGGTGTTTGCGTGCCTTTCAGACTCTCAGCACGGCATTTCATTTAGAGCCTGGACAGTTCCTTGCCCACGCAGCTCTACATGCCGTCGTCAAACGAATCTGGCGAGCAGGCCCTCTAGAACCACCAAGGCACACACATTATTTATTGACGCGGGTGGTGAAAAGAAGGCAGTAACTAACTTATATACATTATTAAAGGAGACACTAGCTATGCCACATCTCCGCAGTAAGGCCAGATGGGATAAGGGATTGGGCATTGACTTAACGGACCAACAATGGAAAATGGCATTGGTACAGGTCTCACGTAATGCCAGACTGAAATTTACGCATTTTAATTATACCCATCAAACTTATTTGTCCCCCCATAGGCTTTGCCGCATATTCCCGGGAGCTTTGTCAACATGTCCATGATGTGGTCAAGATGATGCCACTTTCCTGCACATGACCTTGGAATGTACGGAAATATGTAGTACCTGGGCGCGCGTCACACAACACATATCTGACATCGTGGATAAACCCCTCACTTTGGATCCATTCCTCTGCTTGCTGGGGATAACCAAAAGGTCTAAACGGAACAGGTGTTCTCTGAAATTCGTGGACCTTGCCTTTGTTCTGTTTAAACGAATGATCGCTATGTCATGGAAAGCACCACAACCCCCTGATGTATTGAATTGGCTTCGAGTGGTATTACATTGGGCCACAGCAGAAGCCAGTGCGATAGAACAGGATAGGCGTATTCATGGCGGAGCATGGGACACTTATTTGGTGAAATTGGAAGATAAACTGTCCACACAAGAAATAGGAGAAAAACGTTGTGAGAATACCCAAACCAGTACTAGACAAGACCACTGCATAAACGACTGTTGTACAGTCCACCCTCATGAGCTGATTTACACCGCATGGCTATATTCTTTCTTCTATTATTATTCCTCGCTCCTAACCAGACACAACACAGGAACCACCTGTTTCTTATCTCCACTTTCTGGTCATAATATCCATATTCACAGACTAAGAATAGACACTCAGTGGTAGGCATGACAGATGATACCTCGCGACTCACCTCTTAGATACCAAGTAGGTTGTTATTATTGTTTATTGTTGTTCCGTTGTTTTCATCGAATCTATAGACTATTATCCTTTCTCCTTATGTAAAGGCCCAGACACATTGAGCGTCAACTGACCAAGAAGTAATGTTCCATTGCTGTCAGACACATCGCCGCACCAGGGTTTTGAATCAAATGACAATTTGTTACATTCGGACCATGGCGTGGTTACTCTGATTCCTACTTCTTGAATATATAACAAGCGGTGTTGATGCCACTGTAATATGTTTATGTGATATTTCTCTTTATCCTGATGCGCTTAAGGAAATGCAATTGTATTCATCTGAGATATGATCTATCAATGTTGTTGTCTTATTGTTTCGCAATATTAGAAATAAATAAAATAAAAAGATTTAAAAAAAAAAAAAAGGTACAGAACTGGGGAAGCGAAGGGGGGTTTGTCCTCAACCCACCACATAACCACAACCAGAATGAGCCATGAGTGCAGGCACCTTGATTTAATACTGGCTCATTGAGAGGATTAGAGCGGACATGGAGGGTTAAGGGGGAGTGGGTAAGGGGGAGGAAATCACATGAAGGGTGTTCTAGGCTATTTTTATGGTTTAATTCATTGCAATGAAAGCTGTTTGACCTATACCACAAGACAGGCAATTATGATATTGCTCGGCTATGTACCAGGAAGTATAGGATTCATAAACTCTAACTTGTGATGATACTGTTTAATAAATAAAATTAATAAAAAATAAGAATCTACATGTCAGCAGAAACCATCACCAACATTTTTACTAAAGCATGCACTAAGGTCATGCTCAAACATTTCTTTCTAATGGTATATAAAGGCTCAAAAGGTCTTCGTGGCATCAATCTAATACATTTAGTAGTCTCCCCTTGGAAATAAAAAAACATTAGTTGGCTGTAGCATTTCATCAAAACTGAAACAGAAAATATAACTGTTCTGCTGATTAGTGCTCACTTAAGAGACAGCGTAACAACCAAATAAGTTTTTTAAAAAAATGATTTTAGGTACTTGATTATATGTAAAATTAGCTGCAAGAACCAAGCCAAAGTAATGCCAGTGGGTCAAAAAAGAAAACCAAAGGATACCTACAGCTGAAGAGGGAGAAAGCCCAGAGCTCAGGGGACCGGTATTTGCATTAATTCCCCCTAATTGTTTCCCAGCACAGTAGTTCTGGCAAGCGAAGCAGCAGCTCTACTGTACCAAGACTACTTCTGAAAACCTTCTGCTACCGACTGCATATCGGATACAAATAAGCTTAAATATCAACGCACATTTGTTAAGTCAGTAACTGACACGGCAGCGTTCTCAAACTTCTGAAAGATTTGCACGTTCTGGGGTGGGCTTTATTTTTTCAGCCACTTCTCTGGCATGACTAGTTAAGCTGTTTGAGGGGGGCTTCTCTCAACATTTTTCAAGCGTTTATCAAACTTAATTTATCTTGCGATACATTAACTACACGCAGAAGCCGATAGTGACACGAGCCATGAATGCACCAAGGTTGGTGAAATGTTGCCTGATCTGTGGATGCGTAAATGGTCTTAAGTCTCACAGTGATCTGATACACCATTCAGCTCAATCTCCTCTCAGCCAACTACTGGAAGCTTTAGTAAGACCTTAAGGAAAGTGCTACAAATCTCTACAGAAGTTGCTAAAACGGCCTACAGAAACTGCTACAAATTTCTACGGAAATTGCTAAAATAGCCCTGTCAGGGCTGCATAAACAGTCCGTGATCGGTGCATGGATATAAAATCGTAAAATCCTCATTTTAATCTCAGAAGTTATTCTTAAAGCCAGCTTTGAATCACTGGGTTACCTACACAGGCTGAGGTTGCGCAAAGTATACACCACTTCCGTAGTTGTCAGACATCGTAAAGGACAAATAGGTGTATTTTCAAGGGCAAGTGAGAGTAATGCAGTTCAGTTCAAAACCTACGCATCGATAAGTTTGTGGGTACTCCCAAACAACTGTATATAAAACGTCTATACCTATATGTAAGTGCAAACTTACGTACAAATATTCCAAGTGTAAATTGTGCTACAAGTTCAGAAAGGTGCACAAATATTTTCTCGAGGAGTAAGAAATGAATCAAAAGACAATTACTAAAAAAATTCAAAATTTTAATACCACTGTTGAACCAGCAATTCTGCATATCTAAGCTTGATAAAGCATAGTTAGGTCAGTAATTTAAGTGGATAACATACATTTCCATTCATCAGTTCAGGAATTCGGAGCGAACATACATATTTTGTTAATAAAGGAAACAGTTAGCAATGAGTAACTGTACGCTACTGCACTCGTGCTACTGCACTCACAGAAACGTTTATGGAAGTCTTTGTTAGGCCAGATCTCCCTCAATATAATGTTGATGACAGTCAGTCTACTAAATGGACGTAATAGTAATTCTAGAAGCCATTGATGCATTCTTTGAAGTGCTAATTATGCTGCAATCTATCTTGCAAAGCCACCACCTGACTCAAGGAGCACAGTTAAGATGTTCATGGAAACACTTCCACAATACACCTGATGTGAACAACATATAAAAAGGACGGTTTACAATCAAATATAAAAGAAAAATAAAGATGGACATTCATAAATGGATAATTAATTTTGCACAGATCCCAATAAGAGCATCTTTCGACTGTACCTGCTCATTAAAATGAGCGTATGAAATTAGCTTCTAAGAGGGACTGAAATATTAATTCTACTGAACTTACAATCAGAATTCTACCTTAATATACAGCACACAACCTTCGCTCCATTTCTGGCTATGCATACTGATAGTTTGTCATCATACATAACTTTTGCATTTGTTTATTAAGAGTTCTCCATTCAGTGTTCTTATCATACATTATTATAGACTGTAACGTTTGAAACTTACTAAGGGACAACAATAAACGGCAAGTTCGCAACCGAGGGGAGAAGTCTGGATTCATTTACCTTGCATGCATCGACCCTGACAGGAAAATTAAACTAGAAATCAATGGTTTGAATGGTTGTCATGTGAAAGGGTTACTAATGTCTCCTATTCCAGAAGCACCACATAAGAAATACAGATAGTCAATCAACCAAAACAACTGTGTTTCCAAAAGGACATTCAATCTATCAAGATGCCCTATTATGTTGTTCTATGCCCAAAAAATGTTTTCTGAGTGAAAAGTATGTGATAAACCATGTTAGTCATAAAGATAAAAAATATATTGAAAAGAACGTAGATTTTAAATACCTTAGGATATGTGTTGTATGTCATCCAGTATTTTAAAACGTTTTTTCTTTTCCTTTATTTTTAAAGTGCTTTACAGACAAGGTTGGGCAAAGTGAACAGCGTAGCACATGCAAACCAACAGCAAATAGCTTAGTGAGGCCTTTTGGTTTTGTCAATGCTCATTTTATTTTCCGTGTCTTACAAAATATTCAAAACATTTTTTATTTGGGTTAGTAACAGGAGTCAGATATCGATTAAAAAAGCATAAGTGCATTTTACCTATAACAGAGAGTTTGCAAGGGCGTTCAAAGGTGGTGGTTGCAAATGATGATTTAGGGACCATGCAGAAGAACGTAAGGAATTCATGCTGATCTACTTGTGGGAAATGAAATTTGAATGAACAAAAATGCTTCCCAAGTCATTTCTGGAGTTAAAAATAATTAAAACTTCTACATAATGTGAAATTTCCTTTTGTATTGAAGTGAGGGAAGTAAATCATTAGGAACTCTAGTAGAGAACAGTGGAACCCTCTTAATACTATATTCCTCAAATGTGCAGAAGTTCAATTTAAAAATATTTATAGTAAAATGCTTACCAAGCAACAGCTCGGTCTTTCAAAACAGATTTTTCAGAAGCAGAAGCAATACATTGTGTATTCAATTTTTTGGTCGAAGCCTACTAGACAGCATAGATGTCTGGTCTGCTACAGACTTCTTAAATCTTCTCTGGGAATACATTCAACCCATTGCTTAACACTGGATTTGTGTTTTGTAACTCACACTTGCTTGCTTTCTACTTGCTGACTTTATTTGTTTTAGGCTATCCAGCTTGAGTTAGCCCATCCCGTAGAGCATTGCCTATTCACTGTATTCTTCCATGAGTGCTCACTTTCTGTAAACAGGCTTTTAAATCCTGCTCCTATCTTGTCACATTTGCTGTGCATTCAAAGACAGAGGTCAAATGCCAGGCTCTGTCTTCCGAGGTAGCTTGGTGTTTACTTTTCTTTCTCAATTTGAAAGGATCTGTGACAACCTTGTTGTGAAAGTAAAGTCTTTTTTCTAGTACACAAAATTTAAATGTCTGTAAATGAACTGTGTAGATATATTTCATAACATATCAGTCAGGAAAGCACAAACAAAGCGTTTTTTTGTAATTCTGAAGTGTGGTGGAAACAAATGGCCAAAAGATGTATCTTACCATGCTTGTAATGTGAGTCATAGATGACATAATTCCATAATCAGGTCTTTTTTAAATGATTGTATTTTATTAGTTCATGACGAAAATTGAACATTCATAGCCTTCCGTAGAAAACTGAACATTCATAGCCAACGCGTTTCATCCTAAAGGACTTCTTCAGGGCTTTCAAAAAAGACGTGCGGCATGCTCCATAACAAAACTCACTTTGACGGCGTTCATCCATTACAACTGAGAGCTGGGTCCTCTATTTCAATATTCAAACCATTTTTTCTGGTTCTCTGAGGCCTAGGGGGCTGGTCGTCAAGACCCAAGCACCAATTACATCAGTAGTACATTTATAATTAAGCACAAGTGTGCGGTACCAATCAACATGGCCCCCCATTTTGTGTTTAGAGAAATATCTTAATACTATCAAAACAAAGAAATACAGTAGGTGATGACATTTCCACACATTATCATTTGTGCGCTGTATACTTTTAATCAGTAAAACTGTAGGTCTGTGTAAACGTAATAGTAATTTAAACTGAAAATGTGTTATGTTATAGCAATGCGCTAGAACACCATGCATACTTCACACTATGCCACTTCACTCTACATCAATCTTTGACATGCCACTTCACGGCATGCCAGATCACTCTACTCTATGACACACTACTCCACAACACTCTACCACACTGTACAACACTCTACAACAATCTACTCCGGTCTATGCAACTCCCCCGCACTATTCCACTCAACAGCACGCTATGCCCCTCCACTTTACGATAGACACTATGACAGTCTATTACACTCCATTCTGTGACACTTTACTCAAGTCTATGCCACTCCACAACAATCTGCTCCACTCCACGCAACTCCATGAATCTTCTACAACACTCTACTCCACTATATGCCCCACCACAACTCTACACCCCTCCATTCTACGACAGTCTACTCCATCCACGACACATCAAGACACTCCACAACACTGTATGCTACTCAACTCTACTACATTCTAATGCACTCGTTCAAATCTACTATCACCATGCCACTCCACTCTCTTGCCACTAACTTTTAGCCATGGTGAACAGTAGCCACTCTGGTGTAAAACATGGTTAAAACACATTGGCAAAGCCAGTACTGCTTGCATAGGTGAATCCTATTGGCCTTGGCAAATGCTTGTTGCTTTTGTTAATTACACTAGATCAATAAGGTATCCGAATCCGTGAAAAATATAGCAAGGAATAAAACAAATCAGTTTAAGCACTACTGTGATTGCAATTCATAATTCTAGTGCCCTTTGTATTACCTCATGCTGTCACCTGTGGTAAGCCTCAAACTGGGTTGCACAATGTTGTTTGAACAAAGGTAAAACTAAGAAAACAAACGCCACTCACTATCCTCACCATTCTACTTATCCACAATGCAAAAAACGTTGCAATTTAGTTAATTTTAGCTCACGTTTCACTCGCCCTTTCAACCATGCAACCACGTGTTCTAGTACAGATGATAAAAATGAATTGTCTAGTAAGTTTTTTTTTTTTTTTTTTTTTTTTATAAAAAACAGACTTTCAGAAACATAACAAAAATATATAACTTTTGACAGTCTCCACAACATTTCGGAAGAATCACTCGAAAGAGGGATTATTTCAGAGAACTTCTGTAAATGAGAGTTTAACATGATTAACGGGTGAATATATTCGGAGCATGTCGCAGACAAAGGCAACATGAGAAACAAAAAAAAAAGATCGCACGGGCGAAAACACTTGTTTCTCTAGCTATCTTGGGTAACAGAATCCAACTTAATTACCACTTGAACCTGAACAATATTAATCGCTCACACACAAAGACGCGTGTGCGTCTGTACCGTATGCCCATAGTGTGAATTCAACGCGGTCTCTGCAGAAGCAGTAATTAATAGTCAATAACACTGTTCCTCCCTTCCCCCTCAAGCTCCATGTGGCATGGATATTACCTGTCTCCTCTGGGCGTTTCAAGCTGTACATCATTATAATTTCATGCAGGGTCAAAAGGGAATTAAACACGCTATATAAAATAGTTGTTTAATTACTCCTTAAAATCGATAACACGCACAAAGCACAGAAGTGACCACAACTTAGTAAAACATTCTAGGGAGAGTGAAAGAACCTTGTGCTATTTAAAGCAAACATCTAAGATAGAACAATAGTTATCATGTCAACAATTATCACACACATCTACTCCAAATACATTAGTGTAAGAATTAGGCTGAACCCAATAAAAGAAAAATCCTCCCCAAGACTGCCAAACAAGTCAAAGTCTTCATCTTGTATATAATTCTATTTCTAATTAGGAGATTAATGCTGCATACTACCGTAAAATTTCCCGGCAAGAAAACAGGTGCAGGCAAAGTAAACAGGTCAGTTTTTTTTGTTTTACAACAAGAAAGTGCCTCTTTAATGTTTGCGGACTGTGTGGAACGGCGAGCAGGGGAATGCAAGAATGAGTTAATGGATGAAAGAATCGATGAATGAGTCTATGAATGAGTCGAGGCAAGGTGAAAACACCCTCTGCTCCTAAATCACTCAATATTTTTTCACTAGGCCATGCACAGCTGAATATGTATGTAATAGACATCTTAGCAAAGTAAATTGGCTAGAAAGCAACAGGGTAGGACCAAACCAATGCCTTAAAATTAATAACTGGACGTGCATAACAATGGATGTTGACAGTAAGCCAATAATCGCCATCATGTTGTCTCAGCCTGCATTATGACAGAAATCTGTGTCATCACTACATGAATATCAGAAGCAGCAAAATCTTAGAACCAGTCATCATCATGTAGGATACATCAACAATACGTTAAGAATTATCAGAATTAATCAAGGACCAGCTTTATACCATTAGCAGGTACCACCGTGTTATGGATGCCCATATTATAACGAGAAATAACATATTTACACGCAGGCATCATAATGTCACGGATAGCACAATATTCCAAGGATTACTTCTATATCAAGACAAGTATAATGTCTGACAGGTATCATCGTGCCATGGCTGTCCACAGCATGCCAAAAATGACCACAATATGCCACAGCCAGCAATGGAAGTCTTTCCTGCAATTAATCATCTACCATACTTGTGGGCGTAAGATGTACTTGATAGCAAAAGTGTATTGTCCCATTTGCCACAGTTACTTTTTCAATGGAATGTGCTCTTGGGAGGGGGGGGGGGGGGGACGTGAGTGAGTGAGTGAGTGAGTGTTTGTGTGTGTGTGAGATACACCAAGGAGCAAAAATAAAACCACGTTTCAAGGGAAAAGGATCAATTTGCTTACTCATAACCTTAGCACAGTTTCATGAAGCTTCACAAAACTTTCCATTAAAAAAAAGTCTTGCACGTCTGCTCCTTCCTGGAAAGTTTTGTGGTGATCGGTCAAGCGGGGGCTGAGAGAAAAGAAAAAAGAAAAAAAAAAAAAAAAAAAAGGTGGTGGGATCCCAAAACTCGTTTTCCCCAAACAATTTTCCATAAGAAAATTAGACACAGCTACGGCCAAACCAGAGACAAGAAATTACAACAAATTGAGCAGAAAGCTAGATCTTTACCCAGAAAGTGTGCTTTTTATGATTTGGTGCAAATCTGGTCATTAGTTTGGGAGAATTTAAGGTTTAAAAGTTATGTTTACTTCACACCGCTGAGGAACCGCGGATGCAACAGCTGAAAGATATTGATCTGATTGGCAGTGTCAACAAAGACAGCGCAGCAGCTGTTTTAGGACTCCAAGACTCAGTCCCTGTGTCCAGAAAACAAAAATTATAAAAACTATTTAGGGGCAGGGTTGGGATACCCTGAGACCCCCTAGGCCTGATGAGGACCCCCCTGGAACCAAAACTGCATTTTTTTTTAAACTGTACCGCAAAGCCACAGGGCTTTTTTTTTTTATTTTTTTTTTTTATTTTTTTAGATAAAAGAATTTCCACAGCCATGGTTGCTCTATACATAATTTTAGGGGAGAAAGGAGTTCACCTCCTTCCCTGAGCTCATAGAAGGCCCCACTGACAGCATCCACAGGGGCCGATTTAATTTCAAGGGGGAGAAAGGCATGCACCCCCACCGTCCAGAGCCACGGGAAGGCACAGACGGGGCCACACCCCACACCCAACCAAAGCTGCACATGGCGAGAGGCCATGCACAGACAGGCCCTTAAGTTAAAACTTAACATTTTAAACTGACAAAACCATTAAGGTTCACTAGTTAAAAGGTATTTAAGTAGCTATAAATCGTGCCCTAAAATAGTTTTAACTTAAGCCCTCGCCATGTACTAATTACCTCTCATAATACATTACTCGTGACATGTTCTGTGACATCACTGATAACATCACTGCAAAATTTTAAATTAAATCATTAATGACAACACTGTGCATGGTGAGGGGTCGAGTTATAGCTGCTTTAGGGTACAAGTTCTGGTTACTTGCGGTAACTGTATCTGATTAATTGAAGTGGTTTTGTCAGCTTGAAACAGTATGCTTTAACTGACATTTTCACTTAACTGGAACATCCCTTTAATCTTTGTTTTAGAGTATATATATTCCAAACCTCTTGAAGCCAAGAAGACCCGCATTCAGGCGTGCTATTTTATCACAGCACACTCGAGTGTGCATGTTCTTGGCTTCAACAGGTTTGGGATTTTTTGCTGCTTCTCCTCTGCATGACACCCAACCCCCACTGGGCTCCAGATCAGGCGTGATTTGACACACACACACGCGACCAAACCTGACCCCGTCCACCCAGCACCTTTACCAATTCAGCTAGGTGCTGCCAACGAGGACTGCCTCAACCTCAGATATTTAAGGCTATGTTATATGGTTAGGGGTCTAAACTAGGGTCCTTATAACTGGACTCACAGGGGATAGTGGGTGCATACGGGCGATAGTGTGTTGTATTGGTGTGAAGTGGTATACTGCATTGTGTAAAGTGGAGTGTTGTTGTAACAGAACAAATTTACTGTACCACGGACCTGCGCTCGGTAAATGTGCTTTGTTCAAACTTATATCTTGAGACACCAAGACAGATCAGGCCCAGATCAGGATTGTAGTTTTAACTAACTCTAGAATTTCTATTCTGAAAATATGTTTTTAACAAATCCCTACCCTAAGCTACTTTAATTAACCTACATGGTAAAATACTGCAGTGCAACGTGTCAACAGTGACCTAGAACCATCAACTATGATATTCAAGAGACTGGAAATTGTGCTGGGCATTTAACCAAGCTTTAGGTCTTCTTGTATGCCCTAAACAGGTCTCAAATACAACTGGCCCAAAATTTCTTGGTAAGGCAAGTTTTACAGTGGGGAACATCGCAAAAAAACAAATAGAAGAATGTCTTGTAAACCCTATCATCAGACTGCTTTCAGCATGATAATTGAGGAGTGGTATCATAACTTGGACATACACTCATTTCATGTACCACACCCTCATCTATCTGTGTCTTTTTTCCGAAAGACATTTGCATGCAAAGGGGTTTCAAGTCACTACTTCTGAAGTATCTCACTTTTCAGTCAGTTCCAGAAAGCGAAGTGAGGCTTGTTGATGAAAGGTAGGATGCACTAAATGCATCACATAACATAGGTCTATTCGTCAGACGTTTAGCTGCACAACTATTATGAAGGGCAGGTCTTTTAATAAGAAGCCTATGTTCAACTGAACCTAATCTGTATTTTAAATATATTTGTGACATACACACCTTCGGGCACTAGAAAACGATGATCTTGGTTTGACACCTGGGACTGCTTCTAATGCTTTCAAGGAGGAATTTCCTCAACTCTGAGAAACCTTGCTTGCTCATCGGGAAATAAGGAAAAGGGGTAATCATTTTTATTAAGTTCTGCCTTTTGGGCTCTATATAGAGGCTTTCGGGACTGGGAGAGAAAGAGACGTGTTGTACATATAACTAGAGGCTAGCATGGGTTCTCCTTTTGTGTTTGATAGATAGAGGAAGCGGCAACACATTCGCCAATGGCTTGAGCAGAGGCAGAACCAGTATGCCCAGATCCTCACAAGCAAGATTCTGGGAGCAGAAAGAGCAGATATTCAGGACTATTGGCAAATTTATTGCACTGGTATTCTAAAAAGGTACTTGCACCCCAGAAAGGAAACATCAGCTTCTCATTGCGTGGCTTTAAATTCTGTGCTTCCAAAGAGAACAGCAATGCAAATATGCAACCAGGCTAATAGGAGGAAATGCCTGTGTAATGATGGGAAATCCACTCACTTCCAGCATACTTTGGCATTTGTTAATTTTAAGACTGAAGCAGCTCACAGGCTCATCACATAAGAGTGGTCCCACCCTGGCACTTCTATTGTGAGGATGATTTTACTGCCCATCTTGTGTCTTTGCTTGACAGTCATGGAGGGAGAAGATCAGGCGCTGCAGCAGGGAGACTCGTAATCTACTACCTACAGTAACTGGGGTAACAGCTTGGGGACTCACCTGCTCCACCTCTCAGTTTCAGTTGATTCTCCAGATTCACTCACACAGGGTGTGATTTAGGTCATCTCATCCCCTTTTGTTTTGACTTGTATCCAATAGTGGCTTATCTTACATTTTTTAAAAATACATTTCAATTAAATATAGCTCAAGGGACTAGATCAGTATGTCACCAATTAAAATTGCAATTATTCTTCAGTGGTCTAGTTCACACAGACAATGCCCTTGAATTCCTTCAAACAGAAGAAATAAACTATATCATTATTGTAGCATTATTATACAGAATTTATTGAAATTATTGACAGAAACCGTCCAATCGCATGGAGGGCGAGTGGCAGCGCAGTGCTATAATGGGCTTGTTCTTGAGTAATGCATTAAAAAAAAAAAAGAATGACACATATGAAAGGACTTTTCAACAATAGTTGAGGGGATTATGAACAACAGCAAACTGTATTCATTTTTATGAAATGTGTCAATAAATGACTGATGCTCATTGTTTCAATTAAGTCGATCTGTCGAGGGTCATTGATCAAGACCACGGATCATTACCAGGACTCTTGAAACGCTATGAGCATCTGAAAATGACTGGTATCAGGTAGGGTGGAAAGCGTAGAATGTCTAAAGTCTGATTTGGAGAAAATGGCGTAATTGAATTCAGGAAGGGAAATAAAGTCCCTTCGGGGAATTCTGGAACTGTGCAATCGCACCGAAACTGCAAATGATAATTAGAAGTGCATTAAATGAACCTATTAAGCATGTCATCTAGTAGGGTCTGTGTCAGAGATAACACAGTTATCTTGTCTACAAGGTGCAAAACTTTCACGTAAAAACACAAAAAACTTAAGAGGACAGTTAAACTAGACCAAAGTGGGATAAGACATAAATCATCGATTTGCCAAGAAAATGAAGCAAGTTTGGCAAAGCCAAAAGGTCGGGTGCTTATTTTGGTTGTGAATGATTTTTGTGCTAAGGCACCCACTGCATGAAAACAAACACTGTCTAAAAGCCAAACACTACACCAGCAGAGGACTGCTTGTTGTGCAGATGTGCACACTTCTACAGATGTGCACACTGCAACAGCAGTATACCATCATTAAGAGTAGGTTAGTAAGTGGCTGATGTAGGCAGAACATTTAATCCACAATGTTTCTTTAGTTGGGGGAAGCAAAATGTGAATGACCCTACAACAGGCCAACAGACCAAAAGAGCTGAGAGAAAGCTCATGTAAGTACATATATTATTAAATACAAAAGGTCTTGCTAGTGTTTGACATAAAATGGTGACTAGGACCAAAATAGGATTTGAAAATGGCACGCCAACCCAGCGACAGTCTCCGCACCACACCACTCACCTGGTCCGACCACCAAAGAATACACTTCACCATATCCGGACCCCATACCCCTGCACAGTGCCCTCCAGATCTACACAAATAAACTGGAAAAAGGTACCAGAAGACCAGTGGAATGACACTCTGCTCCCACCTCCTAGACTCAACACACGACCCTGAACAAGCAGGAAAGAGCTTTTCCCAGTGGACCACAGAATGCGCAGATGCGATCGCCTCTGCCAACACAGAGCAAGCTGATTTACAGAGGAACTGCACTCCTCCAAAGGCAACTGCTGATAACTTGAAAGGAAGTGGCGCATCAGCAAAACAGAAAAGCGCACCATCTTTAGGACTGCCCTCAACCAGTCCCACCTCCTGAAAGAAACCAAAAAGAAAACATTAGCAGAACACATCAAAGCCAGCACAAACCACAGCAAAGAACTCTTCGTCATCGTGAAAGAGTTCATCAGACCTGCAGCCACCGAGAACAACATTACTCCCTCCCAGCAACTGTGCGTCAACCTCATGGACTTTTCCCAAAAACATCTTGGCTGTCTACGAAAACTTTGAATGCCAACCCTCCACGGCAGACAGCATCAACCCACTCACATGCACAAACATGAATCTTGAACACCTTCTAACCCACTGGGTCAGGAGTTCCCAGACCCTATCTCCATCATGAGCTACATACACTTGGCAACACCCACAGACCCTTGCCTCTATCATGTCTTTAGCCTCGGAGGCAAGGCAATCGGCGATGAACTTAGGAAGGTCCTGAATATCTCCACCTCCGCGGCCTACTTCCCGGAAGTCAGGAAACGCGCTGAAATGAGGTCCTGCCTGAAAAAAACATCCAACGACCCAGCCGAACAGAAGAACTACCGGCCCATCTCTCTGCTCCCTTATCCAGCAAAAGTCCTTGAGAAAGCATTCAACCAGCAACGCGCCCAACACCTAGAAGACCACAACCTTCTGGATCCCTCCTAATCTGGACTAGCTAACCACAGTTCCAAGACAGCCCTGATCGCAGCCACAGATGACATCAGAGCCCTCCTAGACCATGGGGAAACAGCGGTCCTCATTCTCCTAGACCTGTCTGCAGTGTTTAACACCATCTCCCATCACATCCTGATCAACAGAATCCACCACATCAGGAATCAAGAAAACACCCTCAAATGGATTGCCTCGTTCCTCACCGGTAGAATCCAAAGAACCAATCTACCACGTTTCACCTCAGAACCCAAGAAGATAATCTGTGGAGTCCCCCAAGGATCGTTCCTCTTCAACACCTACATGATACCCCCATGGCCATCACCGTCAAATCCCCCAGACTCAACATCATCTCCTCCCCCGACACACAGCTCATCCTCTCACTGTCCGAAGATCCCTCCACCAGAAAAGGTAACTTCCACATATGTATGATGAACATAGCAGACTGGATGAAGAACAATGGTCTCAAACTCAACACTGAAAAAACTTAAGTCCTCATTTTTCAGAACACCACCTCGCCATGAGCTGACCAGAGCTCAGCACAACCTGCCCCCTCCCCCCCAACCCAACAGATTACAACCCCAACCTCTGCATCATCCTGGATAGAAAGCTATCCATGAAGAAACTAGTAGACACAGTCTAATCCACCTGCTTTCACACCCTTCGCATGCTCCACAAGATCTTCAGCTGGCTCCCAGCAGACACGAGAAGGACCGTCACACAGGCCCTCATCACCAGCAGACTAGACTACGAAAACACGCTCTACCTAGGAATCACAGCATGCCTCCTGAAGAGACTCCAGAAAATACAAAACTCAGCGGCAAGACTCGTTCTGAACCTCCTCAGAAGGACCTACATCACCCCCCATCTAAAAAAAACTACACTGGCTCACGATTCAGGAGAGATGCCAGTTCAAGATGCTGACCCACATCTACAAGGCCCTGCACAACAGAGGACCAGCTTACACCAACAAACCAACCAACCTGACACCTCTTATCAGCTTCCCTCTCCCTGGCAGACACTCCACAGTTACGCCAAGCCAACAGCAGAGGACGCTCGCTCCTTCTCACACCTGGTAGCCAAAGCCTGGAACAACCTCCCCGTGCACCTCAGGACCACACTGCAATGCCAGTGATTCAGAAGAGAACTAAAGATCTGGATGTCCCAATGATCATTCCTCCACGCTGCACCATGCAGCGCCTCAAAACCCTCACCGGTGATGTGCCTCGCTCTATAAATGTTTGATTGAAAAATCAAAGAATCACAATTAAAGTCTGTTTAACTCTGTTTGCACAGCAATGACAGTGCCTGTTGGAGTCCCGGATGAGTACTGGGGTCCCGTAAGTAAAAGTGCACCTGTGCCTCGTGAGCAAACTGGAAATCAGGATCAAGTGCCCACATCACTCATGCTCGGTGAATTGATGTGCCTAAATGAAACATGAGAGCGCCCAGAAGAGGTACACCAAAAAAGGACAGAGATTGGCAGTTCACTGTGACACTGATCAAAAAAATTGTTTCCATGCCATGAAGGTGACTAAAAATTTATTACAGAATTATCCGGTGAAAAAGAATGATAAACAAAAAAAATATTGATTTTGGGGTTAAATAAAGTTTTCTCTGGAAGACTGAAGCAAGGCTATCCTGTGAAGGAAACAAATAGCTTGGCTACCAAGGGAGCCCTAAGTATAGTCCAGCCATGTCAGATTACCTAGATAAGTGAATATAGCATAATACATAATAAATTCCTTCATGTGACTTTTGTTTTGTTCGGATATACTCGCCCTAACATGCAGCATTCATGACCTTACAGTGATATCATCATTTTCATTACTTCTTTAAGCATGGTAAGTCGATATGCGCACCTGATTCAATACTGGTAACATGCTATCTTCACATACATTAATTGGACTCCTTGGTGCACTAATGTGTTCTTGTTTACATCTGGTGCTACGGGTGTGCTATTCAAATCCAGTATCCGAACGATGGGTCAATGGATATAACAGCTTAGTACCTAATATTTCACTTTGATGGCTGGAATTATCATACGACTAATTGATTTTCATATATGATATTAAATGTTCATACATAAAAATTAATAACATTCCTCATACCCAGTCAAATATAAATCTGTTTGCTATTTTTGTAATTAATGTATTGCACAATGTCTCTCCTGTACTTTTTTTTTTTTAAGTCTCCTGGATTAACGTATTCATTTGTAAAAAGACATAAAAATATTTATTTTCACCAATTCGAAACATAGAACGTACTTTTTTCTGATCAAATTCCTAATGGATTTACAACAATAAGCTTTAGTAGTTTCTCTAATTACTCCAGATATTTAAATTTAATTTGTTTACTCAAGAGAATTCTAGAAACCTTCATTCTTAACTTTATTTCGATCCTCAAGGATCATAAAAGTACAGATAGAAATCATGCTAAAAATGCAACTGATCAATAGCCGTTGTTATCATACAAGTTAAAAATTACAAATGTGAAAATACTGTACACCTATAACCAAGCTGGAAGCAAACTAGTATGTGCAAATTCACTCAGAATTTGTATCCCACTAGCCACATCACACGACAGCTTCACTAATATAATTTTGCAAAATTTGCAAACATTTCGATTGAACACAAAAAGCCACTTTGGCACAGTTGTGGGGGCATTCTTGATACATACAAAGAGTCATACAAATTCCTGGAATCTGAGCAGGGCCTGGTGCTAATGCTGATAGACTAGACCTAATTGCCTCTCCGGTCTCCCTGAGCTTGAACTCTAGAGTATTTTGATTCTTTAGTTTAGATGCAAACACAGGGTCAATGCCTACCCATGCTGTATCATCATTGCAAGAATACAGATTACTAAAGTGAGATAACCAATCCAGGGGTTGCATAAAATACTCTGACTTCCTATGAACATTGATTCAATGCCAGGGAGGCCCAAAACTTTGCATTTTTCTTTGCTCTCATGGCATGGGACGGCTCATCCCAAAAAGCATTTACATAGTCCCTCTAGGCAATTTCCAGTTCCTTTTTATAGATTGCCCTACATAGCACAAGCTGTGACCTATTCTTAGATTTAGCTGCTGTCAATATTTGTGTATTTGTGCTTTGACCAACCTATACATTTTAGTGTACCAAGGAACTTTATTCTGTCTTATGGGGGTTCGCTTGGTGTCATATGCCAAAAGATCTCTTATATTAGTGAAGATTGCCTCAAGTCTTTGCCAGAAACCAGCCTCTCTCCTCCGGGGCCAAGCTATCTAGAAGCTCTACCTTCTCCTTGACCTTAGTAACCATTGGCTCTAAGGTTTCTGGGTGCTTTTCAACCCATCCCCATCTAATAGTACCCTCAAACAATGGAAAAGCTATGTCCCCAACTTGTGCACATCCACCAGTTGGTGGGACATTAGCAAAAGTGCCCAACAACAACAGGCTAAGGGCATTAGGATCACTGTCCACCCATTCAATGACCACTATATCCTAGCCAAATGACCAGCCCTTCAAACAAACTAAAAAGAAGTCAAAGCAACTGGTGTGTGCTGGCCTACTGAAGGTGTGTCTAACTTTAATGTCAGATATAGTTTGCTCAGTTGCTGCTCTAAGATCAAAATTTAAAGTTAGTGGAAGTAGGTGAGCTGCCCTTGGAAGCCATTTCACAGTAAAGAGGTCTATACAAAACGTTCTCCATTTTGCATCCTGTTCTGTTGGCAGGTTTAGCTCAAATGACAAGAGAGCTTCATATGTAGATTGTAAAACAACCAGCAACTATTACCTCCCCTTTATCGTTTTATTTTGAGAGGAAGTCCTATAAAGTGCTTATGGCATGGACTGCCTCTTTCCACCCTTCTACTTTATTGTACATTTTTAACAGAACCAGGGAGTTGCCGCTGTGAAAATCCACCCTTATAGCCAACACATCCAGAGAAATAACTGGTAGGACTATTATTGAACATTGTAGTTCTCTCCTGACGCATATTGCCAGGTCCCCTGATGGTCTTCCCCTAGATGACTGTATTGCACGGCCACAGAATGAAGTATACCCATTCCTGATGACAGGTGAGATACTCCATGTCTCCTGGAGGAGACAAATATCATGTTTATCTGTAAACTGTCCCCAGTCTGTACTCCCCAGTCTTGCTCCTATCCCAGCCACATCCCATGATAGAATTTTAATCGGCTCACTGATTTGCTCCAGAGATGTTACCTGGCTACAAGGGATACAATCCCCCACCAGAGTACATGATCTATCCAGCCTATCTGGGACCATCAGGAGCTCCCACCCACCCCCCCAACTGCAAGGGTTCATTCTCATCATGAGCTCTAATTCGGTGGATCCATGCTCATCCAAGTACCTACCTAATGATCTACCCAAGTAGAGGTGTTGCTCGCTCAGTCCATGTCTCCCAGACAACTATGCCCATACAAATCCTGGGCTTATCATCAAGGGCGGTATTGTGCTTCGGGTTCAAGCCTCTATATAACCTAAATTTGGATGTTAGCACTGCATATCCTACGAGCATACATGGATAATAGGCCATCAACCGAACACAGGTCCTTCAAGACCATTCTCACTAAGGGATGGCCAGGAGTCTTAATTGGCCTAACTCCCTTAATATCACTCCTAATCATTGAAAAGCACCTCTTTACGTTCTTAAACCAATGGATTACTTTGTTGGGAATCCTGATCTTCCCAACACCTCTGGGTAACGTTCGGGACTTGAGACAAGATCTGTCCCTGAATTGAGGGTTATGGCCTAGGTGGCTGAGATCAACCTAGCCCTCCCTCTGGAAAACAGTATGAGTGGTGTAAATGGCAGATGTTATCAGAGTCAATACAGCCCCCTTCAGTGTCTCCTGTGTGTTCCTGGGCTCCTGGTGCAACCCCAACCCGCCCCACAGCTATCCTTCAAGCCCTCCCACCCCCTCATTCTCAGGCATTTACATTTGGTGCTGTCTTATCAGGTCTAGTGATTGTGGCGGTGTGAGGAGCTGGCCAGGCCACAGAGCCCTGCGCTGCATGAGTGGCTTGGGAGTTTGGGATCGCAGGGCTCAAAAAATCCACTCGATCACTTGCACTGGCGAGTCTTATTTGATCAGGTCGAGCTATTTTTAATGCTTAGTTGTCCCTTCTGGGGAGTTTTACACCGAACAGGTGTTCTGTTCAGTTGAAAAGTGGAGGGGCAATAAAAGATGTCTTTAAAACTTGTTCTTATGCCACACATGCTCTGTGTTCACAAACAGTGGTCAAAAGTCAGTATTTCTTACAATTAATTTTCCTTCTGACTGCAGAGTTCCAGGACTTTGTAAGGCGAACTGTGTGACCGGCTGCTTAGATTGTAGAAAAAAAAAAGATATAGGGTATCAGGTTTTTCCTAACGCACAACATTTAAATGACTACGTCAACTATGCAAACATTTCAAAATATATTTCAGTAGTTGTGAAAGCCCTTTTTTCTATTTCTGTGTGATGAAAAAATATTTTAATAGGATGAAAACAAATAAGAATACTTTGGAGGTTGATGTGCAAAGGATATGTTTTCGGACACCCAATTTCCACAGATTGTTAATGCATTATATAGTTTTATCAGTAAAGATGCAAGTTAGTGGAGAGGTTTTTGGACATTTCTTGGAACGTTACTGTGTGTTGATGACAATATGTTACCACATCATGGTTTAGTAATATATTTATTAAAAATGAGTGTTTAAATCAACTGAGAAACATTCCTGCCCTGATGGCAATGTTGTTAGTAAACTAAAAGAAGTCCTAGGTTATGTGGGCTAGACCACATGGGTATGTGGGCTAGATTCTTGTGATGCATGCAGCAAACTTTAGTCTACGTAATCAAACAAAAGATGTTTTTTGTACTGCAGAAATGCTGAGCTCACATATTTGATGGTGCAATCATATGTGAGAATTAAGAAAAAGACGAGACTGTAAACTATTTGCCTAGGATCACACAATTTGAGACACGTTTACGGGTCAACTACAGTTAGTGTGAGTAGATTATTTAAAGTTACTGGACCTGCAGGTCTAGTAACATTTTTATGATTTTTCAAGCCCTGGATCGTGTCCACCTGTACTGCAGAAACAGTCTAAAGTGTTAGAGCCCCGGTCTCCACCACGTCGTGACAGGAGTGGGGCTCTTTGCCTCCCCCAAATCCCCCTACCCCTCCTTTGCTACCATGATCTTGTCAATTTTCCCCTCTATGGATTTTATAGCCAATCCCAGGTCTCAAACTCATCCCACAGCCCCACAATTACCTCCATTAATTTAGATATATATGTGGGTGCACTGTGCCGAGGGACATGGCTATTGGCAGCCCTCTCTTCCCCACTAGTCACACCACCACCCAGAGGACAGAGAACAGCAAACGTATTTTCACATAATACGTCTAGATTAACCAAAGTCACCGCATAATCCCCAAGGTTCTAGTCAACAATACTGGTGTTCCCATTTGGTCTCAAAGAAGTTTTGATGGGGGAAGAGACCAAATCTTCTTCTTAGTAAATATATCTGGAACACTCTTCTTTAACCTTTTTTTTTTTTTTTTTTTTACTTTACAGGACAGGGCTGTAATGTTGGTGAGGCAGCTAGGAGCACATCATAAGGGGAATTTAATTTCACCTCTAGTTCCTCCAAAAGGCCATCAATTCTGCCCATAACACAATTCCCTCCGGTTGAGCTAGGAACTTTCTTTTAAGTGGGGGCCCATTTAACGCTTCTGGGACCTTCCTCTTTCCCTTGTAAAATACATGCAGGCCAAAGGCAAAGTCACTGATAAGTGCTTTCCAAGCTGCACTCAGTCTGTTGAAACACCACAACAAAGGAACTAAATCAAATAAAGAACTTAAAGTGAAGTACCTCTAGCAAAATGTTCGAGGGGTGGCTCAGCCGAGCCTCCTCTGGGCTCCGATGGGCCGGCCCTGGGCTAGAAACGTAAATCGCTACAGGATCACTCATTACATTACATCTTAACCTAGATCACTGTGAAGATATTAGAATGCCCAGTGTTTGTTATACAATTGATACCCCGGAGAGTCTCCAACATAGACCAAAGCAAAGTATGAGCTCTTATCCATGCAACTTAAATTGTAATCCCGCCCTGTAATGTACATCTCAATTTGTGAAGAGTCGGGTCTATTCATAATTGTGTTTGCGCCACAGCTTTTAAAATTGCAAAGTGGATTCACCAGTCTTAATCTCTCCGTTTAAAAGCATCTTATGGGATAGGATTTTTTTGCAGTGATGCAAGCACAACTATGGGGTTGCTCAGCTCTGAAGAGCGACTCAGATTTTGGTGCTCTGGACCTAGATCTGCTTCTCTCATCACCCGCAGAGGGTAGCAGCCACACCGTAGGCTCTAGTTTCACCACTGTGCCATACACAACTCCTCCTAACTCCCTTCCATGCTGGTGAGTGGTGCTATTTGGATCTGGCTGGGAACAGATTACTTTCCTGGTTGTGGATGCAGACTCCGAGACAAAACGCTACTACTCCTGATGGACATGAATCGCTGTTAGCTAATTCAAAATTTGAAAGCCACTTCCAAAAAGCAAATTTCCGGGCCCGAATCCCTCTCTTTTAATATTATTTCTTTCATTAAATGAGATCTGACAGGCAGCTGATGCAGTATTTATGCCAGACCTGAAAACTGTTAATTAGTTATTAAGTCCACAATCTAACATAGATCGTTGGATACATTAACTCATTCTCATGGTCAAAATCAATACGAGTCTCATGTTTTTCAACATATAATAACAGTAAATCAAATAGGAATAGTGGCAACTGCTAGATTGATAAATTAACTTATTCACTGTGCAAAATACCATATTTATCATGCTAAAGCATAAAAGATGTTTTTATTGGTTAAAAAAAGCATGTCGGAGATCGGATGGAAGCAACCAGTGGCACAGAAGCACATTTTGAAAAGTAGCGACACGTGGACAGTGAGTGACCTGCATGATTTAAGAAGATCAAAACTTTCCAATTCATTGTAGCTTTTTATCCGATTTAAAAGCAATGCTGTTTATGTGAACTACTAGGATTAAAAAAAACGAAATCTCATTACTACAATCCTTACTTCTTAAATGTTCGAAGAGAATCAGTATGACAAGGGGGAAGAGCTTGTAAAATCAATTAAAACAAGAGTGCGGGAAGACAGAAGAGAAATTTAGCAAAGTTATTTCTGTAGCAGTAAGGAAACACTAACTGTGATTATTATGCTGTAGTACGATTTACTGATTGGGTCACTCTTACAATGTTTGCTGATTTTTCCCTTCAGAATGATTAAGGAGGGTAAAAGTGTGTGTGTGTGGTGTGTGGTGTGTGGTGTGTGTGTGTGTTTTTTTCCACCACGGCCCACGGCCTCTATACAAGCTTTGGCAAAGCCAATAGGTCTCTACTTGGGGGCCTACTAGCTTGGTCAACGGTTTTTAGCCATGCTGCGCAGCATGGTCCTTGCTTTGCAGCATGGATAAAGAATTTTTAAAAAGCCTTTGACAAAACCACCAATGTAATTTTCTAGGCAGACGAATCACGCATGCGAGCAACTACAAAAATCATGTGGGCATTTGTATTTTTTCCTGCTTAGTTACTGATCCAAGTTGGGTCAATACATATGGAGGAAAAAATGTGCAACAGCTTCTTTTTTTAAAAACAAAGGGTGCGGATCTGGAGATGGGCCAGAGCAATGGGGAAGAGATCAACACTGAAGGGAGGGGGTGGTGAAGGCAATGGAGGAGGAAGTACAGGTCCAGGAAGGAGAAGGATGCAGGTGGGACAGCAATGCGGATCGGTAGGGGAGAAGCACACTAGCAAGAAAGAAACATGGGAGACACAAGAGGGCGAGTGCAACATGGAAGAAGGCAGGGAGAAGCAAACAGAAGGAAGAGAGCAACACGAAGTGCAGTGGAAGAGAAGTATGAGCAGGAAAAAATGTGCACTTTCTCAGAGTGCTTAGCTGAAAAAATAGTGATTGAAAAGCAAGCAGTGGAAGCATAGAAGCCAATCAGTCAAAAGTGATGATAAAGAGGCAATGCTCCATGGGAGAGATAAACACAAGATTGACAAGCTGGGAAATGAATAAGAAGCAGGCAGGCAAACGAGAATGACAATAAAGCCAACCAATGGTAAGAAATGGGTCCGCTACAAGCCCCTGTATGTTCTTGAGAAGTTCACAATATGTCTCTCAACAGACCACAGTATATGGGGTGTCTAGTAGGCAAGACCTCAAAACTACTGTGGTCTACAGGTGAATTGCATGTGTGCAAAAAAAAAAAAAAAACTGCAGAAATAACTGAAACAAAAACATGAAATGATAGCAGAAATCACAGTAGGGAACCACTTAGCGCTGACACTGAAGTGGGCAACTTTACAGGCAGATGTGCACATGAGCAAGAGTAAAACGCCATCAACCACAAAGAAGAGATCTTATTGCTGAATTGGTTCGACCCACGGTTCCATGCAGCGGGCCACAATGAGTAGAAACAAAATCGGACTAATACTCGAACAGAACAGTGGGGTAAGGGTGGGGGGGGCAGAAAGACCCTCGAGCGTATGTATTCTCAATGCCTTTAAAAAAAAAATTAAAAACTGACTGGCGGCACAATGAAAGCTGCCTCTAAGCCAGAACTAATAAACAGCTGCTTGTTCATACAGTACAACTGTAAAGGCCATTCCCTTTTTTTTTATTATAAATAAACTGGCCCATGTGACAAATTATAATGGTTTACCGCTATAGCTACCAAAGTGTCACAGGCAAGCACAAGGAGAGTTTCAGCTCTCACGGACCTCTACAGTTATAAAGGGGTTCTCCCAGAAGAAGGCAGAGCTCATGTTGGTACAATCAGGAACTGGCAGCAGGAAGAGGTAGTCCTGGAGGGAGTAGACACACAGTCCAGCCAGGGCAACTGGCAGTCATTCTGCCAGAGGTACAGCCCAGTAAACCTAAAATCTGGCTCATACTCTACTCTTGTGTTTCTGGCTTTCTGCGTACTATGCTTTCTTAAGCACGCGGGATGCCCCGTTTTCTCCAACCAAAAATGAACAAATGGACGAAAGGTTAGGGAGCAAATATAAAGAATGAACTTGGATTGTTCAACCCTAATAGACATGAAAGTGGTCTCCTCTCACTCGTGTACCAACTGTAAGCTTCCTCTACTCAACCTGCTGGCAATATAAAAGAAAACAGTGGATGGTTAAGAGGTATCAACTGAGGGCAGAAAAAAAACTTGCTACAAAACATAATCGCATTGGCAAAACCAAGAGTTTTAATCCTAGAGCGGATATAAACAATGAAAACCGCCAGCTGCAATGCATAACAAATGAAAAAAGGGTTGATGTGTGTATACAGTGGAAAAGATAAATAATTAAACGTATGATGAAAGAATGTACTTTTCAAATGAGATATAGTTCTTCATGCACTTCAATAGAAGTGGAAGGATACTTCCAAACAGTCAATAGAAAGAAATGTGAAACTAAACTATTACTATGGGCCGATCCAAGATGTGACTAAGAATGTATCAGGCCAATCGCCGAATGTTCTTGAGCAACAAAACAATGTATGGAGCAGGGACATTTTAAGGAATTTGGGGACCCTGGACCAAATGCACTTTGGGGTTCCCTGTTCGGAACAGCTCTACATTTATGATCCAAATTTCTGCTCTTTCATGCTCTGTTTGGCCAGGTCACTGACAATGCACAGGTATACACCAAATTCTAAAAGTGTATATTCGATCTTCGGGGATAGGGACGCGTGTTTTCAATATTTTAACACGGCAGCAGCCCACTTATATTACCGCAAATAACCTCCATGAGACCCTCCCATTCTTCATATGTGAGGTCCTATTTTGATCTTTTAAAAAAAATATATATACCTTTCTTCATGCATGTTGCATGACACATAATGGAAATATTTTT